>NC_060249.1:51360034-51676906 GCF_921293095.1 Ischnura elegans
GATATATCATCTGATCCAGGGACCTGGAGCGCTCCTCCGCTCCGCTATACTCCGGCTCCATTGTCGGAGCGGAGCAGTTCAATTCCTCCTGCTCCGCTCCGGAGCGGAGCGGCGACAATGGGACCTAGGTGCTCCACTCCGGAGCGGAGCATTTCTTGCGAGAACTCCACTCCAGCAGGAATGGAACTGCTCCGCTCCGACAATGGAGCCGGAGCATAGCGGAGCAGAACACAAGCGCCAATGTTTCGCTTCTTGGCGGGAAATCGACGCATGCACGCTTCTGCAGCCGTGGAACGCATCGGATATTCCCTGCGGCTATTTTTATGTTGAGTTATTCCACATTCTACGTGATTTGCGGTATTATTTAATACCAATACATTTCAATTTACAAATAGTATTATGTAAAAAGTATTTGTTTCAGGCGTGACTTAATGGAACCTTCTTGACACGATGAAAAGTAAAGATTAAAAAAAACAATTTGTGTGCGGCTGTTTATTCTCTGTCTTCTGTGCATTTGTACCAGACGATGACGTGCCACGTCGAAACCTAGGTCGTAAATTAAATATTTATGCGGAATTACAAAGTTTTCTTTACTTTTCATTATGTAAAAAATGCTTTTCAAATTGGGCAGTCCAATATGTGTTCTATTTAAATACCTTGCGTTAGATTCTTTTGAATAATAAATAATGATAGTGATAATCTTAAGGATTAATAAAATACGATAGTCGATAATCGCTATCTATGTTGTTTTATAATTTGACAGGCTTTGTGTCGCCATTTTAATAATTTATTAATTTTATTATCGCATTATAAAATTCTTTGTCGGGCGATATTAAAAAATAAAAATGCTGTAGGCTAATATTTTAAAAATTCTGGGATATGGTTTTTTTACGATGACATAACGTAGTACGTTTAAAATATTAAGGATGTGGCCCTTCGTTGGGTGAAAAGAGCATTTCTAATGAAATTTTACAATGCATATGTTCTTATATGTAAAAGTTATATATATTTTAACCAAAGCCCATATTTTTTTCCGAATAACATGCTTTCTAATTAGAGGTTCTTCTGAGCAATGTCTGTCTGTTAAACTGAATTCCGCGATAACACCTATTTTGAAATGTAGTCTTTCTTTCCCAAACAATGCAAGCATTTATTTACAAATGGTATATCTTTTGTACATTTACAAATTGTACCGATTTTTGTGATACAATTGCATAACAGTTGTATTTAAACTTCTTGTATTCAGATGATTCTGAATTCAGTTGTAATAAAAAGGCAAAATACAAGGGAAACACAAATTTTCAATACCTTTGTAATAAATCTTTAATTAATTTTAATTATAATCTTTAGATTGTAAAATGATGAAAAATTGGTATTTATAACTATAGAAAAATAATAGCATTATTTCATAATTGCAGACGACTTTTATTCATGAAAATATCGTAAAAATTATGGCATGAAACGGCCTTGGTAACCATCAGTTGTTGATTTTTTACTCAACAGAGAGGATCACAATAAAATAAAGTTTGGATTCACGAGCGCATAACTTCGGAATACGCTCTTTTTCTTGCTCATAAGTGTGAAAAACATCAACAAAAAACAAGATAAAATATCTATATATACCCTACAAGGCCAGTTAGTTAAGGCATGGTATATGGCAGTATTGTCAAATATTCCATCTATCATCTCTGAATTTTATTGATAGCTAAGAATAGTATGTAAAACATGTAATAATCAACTATAAAAACATGTTCACAAAATTAAATTATTTTATTAGTTTATTATGTTTCTCCAATGCCATTAAAACCCGCATAAATAATAATCATTGTGAATTATTGTTGCGGCCAGGAAAAAATCTACATTATACTCGTGAAAGATAAAAATCGCAGTTGGCGTAATTGCTGTGAAGACATTATATAACATGTTGAAAGGTTTTACCTACGTATTCTTAAACGTATGCTTAAAATTTGAAACATAGCGGAAAGTAGTGCATCACTTAATTTTGATTTCCAATTAAATTTTCGTTATAATGGTTGATTTGGCTATGGACATACTGATGAATATAAGTCAACTTTTACAAGGGTATCATTATGCTAAGAATCCGATATTTCTTTATAAAATGATGTATTCTAAATAAAAATGACACGAAGGGAATTACTATTAAATATCGCTGTGCCATCACGTGCGGGTAACCCTTCATTATATCTAAATTAATTAAGTTTTATTGTGGGTATTTCTATTAATAATTAATTATGGTTAATTCTATTTGGAAAATACGCACTTCCATGTGGCAATAGAATTTATGGAACAAAGTTAACACAAAATTAATACCGGAGCGGAGCAGCATCATAGCAATTCGCTCCGCTCCGAGGAGCTCCGACATGCCCTCCACCCGAGTGCTCCGCTCCGACATATCTCCGACCTACTCCGCTCCGCTCCGGCCGGAGCGGAGTGGAGCACCCCGGAGCAACAATGAAAATTCGCTCCGCTCCACTGCTGCTCCAGGTCCCTTCTGATCCCCAAACAATATTTGAACCGTCACACACTTTTACTTTCTGTTGCCAGGATACTATCTACGCATTCTAAAAATATAGTGATAAAAGCATTTTCTGTCATAAATGAGGGAACGCAACATCTGCCCAAAAGTGGGTTCGATCTATATCTTCCATTACCTAGAATTATTAAAACATTATCCAAAGGATCGATTATCACCAAAATAGATAATTGGAACCGAATCATTCTATACGAGAGGGAAGAAAGAAAACGTTTTTTGGATAATAATGATAGTGGAAGTCTTTAAATTAGACAAATTTGATACTCATGTAGCCTTGTTTAACACAACATTTTCGATTATCTCAGCATTACCATGGCTACAGTTGAATGCCCCGGACTAAATAATGCAAATTTTTCGAGTAAAATTTTATGTTATTCACACTATGTAAAATCTTTATTATCTGATCTTTATGCATAACTTTAAATTCCATGATATTTACATAATTTATGCTACGTTTTTTAATGCTTACATTTGATCTTGCTTATAATATTATATACTGCAATATAATCCCGGACTGTATGTAAGAAAAAAACTATAATTTTATTATTTTTGCTACATTTTCTTGGTAAAATATAATCCTTTGGTTATAATATATTTTGAGCGTTAAGAATTAGGAAGTATCTGTTGACGATAGTCTATTACTGTAAGTGCCATGAGGCGAAAGAAATATGAACCATATTCTTAAAACAGTTGAAGGGGCGTATTAATTTTCTGGTACTACTTACCAGCAAAAAAATTATAACAATCAGTGAACTCTTTTATTTCCGTTGAACCGTTTTAAAAAAATTTTGGCTCTGCTGCATCATAATTCCCATCTTTACAGGGATTACTATCCGAATTTCAATATTTTACGACACACATATCGCCAACGGGAAATGAAGAACACAGATCGTCGCGAAAAATATTATGTCAATGTGTATCTTCATTTTGAAGTGATTGTAAACTCTAATGACGTAAAGAGTTAACTTCAAACTTTCCATAAACGAAGAATTCTCGTTAGAATGAAGGCCTACCTATGATTTTTATTACAAGTGGCAGGTACATTGGCAGTTATTTTTTGCTCTGTAGACAGTCTTTGATAATTAGCCATTAATTTGATAGTGCTATTGGTAGTTTTAATTTGTTGAATAACAATCAAGCTTTCTTCGTTAAAACAATCCTCCTGAAAGCGTCGATACATTGTCGAGGTTATTCACTCCAAACGTTAAATTTCAATGATTAATGGGAAAAATGAGGATTTCAAAATCGCTCTGGAAGGTGAAATCAGCGTCCAGTGGTTGAAAACTTTTTACCTAGCCTTCACAATGAAACTAAATGATTTTTCTAAACTTCCTATGATCTAAACCTTTCCTTTAATGGTTGAAGCGAAAAAATAACGCCCCAGTATGGCCTAGCTCCTCATGATGTATTACGTTCCTCAGTAAATGGTTCCTGCGATTTTGGGACCGTTAATTTGTATTAGCAGCGCAACTACCATTGAACAGTTGAAGCTTCGTTATCAATAGAGCATGCGTCAGTTAGTGATCGGCGGTTGCTAGGGGTGATATAAATAAAGGATGCCCACGCACACGGGAAATGCGGAAAAAGCAGGATAAAACTGGGGATTTAGAATCTACGGGAAAATATCCGAAAACAACCGAAGAATGTCCTAAAGCTGCTGGGATGAGTTCTCTAAAATAAAACGGTAAAATTGAAAGATATTGAATGTATAATGTGAAATTTGTGATTAATCGAAAACTTAGTAATCGCTTAATGAGCTGAATATCTGTGATTCAACGGAAATTTTTTAACACCCGGAAAATATGACCCTGTGACAGCCGTAAAGTTATGTTTCCTGCAAATCACACTGGTTCTCATCTTGAAGGTGTACTGCCTGCTCAATTCACTATTAGGATCTTGGAACGGCACTGCCTGCGATGCATTCACTTTCACAACTTGAAATAATCCTTCTCATCGACGAATTTTCAAATATTATTGCGTCAATCTGGTCTTGAAAGCATCGCATTTAATCCCAAAATTTCAATCGATGGCTCAGTCAAATAAAATAATATAAAATACCTTTGATTTTTACTATTTAATTTCTTAGAAACTCCGAATTTCTGGTCAAACAAAACTCATATTAAACCTGATAGCAAAATAACCGCGAAAAAATTAATGCCCGTTGGATTTGTCGAAATAATGCGAGAAATTGATTTACGCAACCGAATGGCTACTTAACCTTAATAATGTGATAATTACCTCAGGCCACTTAATATTCCATTTATTATGGATTGGATTAAAGTTTATTTTCTTTCCTGTGTCTATGTAGAATAGTTAACACCCTGGAACACATTCATCTTCTGACTTACCGCAACAATTGATTCTGGTGACGTTCATCTGTTGTTTTATTCCCACATAGGTGTCAGCAGCTGTCGAGCGCACCATGTTGGCCCTCCGCGTGGCCGCCTTCGCACTCATCGCCACTTTTGTGGCCGTGCCAGTCCGGGGGTTCCTGCCTCAGGCAAAGGTAAGTCAACGCAGAGATTATGCTTGCAAAAATATCATGCGGCCTTCCGTATGCTTGATAACTCCGATTTTTTATTTCAACATAAAATATTTCGATATTTTGTATTTATATTTACCTACCCTTAAGCAGCATATATAATGCCATTACATCAAGAAATTTCTAACCATCGACAATGATGGAGTATCGGAAATACCTATGCTCTGGATAGTAGCAAATTATCCAAGCGGGACACGGACCCGAGACCTTCGAGTTGAGAGGGGAGGACTTCAACCCACTGCAAAAGGGTCAGGAAAATGTAAACAGCTGAAAATATTATCCTATTAACATAATGAAACAAATGACAATCGGACCACCAAACGCGCGAGAGATAATTTAGTTCCCGTTATTTTATACATACAGCTTGTGTTGATATTTTTGATAGATGGTTTGTTGAAAGCATAGCTTCCAATACCCAGAAGGTAACTGTTGTGTGACACGGCTACATGATCTAATTGGTCGATCTTGCCCCGTCGCGGTCCGCGATGCTTGAAAACCAGGGACAAAAACCTACCATAAAGGGATACAGTAATTATGGACGCGCCCTCGGCGCGGCCAGTAAGTGACCGGTTCCCATAAAGGCAGAGGGAGACCACATCGTCCCGCATTGCTCATGGATGCGTGACTCTTGGAAGCCAACATCTAGGCTGGCTCAACAGTCCTAGTGCTAGTGCATCAGATCTAACGTCGGATTAATCTCTACATCACAAGGAGCTGCAATTATACAAGGGCTACATTTCAAGAGATATCATAGATTGAATATTGAAAAACAATAAAATTTTTGATTGAACATGCATAGATTTACAACTAGTGGATTTTTACCGTAAACAATAAAATAAGAAAATATAAAATTTCAACAATCAATCCCGTCAATAATTTCTTTTTACTATGTCCTAAAAATTAATTTGGACCAGACTACTCTAATTAAATAAAATTGCCCCGCAAAGGGTTAAGGCAACTGGTGTAAGATGGCGATGGAATGCTAATACTCCTCCACAAAAGAAGTCATGACACTGCGCATCTGGCCATCTTAGAAAAGGCCACTAGAATTGCTCTTCATTTAAATACACGGGAAACAGTACAACTTAGAGAGAGCAGAACAAGCTAAACTTGGGTGAATATTACGTAATAAAACATGGAAGTCGGCCATATTTGAGGTCCCGGACGAGCTCCAGTCCAGCTTCAACTACTCCCGTGTGCTGAGCGCAGAGACCGACATTCCATTGTTTTGAGTTAAGTGATGAAACCGCGTATTCAACATTCTTGGACACTAGAGCTTCAATGTTTCGCGAGGATTTCGAGACTCAAAACAACGATGGCGGCGCTGACATAATTTGCCAATATGGCCTACACATCGAGGATTGTGTTGTGATGATAAGATTGTTGTAATACGATGAATCGTTGAGAAACTGCGGAAAATAAATTTGAAGATGTCAAGGAAGATTTTTTTAAGGCTTTGAGGAGGTATTTCGATACCTTTAGGCAACGAAAAATGGCAATAGAGATTGAGGAGGTGATAAATTATAGCCGAAATATTCGCTAACAGCTCACGGTGATTACTCAAAGGGTTCATAATGGCCGTAAATGCGTGAATCAGATATAAAAACCACTATTCTTAGCAGGGTAGAAAAGAGATAGAATTGTGCCTTAGTTGCTTTGAACTTCTTAAACCTAAAAACCACCCGTCACAGCAAATGAGGAATTGCAGCAATGAATGGCAACAAGAAGGCATTACGCATAAAATAACATAAATGCATATAATACATTACTTACGATGTTATGATAGCTTAATGCCAACAAAATAACCATAGGAATCGGAAAATACCCAGCATTACCAATGATTTGTCAACGTGGTTTCCTAAGGTAATTGCACGGGGACTCCTTTAAAGGAGACTCAAAAACATGGCGGTTAAGCGTAAAGGACGTTTTACACGGTACACGGAATTGCGCAATCTGACGTACGTGCGAAGGAGCAATCAAACTTGCGTCGTGTAAAGGCCGTTTAACACGGTACGCGGAATTGCGCAATCTGACGTACGTGGGAAGGCGCAATCAAAGTTGCGTCGTGTAAAGCGGTGAATTGCTAGATCACATGCGAGAATGCGTGGATGAGAGACGGCAAAATAGCCCCTGTTCTAATTTCGTTCATGCATTCGCGCAATTCCTCGCCATTTTAGAAATTAATGCTGCTCTAACCTGCGCTATTCCGTGCCCCGTGTAAAACGGCCTTAATATCTGTTGCCGTTTCGCGCGCATTTTATCCGGCGGCGCCAATAATAGGTAGCGGTATCTTATTCCGTGTGACTTTCGCCATTAACTGTAGTGGTAGTGACCTTTTTTAGTTGACAACCGTCTCACATGCCTTTAAGTAGTGGTTTGTATGAGTTATTGGCTGAGTTGCGTATTACTGCCGTGTAATTTCTCGTGAAAAGTGGAAATCGATTGTAGTAGCGCCGCGAGTAGCGATTTTGAAACTGATGAATATGCGCGCGGAGTGACAACAATTCTAGCGGCGGATCTGAGAATCCTCTAATGTAATATTCGTGCTCAAATTGAACCCATTTGTCATGAAATGTAAATGAGTACATAGCTTTTTTACGTTTTTTTTATAATCTCGCTTTGATGTTTGTCATCTTGTCCGGCTCAAATCGTGCAACTCAATTTTAACCCAATTTCCGATTAGCTATCATGCTGAAATGTTCAGGATAACTGGAAATCAGATGGCAACGCAGTAGTCTAACTCTTGTACGATGATTTTAATTTTTTTGCGATTGTTATTAAGAATATAAAATTAAATTTGGAAATTATTTCAAATAATGGCCGAATAATAACCGAAGACGGCGATGTTATCATTAGAAGGAACGAGAATGATAGAGAGCCATAACAAGAAATTTGTTTACATCAAGGTTCGTGATAAAAACAGTGTTATTTTTTACAAAAATTCATTTTCATTTTGCATCATTCCCTCGATCTCCTGCATGCAGTTGGACGGCGCGAGTAACGACGCCCTCTTCGGTGATGATTTGCTGCGGCAAGTGGTCGAGAGGATGGGCCAGGACCTCGCGGAGGCCGCGGCCGATGCTTACCTCGACATTCCATCTCCGCAGAGGCAGCAGCTCAGAGGGTAAGTTAGTGGCTGAGATCCTCCGAATGCTCCAGTATTATGTGGCAGCGATTAGAGGAGGATAGTTCTTTTCTACGTGGACCCTGATTTTTCGGGTTTCTCTCCGCGTCCACCATACAGTTGCGTAGCCAGGTGTGGGTCCGGAGGGTCCGGACCCCCCCTGAATTATAAAAACACAGTTATTTTCCTTCATAAAATAAAATAAAATAATGAAAAATCATGAATTTACAAAATATTTTTTCAACAAATGAAGTATTTTGATTATGAAAAGTGTTAAAATTAGTTGAATACCCATTACTTAGTACCCTGTTTATCAAAAATTTTCCCCATGGTTTTGGACCCCCCCCCCCTTCCCCCGAACGAAATTCCTGGCTACGCCACTGCTACCATGGTTTATGGACGATATTTCTGACAGCTTCCCATTGGCATGATCAAGTTAGCTATGTCGCTGTTTCGGTATAGGACTGGGTGGAGAATGGGGATTAGGTGAATAACTTGTGTGGAATATGAAGGACTTCAAATCTTGGAAGATGGATATCGATGGCTAAGTTCTAACAACACGTATCTCAAAAATAGCAACTTTTTTAGGAGAGCAAAAAAAAAACGATTAATATTTTTAATTGTACACTGAAATTAAAAACCAAAAGTTCATAAAACTGAAAAAGAAGCATTCATTTGAAAACAAAGAGTTGTTATTTGCTTGTATTTTATTTTTTAATGTTATTACACTTTGTTTAAGATACATGTCCCAAACCGGCCGAATTTGAGATACGTCATCGATATGTTGTTTGATATAGGAAATCTTCTGAAAAGTGGAATTTCCCAAATAAAAACTAAGGTTCCTAACTTTTATATGCTTACCTTAGCTTTTCATTGATGTTTGTCCCCGAATATATAGGGCTATAATAAAAGGGTTGTGCTGTTTTCCACATCGTTTACATTTTTTTTCATATACGATCTCGTATTTCGCATTTGTCGTCTCAAACAGTTTTTTTTTACATATTTAATAAATTGCAATACGTGCGCCCTTCGTTGCTCGACAAGAGAAAAGCCCGGCGTCTATGTTAGCCTTCTCCCAACGAAAGGTGCCAAGGGTTCCTCGACTTAACGTCCTATCTGACGGACGGATTGCTGTACTTGAAGAGCCCTCCTCAAGGCACTCCAGCGCCCTGATTATGTAACTGTGAGAAGGGTGAGAGCGATGTCGTTGCCAGGGGCAACGCGATTCCCACGACGGAAGGTGATAGCAGCGATTATGAAACCGTGATCGCTCTCTTTATCACGCTGCGAGCGTCATCGGCCTATCACGTTCGAAACCCATGGTGACAAGCATATGCTGACATAAAAACGAGCACGAAATGCATATGTTAGCAAACAATTATTGTTTATTTAATTTAAAAATGCCCTATAACCGATAAAAAACCAATATAATTCTTAATTATTTCAACTGAAGTGCTCTGTTGACTTTATAGTTGCCCACGTTGTTCAATTGTTATATGCGCACGGTAGTGAATTCGATAGAGCTGCTTTATTTCCACACAGCAAATTGGAAAGTACTGCTAATTGAAGTACATCCGTGATTTATACGTCAATTACTTTATATCGAAGTTTAATTATCAACATTTGCCAAGTACGTTCTCCAACATATCAACATCGTTAAACTCAATTGATTTGGGCGTTACCTGTTGGGACGATGAAATGTTCATGATGAAGCAAAACTCAGAACTATTCCACAAACTTTTATTTTAACAGACAGGTTAGTCTTGATAATGACGGTATAAACGTCGAAACTAGTAGACTGTTACAATAAAAGTTTGTGGAATAGTACTGAGTTTTGTTTCACCATGAACATCGTTAAACTCCTTTTCGATTTTTTAATCATCATAAATCAACTATAAAAACGAACAAAATATATGGAACAAGTAAAGAGAGATGTGAAAGAGAAGAAATACGTAGGAGTGAAAAGATTAGCTGCTAGGAGAACTGAGTGGAGAGCTGCGTCAAACCAATCCTAGGATTGTTGACCAGTGATGATGATGAAATCAACTATTAACTACTTACATTCAAATGCTAGCGCGATTACACTTCCATTATCATTTCAACATTAATTAGTTTCAATCCAAGATCACGACTTTTTGGCCATTCTCTACGATATAGTAAATATAATGACTGCAGCATCTCCCGGCGAGCATTAGCATAATGGATTACGTTATCACACATCGGAAAGTAATACAACACTTTCCCCATAACTTTACCATAATACGAGTACTTTATTATAATATTATCTATTGGCGAAGCGAAGTACTTAGCTTTGAACTGCATCCATTTTATGTTTTCGTTGTTTGTTATTGTTATTTCAAATACTCCGCAGACGACGCATTCTTGGACAGAAATGTGTCGAAAGATTTCATTGGCTCTTCAGATTTCTCAATGATACCAACCTCACGCGCTCGTACCTGTATGATACGCGCGATGACGGTGGCTTACATGATCGCGTGATACAGCGGAACGTGATAGGAGAACGTGATGGTCATCTCTCGCCGTCGTCGCTGTCACATTTACATAATCAGGGCGCAGCATTGATCGTGCAACCTCTGAAAAATCTCTTCCATCCTATCCCTGCTATCTTCCTGTGAATTACTGAAACCGCACCAATATTTTATGATAACCCAGCATATTATAATATATTCTCCGTTGATTGCAATCTATCGTAAAACTTCCGCAGAACAGACTTAATTTGGGTAGTGTAAGCGGCGCCACTTGAGTTTGCCGCCGGCTCACAGGACGTGACACCGGATGGTCATTAAGACGTCTCATGGTACTTTAATGTCTAGACGTAGGCACTTAAAAATAAGTGCCTACGTAGGAGCCATACCGCCATCAGCACCTTTGCAGGAAGCTGGGTGGTCACGTGGATAAAGCTACGGCGTTATGACGCCGTACGCAGGAACGCAGTCGGTGACGTATATTTAAGTCCGAAGGGCGGGCATTCGCGCGTCTCAATGTGTTACGGAATCACAATAATCTTCTTATAGTAAATAAAAATATCTGTTATAATATTTCCTGGAGTTTAGGTCAATGTATTTTACGAAAACAAGTTATAGCCAACGTTTCGATCATCATCAGAGATTGTAATGAAGGACTTCAAATCATGGAAGATGGCTATATTGTTTGGTTAAGAAAAACTACT
The DNA here is from genome assembly GCF_921293095.1 of Ischnura elegans. Lineage (NCBI taxonomy): Eukaryota > Metazoa > Arthropoda > Insecta > Odonata > Coenagrionidae > Ischnura > Ischnura elegans. The sequence continues at coordinate 51,371,445 of NC_060249.1, forward strand.
GAAAAGTGGAATTTCCCAAAGAAAAACTGTGGATCCCTAGTTTTAAATTACTTATCCTAGCCTTTCTTTGATAGTAGGGATAGGATGGAAGAGATTTTTCAGAGGCTGTCCAATCTAAGTATGCTTGAGTACCTTGAGGAGGGCTCTTCAAGTAAAAAAAAAAAAATTATATGATTAATCAGAGTGTATAAAAGGCATTGACCTAAACTCCAGGAAATATTATAACATGTATTAATCGAGGTCAAGATAAGAAGAGAAAAAAAATGATAATAAAAATATCTTCACTGAATGACTTGTTCCGCTAATCTTTTGGAGTGTCATCCCAAAAACCCCGCGCTAACTATAGAAAACGGGGAAATTGAGCTCTACCGCCTCAAAGATGCAATATGAAGACTTACGATCGTGCCTTGGAAGTGCCTTTTTTTCTTTAGCTCCCCGAGGAGGGCCAAATTGATTGCCGAAATACGTATTGGGCATGCTCCTCGTACCCTTCTGACCATTGATTACGCTCTTGTTTGAACTTTTTTCTCTTGGAATATTGAAGCCATCCGTGGGTGAGCGAAATGTGTGAGACTGTTTCCCTAGTGCGTGTGAGTATATCTTTCAACAACTAGGCATCCTTCGCAGCGTCTCTACCATCGCGGGCGTACCCAGCGAGGGACGGGAGGGGGGGGGGGGGCAGTGCTCCCCCCTAGAAGCAAAAATCGGAAAAGTCTTTTGGCAAAATCAGTACCGAATTGAAACGAAAGTATTCAACAAATTTTCTTTGAACCCACGAAAAATGATATTTGTTAGTATAAGATTTGTAACTAAAATAAACCTAAACAATAAAAGGTATGGTACTTTTTCATACAATTTATTTAATACGATCGGTTTCGTCGCAGAGGCGACATCTTCAGGTACAGAAATCGTTTTTTTTTATTGTTATTTTGTTTTTTGTTGTTTTTTTTTGTTCTGTACCTGAAGATGTCGCCTCTGCGACGAAACCGATCGTCTTAAATAAATTGTATGAAAAAGTACCATACCTTTCATTGTTTGTAATGGATTTTCACTAAGTTAAGCCTGAAACAATCGAGTTTAAAATAAACCTATTTTTTTCAAGGAAATAATCACATAAACTAATAAAGCGCTGCTATAATTTTCTTTAAATGTTGGTTTCATTCACCTTTTCCATGTTAAAATGTCACAACTTGCCTTGCCCGCGCCTAGACCATGGGTTCCCCCCCTAGTTACGATCCTGGGTACGCCCTTGTCTCCTACCCTGTGAAGAATCCCTTGTTGCAGTCCAAGAGGCCTTAGTTTGGGTCCATGCAACCATCACAAGTGATCTTGTTGTGGTTGCTTTTATGCTTGTGTGTGTGTGTGCTTGTAAGTGAGTTTTGCTTTTCCATTTGAGAGACTGGAATTTGATCCCTGTGGTGTAATTCTACCTCTTCCCTTGTACCAACCCAGTGATAATTTGTTTGCAAGGTGGGCGAGCGTTGGGAGACATTAGACGGGGAAATTGAGATGTATGGTCTCAATGGAGACTTTCGACCGTGCGTTGGAAGTGCACTTCTTTCCCTCCAGTTCGCTGAAGAGGGCCACATAGTTTGCCAAAACAAGCATTTTGATCACGCTCTTGCATATAGGCCGTACAACTAGGCATCCTTAGCAGGGTCTCCCCTGCCCTGCGAAGAGTCCCTGCTAGTAGACTAATAAGCCATAGTGAAGAACACAAATGGTTATTTCCACACTTTTTTAATTCAACATTCGACACCGACCATAGTTTCAACTCATTGTGTAATTTTCAAGGTCCTCTACTCTAAAATTTTGCAATAGAGGATGTCATACATTTTCAATTGACCATGAAAATGACACAATGTGTTCAAACCATGGTCAGTGTTGAGTGTGGACTTAAAAAAGTGGAAATTACAATTTGTGTTACCATTTGTGTGTGTCCTTCATCGGCCTCGCGCGTCGATCTCACGTGGTTCCGAGTTATTGACTCTGTATTGAGCGATTCTTTCCCTCGGAAAGCTTTCCTCACCGAATGAGTAAACGAACCATAACTCTGGTGACGTCATCGACTCATGTAGAGCGGGTGGTGACTTTCGCATCTTTTTCCATTTAGAAAACAATATGGAAATGGCTTAGTGAGGATTGCAGGTTTTTCCTCGTAACTTATTATCCCCTACTGTCTACCCAGCATTACTATTATGGATACAGCGAACTTCCACAAAATCAAGCCTGAAATTATTTTAAACGAACTATAGTTTAGTACGGCGATATAATGTGGCCATTTTAGTCGGTTCTTTTCATATTAAAGCTTAATTTGGTTTTAAAAAATCCCACCAAAACCCCCGTTTCCCCACAGGTACAGTCCGTCAGCGCTGGCGCTGGGGGCCCTGAAGGTGAAGCAACTGGAGGCGGAAGCCGAAGCAGAGGAAGCGGCGGAGGCGGCGGCCGAAGAGGAGGCCGCGGAGGAGGCGGAGGCTGCCGCAGAGGAGGCGGAGGCGAGGCGATTCCTGTCCGCCGGGGGCGGAGGTCCTCTGGGCCAAGTGGGGCCTCGCGGCGGTCACCCAATGACCCGGGACCGAGAGTATCTCCAGCACAGCTCCCTCTGGGGAGGACACCAGTATGGACACGCAACCGGTGAGAATAATGCGCTCAGTCTTCAACTTTTTTAAACTGAGCTGTAAAAAAACAGCAGTGCCTTCTACGTGCCCCATTCTAAAAATTTGCACTAGAGGGTGTCATACTTTTTTCAATACGTCGCCTGTTTCTCGAACTATTTCGCGCTAATAAAATTACGACCGCCTTAACCCTTCCGCAGAAAAGTTGATGACGTCACGAACGCATGTCGAGCGGCTCAATGCCTCTCTGCCCTTCCTCGGCCTCGCGCGTCGATCTCACTTGGTTCCGAGTTATTGAGTCTGTAGTGAGCGATTCATTCCCTCGGAAAGCTTTTCTCTCCGAGTGAGTGAATAAACCATTCCTCAGGTGACGTCATAGACTCATGTAAAGCGGGTGGTGACTTTCGCATTTTTTCCATTTAGAAAACAATATGGAAATGGCTTAATGAGGATTGTAGGTTTTTCCTCGCAACTTATCATTCCCTACTATCTACCCAACTCTTTTTAACGAATTGCTATCTCAGGACTGAGTAAAATGAGATGAGTGAGGACGATTGAATAGTTCTGAATTGAATGAGACTAAATGGGCTGAGTTAGGAACCTCCCAAGTACAAAAGCATGTCAGGATGTTAGAATCACATTGGGCGACGCGGAGGATATTCCTCAGAAGAAAGAAGCATTGATAAATAAATGAAAAATCATGTTGGGGGTGACTACGTTAAGCTATGCTGTGATTGGTAAGCGGCTACTTCTTGAATGACGTGGATGAAGGTGGAATCGGAGAATATTATCCATTTATGTTTCATGGAAAAAGTTAACTACTTCCTTACACACTGCAATATCACGGTCTTTGGGTTGAAGCTGCGTCGAGTTTTCACATACTTGACCGACGCGACGTTTCCGAAGGGATGCAGACTCCATCTTCTGGGCACACCAAGCGATCAACTGGTGACTGGTAAGGTTACTTATTTTTAGTGACCATTAATTCCTTAGACGACCTCTCGATAGGCGGTTGAGATTTTTCATGTTGAAAGCTTTGGTTGTACATCTTCGTTGGCCATTGATTAATCTGGTATTAGGGTACTTCTCCAGAAACCTAGCAATTAAAGTTTGTGCATATTATAGGGTAATACTTTTATGACTATGATGAGTATTTTGATTTTGGTACTTGTGCCTGTAGATGGCTTAATATCTGAAACGCATTGTACATTAAACAGATGAAAATCCCAAGAAGACTCCATGTTACCTTTTTGTGTAATATTTGTAGGGAGTACATTTCAATTCCAAATTTTCAACTTCAAATGCAAAAGAATGATCCTCGGAAAATAGGAAAGTCAACACCGGTACGAACCAATGTTTTCTTCTTCACAACTTATCAACCCCAAAGTCGCACCAAATTACCGTAAGTTAAGCTGTTTTGAATGAAGAATATGGCGTGTCAAGTGAGATAAATGTTGTGCAAAAATTCCACGGAGGAAAAAACATTCGCCTTGACCGGGAATCGAACCTGGACCCCTGGTTCTCCTGTCGAGTGCCTAAGCCAGTTAAGCTAGCAAGTTCGTGCTTAGCTCTTCGGCTGTGGCACAGTGCGTACGATTTGGGCTGCTAGTCACATAATATGCTCAGCAGTCCAGATAACCTTTTCCAGCATAATGTAACAATTTCCACAGGGTGGAATGGCCCGGATCGGGTGATCCGGGTTCGAATTCCGGTCAAGACGAATGATTTTTTCCTCTGTGAAATTTTCGCTCAATATATGTGCGCAGTGCGGGTGAATCCGTAAAGCCATCGCCGTGGCTAGTCCCGGTGTACTTAAATCAGATGAATCTCTCCCGTGGTCTGCAGGTGGTGGACCCGTTCCGGGTAAGATGCGTCTGAAACCGACTGGTGTTGGCAGCGGCCGACCTGACTCGAAGAGCGACGCCGTATTGCCTGCTTACTGCAACCCTCCGAATCCGTGCCCCATCGGATACACGGGTGAGTGTCGGGTTTACCCATCTTCTTCTTTTTTTATCCTCAACCCAAAGGGTGGTGGGCAACCAAGTGTTTAATATTCGCGCCCAAAGTGGGTTTTCATTTATGGCCTAAAGAGGGCAGTGAGGGATTTGCCCCTTAATCCGACACCTGTCGGAATTTTTGTGCGGTATCGAATGCTTTCCTGGGCCCATGAGGCTACGAACCCGGCCTCACTCACCGTCGTACCGACCAACGAGTATCACCGTTATCATCAAGGCGCCTGAAGGTGTAGACTCTAGCCTGGAGACCTGGGGTAAGTCACTCAGTGCTCTCGTGGAGGCCAATTATCTTTTTTTCATACAATCCACTTTTCTTTCGTGTTAATTATGAAATTTCCGGCTTATCTGAAGCTCTCTCGAATTCCGCCCAAATTGCGGACGGAACCAGGGATGCCGACTTACAAAAAATATTGGGGGGACCAATCGAAGGGGGGACCGGGTATCTTGTCCCAAGAAATTGTATAATAAGTGAGTTTTTTTTTAATTTTTTAAGTATTATAGACTATTCATATGATCAACATAAGAACCCTGATAACTCGAATCTCGATATGTGGACACTCCGGGAAAAATCAACAAGCCTGAAACATTTTTTCCTTACACCCATAACGAACTTTTGAGGGGCCTCGGGCCCCCTCAGGGCTCATGGAGTTGGCGCCACTGGACGGAACGAGAAACACCAAATTTATTCTTTCTATAGCCAGTCTTTTAAGAGCATTGTATCTTCTTCCGGCAAAGATGGAAGGGAGTTAATTAAGAGTATGTCAAGCAAAAAAGCTACTATCAAGAAGAAAAGAAAACTTACCTGATATCAAATAATGTTTCTTTATCAACCCGGAAAATTAACGTAAAAAAATATATTTGGAGTATTTGAACCCATGGCTCAGAAACTTGGACAATAGGGTCGTGCCGGAAGAGGCCCTCGACCACTCCTTCCATTAGGGTTGTCATCCTCGTGCAGTGACGTAGAAAGTGGACAACTAATACGTTTCTTCTTTTGCCAACTGAATTTAGCAGTAGTCACCCCTTCCTCATTGGTTGTTGTAGGTCCACGTTGGTAACCAAGCAATGTTTAATTTTCATTTCATGCATCACATTTCAAAGACTAGCGTTTTCGTCTCTGCTTATGTCAGATTCCAAGTTTCTGAGTCGTGGGTTCACATGCTCCAATCGCATCTTATAACTGAAAATTTTTGCATGACTGATAACTTCAGAATTTACTTTGTGATACCTCTCCATATTGGAAATGAAGAAATAAAAATTTGTAAGCTTCACTATTTATTAAGTTAGGAAAAATAACAATATTTGCCTTCTACGACTTAAGTTTTCTTGGATACTTCACTATTACTTAAACCACTACTTTTTTTATATAAATATGTTTAAAATCAAGGGAGGAAATATGAAAATAAAGAGCAACGTTGTTCCTCATACATTTGACTGCCACCCAAGAAGACAGCGTTTTCTCCTACTATCGGCGTCAAAATAATGTGCCGCTGTACTTTGCAAATTTATATCTTGGCTAAAGAGATAAAGCAAGGATCCATTTAAAGGTTGTCAGGCCACCGTATAAAGTTGGACTTATGTGCACCACAGGGGAAAGGGGTGTTTGAGGGAAAGTCAAACCCAAAGTTGTCCAAAGAATGTGCAGTTCTATGTTGCTCTTTCCCAGTTAAAACCAAATAGAAATTGGATTGGGATGATATTTTCACCACGGGTTCCAGTGATAGTGAGAGTGCAGGTGATCATGGTCATCGTCGAAGGTCATCCCTCTAGGATTTCCGATAGGTACGGAATTTTTAAGTGACAACCGATCGCAATGACGATGAGCTCGCCTTTAGAGTAGGTTTCAGATATATCGTGAGAAAAGCTCCCAAAATGTATTAAAGACTCTGTTTGGAAAACATGCACATTTTAATGCTAATTTAGGAAGTATTTCATTTCAAAAGTAACTTATTAACACCTGAAGACGTTGTGTTTATTATATTGATCGAAGTGCGATTGACCGATTCTTTCTGCAGAATAGGAAGTGGCTTCGGGGTTTTTAGTCACAAGATGGTAGATTGTTTTGGAAGTTCGTCTATATTATCGCTACTTAATTGAAACATTGATTGTCTGGCTTCCTCAGAGCTTCCTGTCGCCCTCCAGGCAAGGTATTTTTAAGTTGAAAGTATCATCGACAGCTTCGAGGTGGAAATAAGTTCACCATAAGACTCTACCGGACTGCCAAAAGAATACACATTTCACATGAGTATACGCTTTCGACAATATTTTACGCAAGTCTCACTTTGTTATGAACTATAAAACATTACAGATGCACATCAGCTACCTTTCCATTTCTCGGCATCGACTTTCCGAGCCGACGAAGTCTACAGTTTCACTAAAATGCCCTGTTATCATGATGGAATCAGTAACAGGAAGCTTGCTAGGATCAGCGTAAGAATAACCATATGCCTTCATCTTTACGCAATCTATCGCTTTCAATGGAGGAGAAATAGATCAAATAATAGCCCTGAAGTCACTATGAACAACTCCGATACGTCTGCACTTCAATAAATGAATCATAACCACGCCGTCGCATGTATTCAATTATGCAACCTATACTATGGCCGTGCCGCCGTGCCTCGTACTGAACTATGACGTCACTTTTCTACCAGCCAATCATCGGGCGTTTTCGCTTCTCACTTGAATTTGAAAATTTTCGTGAACTTTGATGCATTAAATATCGCAAACCACGTCATAAAATAATAAAAAAACTTTCACCGAGGTATGCAAACATATATTTTTATATAATTTTGGGGCTATTGATTATATCTGAAATATATGCAAGTTCCCTATTGCTGAGGCCTTAACTTTGTAGAATTCCGTTTTAAGTTAGGAAAAACAAAAAAGTTTGCTTTCTAAAACTTAACCTTTAATCTTCAACTACTTTCGATACACTATCATTTTCAAAACTAGTCCCGCGTAATCTCTATTTCAATCAATTTTAGAAAAATCTCTGAAACACAAGTTTTGAAAATCATACAGTGTATCTTAACTAGCCTACGATTAAAGGTAAAATCGTAGAATTATTGAAATTCAGGACAGCACTCTGATAAACGAATATCTTTACCCATCCTTTTCCTATTCTGGGGTCCGTTTTAAAATTCATCTCTTTCTCCGTTAGGTGACCAGTTAACAATAATAAGATAAATACATCATATTTACGCCTGAAGATAATTATTACTCATCGTAACCCGGGTGTCGTTATGTATATAAAAATGTAGTGGTTTAAATAATTGTGAAGTATCAAAGAAAACTCAAGTCGTAGAAGGCAAATTTTGTAATTTTTCCTAACTTAATACATTTCCTTGTTTTTGCCGTGGATAACGTGCTCTGGCAACCACACTCATTGTGAAAGCGGAAAACGTAGAATTCCGGAGTACTACCATTGTTGCAGTGAAACTACAATGTTTTAGTGTTTTATTAAGTTTGTAGCGTGTCAGTCTGTCTGCATTTCTCGCAGCCACACTTCAGGGTCTATCTCAGTCGTACCAAGTACTGCAGTGGTATGGGTTGGTGCGTTCGATGCTGAATCGCTGTACACACATTTTAAACTCGGTTCCTGAGCTGTAGCTTGAGATTACGCAAAGCTGTGGGAAATAAACGTGCATAAACGGATCAAAAACTGCCTGCCCACAAAATAGGAGAAATAAGGTGCAACACTTTGACAGGCAAAAGTGCCACAACGATAGACGACAAGGCAACGACCGGTAGGGCAGTAGAGTCAACCTGGCTGTGGAATAGGCAGGCTAGTTGGCACTGTTAGTCTGAATTCGTTATGTAATTTACCTATTTAACCCATTGTTTGCAATGCGTTACAGAATAGCATAGAGAATAGAATCGAATCTGAAAATGCAGTATTATGTGACATAGTGGGAAGGAATTTATGATGAAATTTTTTGACATTAGATTGTTTTTCATGATTTAAACATTGATCTAAGTTATGAGCATGCAAAAGTATAATACGAGGTTTTAGGCGGGATGGAGTGGAAACGGAACATTAGGAAGAAGCAAAAGCAAATTTCCACAAATTTTATATTTATTTTACGACCGGTTTCGCTTACAGCATCAACGGGTACGCCAGGATGTAAGCGAAACCGGCCGTAAAATAAATACCAATTTCTGAAAATTTGCTCCTGGCGTACCTGTTGATGCTGTAAGCGAAACCGGTCATAAAATAAACATAAAATTTGTGGAAATCTGCTCCTGCTTCTTCACAATGCAAAAGTAAGTCCACTTGCCCATATAGGTGGTAAGTAAGGCCATTGAAGCTGAACATTGCGTAAGGTTGCGGGCAAAAAACGGACCAAAAACAGCCTTCCCACAAAAACCGAATTCATCATCCTGGAATTGGATCAGGCAGGTTGGCACTGCTATGGTCGTTACCTAGTGGCCGTGTCTTTTCAGAGTCCGACGGGTGTCTCGAGACCTTCGAGAACACGGCTTCCTTCAGCCGGGACTTCCAGGCCAACCAGGACTGCATGTGCGACTCGGAGCATATGTTCAAGTGCCCCGGATCCCGAGACGACGGCAGCGGGGACTCGTCCTCTGCGGCTGCGGCGGCGGCCGGTGCCGCGATGGTCGGTGGTGGATCCGGCGGCGCCGGCGACGACGCCATCGGAAGCGGAGGAATGGTAAGGGAGGATTGAGGTAGCGCCCTTTGCTCTCCGCGGTCCATGAAGTACGGTGGTGGTAAAATGGGGATATACAGTACAACTCACATTTAACGGATTTTAGGGGACCATCATTCTATTTATTTTTAAACGGTATTTCGTTACATCCATAATAAAAGATTTTGTTAAATGTACCACAGTATTGCCTTCTAATTGCCGTTTTATTTTTATCATGATCATCAACGTATAAAAAACGCCGTATGAGTCTATAGTGGAAATTATAAATATATTCGGATATAAATCAACATTTGTCGCATGATTGGACAAGCTGCGGCATTAGAACCAGTAAAAATTAATAGGAATCCTATACGGCGAGTTCATTTTTGTCGTATGATGCTCCATAGATACCTTTTTTCCTTAATTTTTAACTTTTAACGATATCCTATGACAATTTAGGCTTCTTGTACACACACCGAGGTCGTTAACAAAATCGGCCGTCCACGTTTCAATAGTGAACCATTGGAGGGCATGGGAGCTTGCATACTGACCGACTGGTTCCGATAAAAAGCCAGTTGATCACGACAAGCAAGCAAGTGATCTTTTGCCGGTAAATATTCGGCGTATGTGTAAGCTCCACTGATAAAATATCGCCCGGATTTTTAATGGCCGTCCAAAATCGGTGTGTTTGGAAGGAGACTTGCAAACTGTCTCAAATGGAAGTGACATCTAGCGGTCGTCGCCGAGTTTAAAAATAAAGGAGCATAGAATCTCCAAATTCCGAAACTATTAACGCGGCGATGACTGATAGATCTCCTCCCTAATAAATAATTTATCATAATATGAGATCGTTGTTCTTCGCCATCAAGTGGACGGAAATCAAGTTAGCATGTTCATTGGCGATTTCGATAACGCCCCAAGTTTTAATTCTGTCCAAAGTCCCGAGAATGACTTTTTTTTGTTTCTTCGATAACTTGATTGAATTTCTGTTCTCAAACTGCCTCGTGATAGCGACAGCTCCCACGCACAGATATTGCACTCGTTTGAACTACTTGACGGAGAAGACATTATCATTTCAACTTAATCAGCATTATCTTTAGGCTGTGAGATAAAATGGACTTTCCTGAATATCAGTCTCGGAAATTCTTTGGAATACGATTTTCGAAACTACCTATGTTTTAAAAAAATGAAGAATTTACTATTGCATCGGAGTGGATAGTATTTAATTTATGCAGAATCTCGACAGTAGAGGTCGCTTTGCGCCTTGAACTCTTTATTACGGGTAATATTCGGATATTCAAAGAAATGTTTTGGTAGTAATGAAATGTCCATATTTATCTATCATCTACACATGTATACATAAATGAGGATGTCTGTTTGTCTGTCCGCTATGCGTTTAAATACGACTGCACGGATTGCAACCAAAGTTTGTACATAGGCGCAACTAATGCTCCCAAAGAACATAGTCCTACTTTTGGTTGTGTACAACGCGTCTTTTTCGTCATTTTCTCATTACAGTTTGTTACGTCACGTCATTCAACTTATGTGGTTGGACATCCTTCCGGGTAGGCACATCTCTTCACATGGTCAATATGAAAACCTAACTCCAAGAATTCTACACTTAACTATTAATCCTTTTGGTGAAAACCCTTTTGCTGTTGTATGCGTTCTCTCGACGTTTTTCGTCAGCGCACGCACGGGCACAATAATCAATTTTGTAGAGCGGAGTATGAGCGGATCCCATGCACGGTATACGGAAATCGTTTTTTTTTCGTTGCTGTTAAATATGTATACCATCATTAGAGATACGTGAAAATCGCACTTTCATTTTTATTTTATTGCACTTTCAATAACAGTCTATCGCATTGTGTAGCGTCTATTATTTATTTTCATAATGAGGTAGGTGACGATAAAATGTAGTGAAACACAGTTATATGACAAATACGGAATATTTTAATAATTATGTTGTAGAACATTAATAAATTAATGAGTAAGACATATAGTGGCGGAGGTGTAGCTTGCCCGCGCCCACTTGTAGTTCGCGGCCACGTAGAGTCCCATCGAACTACTCGTAGTAACTGGCCAGTCGCTCACATGCTTTAAGCGGTGAGTGTCAGCGGACTGACTGCGATCGGTACAAAATATACGAATTTTGCTGCCAAAAAGGCAAGTAGGCGTAAAAATATCGTAAAAGTCCAGTCATCGCATCTATGCCGCATTTATCGCATTTACGACTTTCACGCATCTCTAACCATCATCATACCTGCTTTGTTCCTTTACATAAAATTCCTGCCATGTGACAGTGAACTCCCACATCTTTCCCTCGCAGGTTTCTCACATCTATGAGTACTATCCATCCCGAAAAGCACCGGATGGCTTGTTGATTTATAATACAGTAAGCAGCGTATGTTTATTATTTTAAATCCGAGTCCGAGATATTTTTTCCTAAATGCATTCTTTCAGAGATTTTATGTACTTCTTTCACACCCTAAACAAATCTGCAGCTATTTTTTCAATTATTTAGGGCATCAATCGACTTTATACAAAATTGATTTAAGTTCTACACACCTGCCTTTTCTGTAGTTTCCATTTCTTGCACGGCCGTGGTCCACTGAATTACCCTCTCTGCATAATTCCAAATTGAAAATTATTCATTATATTTATTGACTGAGTGTAAATTGCAAAGTTAATTATAATAATAATGAGAAGGATTTTGATTAATTACTAGCCTCGAATGACCAACCTCAGCCAATCGGACCAAAATACTTCCGGATTCATAGATAAATCAATTAAATTACAACGTAGGTTTTTTATTTTTTATTGTTGAGAAAACAATATCTTCCACGAATAACTTTGACCGTAATGGAAACTTGTGAACGTAGCAACCACATACTTTCAACACTAACGGAGTGTATCGAGTCTGATACTAGGTCTCTTTCTTTAACTGGAAAAGTACTGTCTTTCCCTTGCTACAATTACGTATCATCTAGCTGTTAATATTACCGGTAACTGTCTGTTTTTTCATTTAATCCTTAAATATTAGAGGAAACATAAGCTTAAAAATGAAAGTTGGAGTGTTAAAAACAGCTTTTGCATTGGTGATAAGAATTGCTCTTAATATACACAGAGTTTATTTTTTCATGTAGTAAAATGTAAGAACTTAGCAAGCTACTAAGTGGTATTTTTTAATATACCAGACAATCTGCCTAAAAATAAGTCATGTTGCGTAATGGTGAGCAATAGACTTATTTTAACTAATTTCCTTTTACAGGTGGAGCAGCACAAAACACTTGTTGCGAAAAAATTCCACGTGAAAAAGGTGCGTCCATATGCCTTTTTATATTACGATAAGTGTTGCTTATCAAATGACTTAGTGCTGTCCATTATCGAATGTTCACGAAATAATGTTCATTATCGTTCTTCACGAAATTTTCAGAAAGTATTTGTGAAGTAATGATGTAGAAATGAAAAATCTCTATGATGTAGAAGAAATCTTGGACTCAGTGGCGTAGCTAGGGGAATGAATATTGGGAGTTACAATTGAACATAGGCAAAATGGGTGTTCTTCTAGGGTTTTACTTAGTTGAGGTTCGACAGAGAATAAGTATGTAGAGGCTTTTTAAAATCGCTATTCAAAAATTTAAGTCAAAATTTTATCAAATAAAAATTAACGAACATTTCTTAGGGGGTTTCCCCATAAAATTTCTTTAGTTTGCAGTGATCGTGATGGTGAAACTTAAAAAAAAACAAACCCTCAAGGTCATTCTGGCTACGCCACGGGCAAGTGCATGTACTGTAACATGTCTATTCTCATGCTTGTAATAACGTACTTCAACATTGTCTTAGAAGAAAATGCTGTTTAAATTAATTTTTTGGCCAAGCATGAATGTATGGATGTATTGAGACTCATACCACGTCTACAATGGGACATAAGGTGTAAGAGAGCCTAAACACTATTCCACAATGGGCACAAGCCGTGAGACATATGGTCAAATTCATTCTCATGGTCTACCACTTACATCTAGCCAATCAGAGAGTGTCTTGAGCACGAATGCTATCAGTACACGATATCGCAAACCAGAAGGGTGAGGTAATCCCATTTACCATTGCAGTATGATAAAGAAATGAAACTTTGGGAAAGCTAGGGCGTTTATAACTTGAATAAACACATTATGGAATGAATACTAGGTCCTAAAATTCACTGAACGAAATATTACGAATTATATTAATAAATTCGGTAGTTAACACCACCGAGACTTTTATCGAGTCGCTCGGTGTGGTTAAATTAATTAAAAAATAGGATTCTGAGTTTTACAGAGCGCAAAAGGTGGGCATAGAAGAATACGTTTTGAAAATATGCACCGGAAAAATTCTGAATCATGCGTAAAAAAAACGCGATGAAAACTTTAGTCTCGAATGATAGACACAATATCGGATCTCAGCTTTTTCCGTGTGTGTTTTGATTTTTAATCTGTCTCATATAAGAGACTTGCAATTTCTTACGGCTTACGTCCCATTGCAGACGAGAAATTGAGTCCAAGACGAAAGGATTTTTTGGGGAAAGAGAGGTTCAATATGGAGAGGGGGTGAATTTTGAGAGTGTTTCAATGAGAAGGATACCCTTAAGGCTGTACCCTACAAAACTTTCGTTAGTGATTGAACCCCTCGATACTCTTCCTGCTCAGTAGCACTTAGTTGGGACGATATCAATTGGATGTAATCCCCTTTCCGATTTTTTTATCCCCGAATCTATCTATTGTGTGTTATTCTAGTCATACTTCACCTTTCCTGAGTCTAAGGAAGCTCTCAGTTAAGGATTTTCAGGACCAAGCTTAAGATACTCGAAAACATCCTTGCCTGAATCCCATGATAACTCTTTGGACTTGAACATGTTTTATTGAGGTTTGCTATAAGTTACCTTGGTAGTTATGTTTTTATGTGTAACAGGGGTATTTCCGTCCACCCGTATTTGAACGAAAATGGGATGATTTTGTTATTGCCTAGACAAATACGGGTATTGTTTGTAAGGTCACTAGGTAACCGCAAACAGCGCGGGAGTAACAGATCATTTAGATCAGCTCACTTCCACGGGAACGGTACATTTCCAACGTATCATCGTCGTTGCCTTGAGAAATGGATGACTTATTGAACGATTCATTTGAAGATCCAAAAGATCTCCGAATATCTTCATTTCACTCGGATGTACAGAATAAACCATCAGGAAAGTAGCGGCCGGGAAGACCGCTCTGAGAAATGACTTACAATTAGCGCTCGCACTGAGCTACTGCGTAGTGGTCGCATTCAGTGGGATTTTTCATAGCTGGAGAGGTAGCTCCATGAACTCCACCTGAATGTTAACTTTGGGAACAAGCATAATTGTTACGATGCTAGCGATAATGCAACAGAACTTCGAGCGTGCTACAGTTCATTTCAAACATGTTTGCGACTGAGAGGCAGGCCCAAGTTTCTTGTAGGGTGCGGGCGCAGGGCACGTGACTTCCCGAAAACCAATGAAAATGCGAAAGGCGGAGCCTAACCTCTGGGAAATTCAGTCGCTTTCAGACCTCTGCGGTGAACGCTCAGTGAGCAACTTAGCTGTGTTGCCAAGTGGAAAGAGGGTTTTTGATACAGTCTTCCGTTTCTATTCACGCACAAAGTCTCTTGAGGAAACATGGCAACGCCCGCCTCTCTCTCCCCCCATCCCACGTCCCTGGTGACGTAGGTTCCGCCTCCTGCCAAGACGTCGCTCAAAAAATTCCGAGCTTGCACGACTTGGCCAGTCGCAAAGATATTTGAAAAGGATATTAGCTCAAAATCTCATGATACTGGAAATCCTATACTCGCCAGCATTCTCCCTCGTATATTCGGACTTTTGGAAGGTCAAGAATCGTTTGACTTTCGCTTTAGTTGCATTGTGAGTGATAGGTATATCTTTCAAGTTAACCCCTTACTTCTAAACTTGCCCTCCCAACTTTCAGCCCCTTTAAAAACTGCCACTTTGTTCGCTGAACTGAGTTTCGTGGCATTTCGCAGAAACAAACCGTTCAAAGAAAAATTTACGAGTACACGTTTTCGTTATTTTTTCATAACTTTTTGTCAGTTTGGAAGAAACAGCTCTTTTGACCGTATCCAGCGCTTCGATAATGATTTTAGAAAGGCGCATAGATACTCAAATGAGTCATTGATGATGGGCAAGGATCTTTGAACGGTTTTTTTTAACAAAATACCGTGGGACAAAGTCTGGTGGTGGTGTAAATGCACCTTAGATGAAAATAATCTCCTGTTCCTTTCAGTGACTTTGTGATGTTAATTGATTGACAGCGTGGAAATATTGTAAAATAATTGGTCCTTAGTGTAACCTTTGGTGTAAAAACCAAATTAGTAAACTTTCAGTAAGTAAAGTAAAGTAAACAAAGTAGACTTTCCATGCTTAAACTGTGTATACTTTCTTTAAAAACAAATGGGGATGCATGATACTATGAGAAAAAGCTGATGAATTAGAATTGAACTATGTCAAACGTATTGCGATTTAGTCTTCGGGTACCAGGGTACTTCGGGTACTTTGATAAATTTCAAGATGTGAGGATAAGACGGTATTTAATGAATTTCTTCCTCATTTGTCTTTTCAGGACAGCAATCCATTCCTTCGTGGAGAGAAGTTGCCGGTCGCTGCCAAGAAAGGAATCAACGTAGGCTATTAAGAATGTCGATTAAAGATTTCTTCCGACAGTTATGCCTGTTTTCCGTGTATTTTATCTATGAGAAAAATTAGCTGTCATAAGAAAATGCATTTGTAGAACATGAGCACATGACCTTATGGAGAAAAAAAAACTGAGCGTGGAATGGAGAGTAAGTATTAAGTGCCAAGAAATCACTTCTTAACTATGTAGGTCAGGATGTATGCAACTTCAAATCATGCACAAAAAAACCAATGAGTATTAAAATGAATGTAAAAAACTAAACTATTTCTCATATCAATATATATTCTTTGTGTTTTAAAAGGGGAATAAATGTTATTTCTGTACAAAGAGGGTTAAATTTTGTCAGTCGTGTACCACAACTTAGATGCATCGCTCGGTATTGTGTCACCTGGGATCACGGCAGGATATTTTCCTGCTTTAATTGTTATCTTAATCGTGTTTTTCGTGCGTAGGTAGGTTTCCGCGGCGTTGTACATGATGACTACCAAGTTCCGGATTCACCAGCCGCGTCTGTCGCTTATAGTTGACTACAGTTTCGAAAGCCATTCTACCTTCATCTTCAGCTCGAAGGTGAGAAGTGTTGGAATGTTGTTGGCTACCCAATCAGCACCCAGTGTGGAAGAGTGAACTATTGACCAATCAACGCACAGGGGGAGGACGGGCGGTGCTATATAAGGCGGCGAAAAATAATGTCTTAACCTCCATCTAATCTTAGGTTTTATTTTTTCATGAACTCGATTCCAATGATAAATGTTTGCTTGTAAGTTAAAAAAAATAAAAGGACTAAAATAATATTAAATATAATAAAAATCTTTTGCTAATTCACACTATGTAGCAAAGATTAATTTAAAAAAAATACACAAAAAAGAGAAAGAAATTGCAAAAAAATAAGAAAATATTAAAAAAATAATAATATTTAAAAATAATAAAAAATAAACAAAAAAATATTTATTTGTAATTTAATGACATCAATAATGTTATATCAATGTTATGACTACAGAAAAGTCAATATTTCTGTATTAAAATATTTTAGTTGTAAGTTTCTATTTCACAAATAAAAAAACAATACACCTACCACGTGCGCCATTTTTCATTGTTCATTGTAAACTGGCTGGTTTACAATGCTCACCGGTACAGCTTTAAATCGCGCTTTCGGCGCGACCAGGACGTGACTAAAACATTTCTCACCTTCGACCTGAAGACGAAATCAGGATGGCTTTCGAAACAGTAGTCAACTATAAACGACAGACGCTGCTGGAGAACCCGGAACTCGGCAGTCATCATTAATCGTGTTATGTTTATACCTTACCAAATACTTGCTCAGTTGGCCGAGCAGTATTGAGAGAATGGAAGAATAATAATGATCATTGGGGCAAACTTGAATATTAGATAGGAGAAGGAAACACAGAAATTTTATTTTTCACAATCGCTGTTTAATGCTCGTCGGTTCTTTTTTGAGTTTGCGCTCAAAAATTTAAAAATCCAACCATGGTAGCAACGACGGAAATTTATAATCATTGAATTAACTTTCCCCGAGTTCTCTTCACTAAATTGGTATATTCCTTTGTAGATATTTGATGCCATTGCTTTGTCGGAGTAATAACTTGGCGCCGCAAAAATCACCTTTGGTATTTATTGTCTCCCTTTTACTTTACGGGAACCTGGAATACTGCTGTCATAAGATTATAAAAACAGTCGGAAGGAAAACAATTTTTTCTGGAACAAAACGATGAGCCCTTATTCATACATATTTTTTTGCTGTCCATTATATTATTTCTTCCACTTTACTTAAAGAAATACAGCGTTTGTTTCACGAATGACGGGATGCGCACCAACAGTTGGAAAACATTGCAGATTTCTTCAGGAGATGGAAGGTTGGAAAAAATCCTCACACACGAAGCACCATCTTCCGACGGAGATCCAGTGTTAACAATCCCGACAACGATTGGCACAATGTCCTTACGTATCACGGAAGAGAGTAAACGAAAATGTGGCAGCCTATTCCAAATAATCAAACACCCACCTTGGCAATGGTGTGAAGAAAAACACGACTCCGAGAAGGGTCTGCACGACGCAACTTCGGAGGCGGAGCAAAATACATTGATTACTCCTCCTACTTCGGCGACTTTGATCTAATTCCTGCTCCAGCTCATTATTCCTTAGATTTAACGACGTAATCATAGACGCTTTTGCCGATAGTTGACGCTCCAATTCATCATTCCTGAGACGTTCTGCGGAGAACTTTCGGCATTCCTCCTTATACCTTCTATCCGATTCATCTCGCACTTTCTTCAAATTTTCTCTTTCCTGTTCGCGCCAATTTCCCTTCTCCGTCTCCATCTTCCACTCCCACTCCCTCCTCTCCTTCGTCCTTGCCTCTTCCACTTTCCTCTTCAGCCTCTCCTCCGCTTCCAATCTCATCCTCTCTCCCTCCGACTGTCTCTCCCTCTCCTTCTGCATTTCCCTTTCCTTCGCCGTCCGCTGTAACTCCTCTCTTTCCTCCTCGAATTCTCTTCTCATCTCCTCCTTCTCCGCCCTCCACTTCGATTCCGCTTCCTCCAACCTCCGCCTCCACTTCCCATCCAACTCCTCCTCGACCTTCCTCCTCACCTCCTCCTCCACTCCCAACCGTTCCTTCCTCAATCCATCCTCGATCTCCTGCCTCACCTTTTGCTTCATCTGCGCCTTTTCCCTGCTCATTTGTTCCTTTTCGCTCTCCAGCTTCGTTCTCTCCTCCTCCAGTTCATCTTTGACCTTTTCTATCTCCGCCATTCCTTCATCTCGCATTTTCTCTTCCCTCTTCTTCAAATCCTCCTTCTTCCTCCGATACTCCTTCTCCCTCCTTTCCTCCTCTTCCTTCGCTTCTTTTAGTCTCTTCTCTTCCTTCTCCTTCCACTCCCTCTCCATCTTCAACCTCCTCTCTTCCTCCTTTTCCTTTAGCCTCTTCTCCGTCTGCTTTTCCTTCTTCTCCAACTCCTCTTCCCTCCTCTTTATCTCCCTCTCTCTTTTATCTATCTCTTCCTTCCTTCTCTCAATCTCTTCCTTCTTTTTCTTGTTCGCTTTCGCCTCTTCCTCCTTGAGTCTCCTTTCCGCCTTATTCCTCTTCTCTTCTTCCATCTTCTCATTCTCCTCTTTCGCCCTCTTCTCCGCTTCCCTCTTCTCCTCTTCCTCTCTTCTCCTTCTCCTCTCCTGCCGCTCTTTCTTCATTTTCTCATCCATCCTCTTTGCTTCCTCTTCCCTCTCCTTCATCTCCTTCTCTCTTTCCTCTCTTTCTAGCCTCCTAGCCTCTCTGTTCATCAGCAGCTGTTGGTACTGCCTCTGTGCCTCCTCCGGATTTTTAGAGTGCAAGTGGTAAATGATTTGTGGCTGACCAGGAGGCTGATCCACACTCGGCATCCTCGCTTCCTCCCTGAAAAAGTTTCAACACGTAAACTGGTGCTGTGGCGAGTAATATGTTTTCAGCCTGCCTGCAGCTCCCAGTCACATTAGGTGGAATATATTTCCAATATTAAAGAATTATTTTGGATTGCTTCATAATTATGCATGGAAGGTTAGTAGATGAAAATATATGAATTTACTGTAAAAATGTTAGCGACCTTGGCCATCCAAAATCAAATACAGACACTAGGCATGTTCTACAATATATTATATTATATCTACTGACCCCTGTTTAATCTATTATGAAGGCGTTTTTAGGGTGCAAATTAGGAAATAAGAACCTTCATACAGGGTGGAGAAAAATTGTATTTAGAAATTTTAAGGTAGCTAGATCGCCTAGGTAAAAGTAACAATAATTTGACGAAGCATTGGTCAAATATTCTATGAAAGACGCACTTTAAACGATCCAAAGAAAAAGAGATTCCCTTGTGCTGTTTTTGAGATATTTTACGGTAAAATTAGGATAATTTAAAATGATAAAAAGTATAATTTCATCATAATGTTAGAAAGACATTTGCGAAAAACTGCCCGAAACTAGCACGGCGGCCGGGAATCTCTGGTAAAAACATTGTAAAACAAAAACCACTAAACCGAATTCGCAGAAATTCCGCAAATATATTCAAATTCCCGGATTTTACGTGCGTCTTACATATCTTTTGTTTATTAAATATTTTTATTTAGTATTAACCGTTTAGATTGTGAATATTAGTCATAAGTGTTGCCAACAGTTCAGTGTGCAAAGGTTCGAAGCAGTGATGAAACTTGTCAAGTTCAATATTGTAAATACCTCTGAAAAATTATTTTTGACGTTTGCAATGTGCCTAGGTGCAAAACTACACTCACATTTGACTTCTACTTATACTTTCTTTTGGTTAAATTTTTATGGCGACTCTTTTGGTTAAGTAATTCGTAGCCCGAGTACATCACTTGACTTCAGCCGATGCCGTTACAATTTCCGTAACCCTGGATGACTGATGTCAGTAAGAACCTAAATTACTGATGATGTTCACGTCTAAAACGCACTATTTGTATACTACTGAAACTTTGATCAAAGCACTCCGATTGACTGCGAGTTTGCCCTGTTTCCGTGTGTTCCGGTCAATAGGGTAGTTTCCTATTTTTTTATTGCCTAAATCGAAGGATTGTTACTCCTGAAGTATGTATTTCAAGCTTTTAGATTTTTAAATGACGGTATCTATTTTTCGCGATTAAATGCTTGTGAAAATTTTCAAGCGCGCGAAAACGCGACAGTTAAGTATGAATTCTGGGAAAAGCCAGAGTGACGTCATCCTAGTTCCAGCTGCCGCTGTGTGAGGTAACCTTGGTGTGAGACTATGAGCGCCGATACGATGCAGGCTGCTAGCAGGTAGCAGCTTATGCTAAAATAGGGTGGTTTTCTATTAATTTTTTATTGCCTAAATCGGAAGATTATTACTCCTAGATAACGTATTTCACGCTTTTAGATTTTTAAATGACGATATCTATTTTTCTAGATTAAATGAAAAGTTAAATTTTCAAGCGCGCGAAAACGCGACGGTTAAGTATGAATGCTGGGAAAAACCCGCGTGACGTCATTCTGGTTGCGGCTGCCGCCGTGTGAGACTATGAGCGCCGCTACGATGCAGGATGCTAGCAGGTAGCAGAGTACCCTGCCAGCAGGTAGCGCTTGCCTTAAATAAGGAATATTAATACCCTATCAAAAGAAGGAAACTTTCCGACCATAGGCAATTGTAAAAGGTGATTATTAAGATGTTTCCCTTAGCTCTGTGCCTCGTGCATGCATTGCTAATCTCAGACGATGTAAAACTCTTGACAACTCGCATAGTATCGCTCTAGACCCCTGTGACGTCACGTGGAGTGGCATCGCATGTTCGCCAATCTGGCTTTTTCAAATGATGTTAAAGTTTACCATTAGCATTCGTGTAAACTGGGATTTCTAAACCAAATAATTTGTATATTATGAGTACACTAATGGTTGGTAACGAATTGTAATCAATGCCTTTCGTTTTCTTTGATGAAGGAAACTACCCTATTCATGACTTCGAACGACGCTAGGGAAATTAATCAGCACACAAACGTTGCTTTGCCTTTATTTGCCTTTAACCAGAGCATCCGCCAACAGGGCAAAGTCGCGGCCAATCGGAGCGCTTGCCTCTTCTGTCTCTGTAGTTTAAAAATGGTACGTTTTCGTCCTAACCATCATAGGTATATTTGGTTCCAACTTGAATGAACTATCCAGTATTTAAAGTTAGCGAAACAATTTTCCACCACCCTTTACACGGAAATTTTGGACAGGTGCTGGGGTATCACAAGAAGGTAGAACGGAATAGGTTTAAACTCGTGCGGGCGGATGAAATTTAATTGTGTGGAAAATAACCTTTGATTTGGATAAGGGTGAAATTTTAGATTACTAATATAATTAAAAAAATATAATTTGAAGAAATTATTCATTTCCCTACAAATAAAAATAATTACAATAAAATATCAGACATTGACATTCGCAGGAAAAAAATTTGTTATTTAACACATCCAAATTGATGTTAATCCTGACATTTTACTATACTAGTTAAACAAAATCAATAAACAATATGCAAATATGGTACATTAAAATTCTTTTCTCTTCTTTTCTCATCTATGTTCAATTGAATTCTTTTTATAATTTTTATTTTATTATTGCCGGTTTTGTAAATCGTTCATACCTTCATGAATTAATTTATCGTGACCATTATTCATAGCCCTGATGAAGATGCAAGAAAATATCGTAGCGGTGGTAAAAATTTTTGCATTTGATTCCCAGATCTATAACCCAACTCTATATTAATCATTACAGAACAGGACACGTATTTTTATTTCAATTTACGCAAATATATTTAACTCAAAGTGCCGGAAACGTCCAAACTGGCTACATTTCACGCCTCGCCATTTTCAAACGATCGTAATTCCGTCTCATACTTGTGAAGAACTTGGTGCTAAAATATCCCTGTTGAGTTGTAACCAACTTGAGTGGAAAGTATAGTGGATGACATAGGTATAACAAATTTATTTAAAGTTAAGCCTGATAGGCTTTTGCATACAGCGTTAATATACTACATATTAACCTCATCACTAGGTTATCAAACTTACCAATTCCTAAAAATAGTGAAAAACTTCATTGATGACCTGGCTTTGTTTAATTACTTGAAGTACTTATATTTTATGCCTTTGGAAATTTGGATTTCTTAGTGATGATGATGATACGTTTCCGTTAGATAACGGCTGAATTGTGTGAATTTGTACATATTAACGTGCGAGCTGCTGCCAAGGGATTTTCAACAGGTTTCGCTATTACTAGCATCCCTGACGCTTCTTTTCTCGAGTTTCTGTAGGTTCCTTGAAGACCAATCACATTTAGGAAAGAAAGTGACGGTTTGTGAAAACTACATCCTAAAAAAACAAGAGCCGGCTTGTGAGCTGTCATAAATAGGTATTTATTTCAGAATAAGATAAAGTAACAAAGATGGAACTTGTTGGAAATTATGAAATCATAATGGAATATCTAATGAATGATTTAGTGATGGCCTTTTTTATGGACGCGTAAAAACTCTAACGCTAATTATTTGATATATATTCCGGAAACTTAAATGAATGCCAAGTCAGATGCATGTCTTTTCAAAGCCGAGAAAACGAATGGTGACGCTCAATGGATTTCCTATGATACTGTTGAATACTCACCGAGGACTCTCCTCATCCTCGGGATCTGATGGATACGATACTTTATATTCCTCAGGAGCTTGATCATCCATCCTATAAATAAAGAACTATGATAAAACATTTTATCACATCAGAGTATAAATATGCGTTTGAAATGATCTCCATTCGAATGGCGGCAGTTTTTGTGCGCGCTTCAAAATTTGTTATATTTATCCTTCAATATCTCGCGAAGTAGGACTCTGATTTACATGAAAATTTCTCTGTTGAATTGAGAAAAGAATTTTCTTTCTGCCTATTAAATTTTAAAAATTCATAGAAGTTTTTTATTGTTTTAGAAAAAAATGAAAAGGTCATGGGGCATTTGTGACGTTTGTATGTAAGCGACATGTTTTTGGCGTCCGTTTTTCTTTTTTGTGCATTTCGCACGGGCCGCGGAGTGGCGTCGACCGGGGTATGTCAAGGTCGGTAAAGTACCTTGGGGTATAAAGCCGGTGGGTGCTCCTAATTCCCATTGAAGTAATCAGACGCGCTCACAAAATACCAAAAATACAATAGTTCATTAAGGCACAAGCCGTGCGCCCTTAAAACTCCCTTCTACGCAACATGCTTACAGCAAAACTATGGGATTAACCAGTTGATTTCAAACTAGGGATGGCCGGATCGGATACCTCGGATCCAAATATCCGCGGATATTGCCCCTCATCGGATACATCGGATCCAAATTCGCGGAAGACATCGGATCTGGATCCGAAATTTTACATAATAGCTTCAGTGAATGAATAAGGGTGTAAAGAGTTCCAATTCTCTCTTCAAATGTGCCGTCGCATACGATTCTTGTCCTACGCCACTGGTCAGTGGTTTATCCGAAGATTTTTCTTATTTTCATTTCCAAACCTAAGCGTAACAGTTTAGGTCCTGAGCATGTGAAGATGTTAAAAACAAACAACTTGAAAGCCTATAAAAATGATTTTTAATTTATAAAAATATTAAAATGTGTATGAAAATCTAAAAAGCATTCCTTCTATTGTACGTACCCAGAATAAACTGAATAATTACTTCGTTTAATAGGAGGAATTTGAAAATGCATTAGGATCCGAAAACACCCGATCCGAAAGATCAGGCTCCGAAAATCAAGGATCCGATCCGAATCCGGATCCGAAAAACATCCTGGATCCGTCCATCCCTATTTCAAACGCTTCAACAGCTACTGATTACCAAAAGAAATATTAATTCTGCATACATTAATGAATACATTTATTAATTTCTGCGTAAATGTACGCACAAATAATCCATTTTTGATATCGTACATTGTTTTTCACTACTCTGGTCAGTATAAAATAAATATATATTTTACAATAGAGCGGCATTTGAAGAAGGGGTATAGAGTATACTGAGAAACAGAAAGCTCGGGTACCTGTAGATAAGACCAGATACTGTGGCCGTGAGAAGGATTAGGAGAATTATGTGGCTTGGTCATGTAAGCAGAAGGGGGGTACAGACAGTGTAACTAGGGGTTTTAACCGAAATTGATGTGCATGATGATGTGATTTATCGAATTTATAACTCTTCAATGTTATTCTTCGCCATTCTGCCGCAACAATCTGGGAAAAAAAGAGGATCGCATTGCACTCATCGCCGCGCCGCGGACACTTGAAAACCGATAAAAATGCGACCGAAGTGGCAACAGAAATCAGCCTTGTATGGGATGGAATTGGGCCTCCACTTGGCAAACTCCTAGGAGAGAACTAACGATCTACCTACGTATTGGAGAAATGAGCGGGACCATTGAAACGTGAACAAGGGACGCCGACGTCATTTCCGGCAATCCCAACCAGCGAAGTCAGCTGTCGCGGAGCAGTCCACTGACTTCGCCCACGCCATGAGATGGGACCAGCCAAAACGGCTATGCCATTCCAATTGACTCTGGTTAAAATCATTGAGAAGGCCTCAGTGATTCATTTCAGCCATCCACAACGTTGACAGAGACGAAGGCATAATCCTGAGCAAAGCTTGGGAAACCATTTTAAACATGGCGAGCAAATGCTTACCTTCCTCTTCCAATCACAACCGGCCTAGCCCACCCACGTCAGAAAATAAGTCCGTCACCGGAGCACCTATCAGCCCCGAGGAAAATGGAAAAGTATACTCAAGGGGACTGCATAGAGGAGGCCAAATTCCATCCCATAAAAGGCTGATTTCTGTTGCCACCTAGGTCGCATTTTAATCGGTTTTCAAAAGTGTCCGCGGCGCGGTGGTTAAGTCAATGCGATCCTCTTTTTTTCCCAGTTTGTTGCAGCAGAATGTTTTTAATGACGAGGAATAACGATAAATAATAATTCGATAAATTAATAACTCTTCAATGTTATTGAAGAGTAATTAATTCGAATCCCATTAAAGGCTGATTTCTGTTGCCACATCGGTCGCATTTTAATGGGGTTTCGAAAATGTCAGCGATGCGCTGATGAGTGCAAAGCGATCACTTTATCCAAACATTTTGCATTATTATGTTTTTAATTGCGATAAATAGCACTGGAAGGTTATGAATTTGATAGATCTCATCACCACGTATCAAGGGCGTACCCAGGATCTAAACTAGAGGGGGGGCAAGCCTTGGTTGTTCAAGTTGTAGGTAAGATTTAAGTATGGAAAAAGTGAATGAAATCAAAATGTTAAGGAAACTGTAACAGCTCTATATTATTATTTTTAATTATTTGCTCTAAAAAATATTTTTCCTTAAAGACATTTGCGATTTTTGCTTCTGGGGGGGGGGGGCAGCCTCCCCCCTCCATCCCTATCCGGGTACGCCCATGTCACGTATATACATTTAAAAGCACTGCAGAAAGAAGTGACTTTGTACGCAGTCACGCGCACGGGTTCAAAGTTAAATATACCGAAGGATGAAGTTCGCCATGAAAAAATATTTGGCTTAGCCGGGAATCGAACCCGGATCTCCCTATTCCCGGTCGGGTGTGAAGTTCGAACTGAGAAAATGGCTTGGTGGTGTAACTGGCTAACACACCTGAGCGGCAATCGGGAGATCCGGGTTCGAATCCCGGCTAAGTCGAATATTTTTTCATGGCGAACTTCATACTTTGGTGTATTTATATACATTTCGATCAACACCCCAATTATACCTTATTTCCCCGTGAAACTAGGAGCAATTTGTCCGTCAGCGACGCGAGTGGTGACTTTTGTAAACCTACTTAAATGCGCGGTGAGTGGTAACATATTTAGAGGCCGACTTGAGGATCCTCTTTTGTAATATTCGTGAGTATAACATTGAAACGTGGCATCGGCAGAGTCGGAGAGCCTGACCCGGTCGGCAGCCCGAAAAAGAACAATAGAAACAGTCACTAGTAAAACATTAATTCCTTGCTCATAACATTTTTCTATGACCGGCGGAGATTCTTAACTTTCCGAAGTACCTTTTCTCGGGTTTTCATCCGAGTTTAACAACGTGTGGCAACAGTTTCGATGGCTATCCTGCCAGCATCTTCAGGTCGAAGGTGGTCGAAACTGTTGGTGACGTTTTTTCGGTAGTGCCCTGCGTACTTATTCGGTTGGACGCCCGACGTTTCGTGGCCTTGTGCTGGTGACTTTTGAAAGTGGCCAGCAACGCCCACGAAACGAATCGTACAGCTTCCTTTTGAATTTTAAAGAAGTCCTCCGATTACATTGGAACAAGACCATGAAATTTAGTTGTCGATGGGCGTCACTAGTTGCTCACAAATTTAAATGACAAATATACAACCATGCATGAAAAACCTGTCACAGCTTCGGTAAAAATCCAATGAACAGTTTTAGTGCGATAACTTTTGTGATATATCAGCTGATGCGTCTGTTGAAAATTAAATATATTAACTTTTGAAAGAGACCAGCTATGGCCACGAAACTTTGGGAGACAAAGCGAATAAGAACGCTGGGCACTACCAAAAGAACATAACCAACAGTTTCGATCACCTCCACACAAACCAACACCAACAGCAACAATGACACGCGACATCTTCAACTAAGAAAAGTGGTCGAAACAGTAGTCCACAAGCCAAATGATGCGGAGAAAAACCCTAGAAAAAATGCAGCTATCAATCTATCGCCGCGGAAACCTTGGCGAACACCCGAAAAACACCAAAAGCTACAATGAATCACGACATCTTCAACCTAGAAAAGTGGTTGAAACTGTAGTCCACAAGCCAAATGACGCGGAGAAAAACCCTAGAAAAATGCAGCGATCAAACCATCACCACGGAAACCTTCGTGCACATTCGAAAATAACACCAAGAGCTACAATGTCCCGTGCATTCTTCAACCAAGAGAAGTGGTCGAAACTGCTGTTAAAAAGCCAAATGACGTGGAAGAAAACCCTAGAAAACTGCTGCAATCAATCACCGCGTAAACCTACGTGCACAGCCGAAAAAAATACCAACAACGATAATGATTCGCTCAATCTTCAACCAAGAAAAGTGGTCGAAACTGTTGTTAAAAAGCCAAATGACGCGGAAGAAAACCCTAGAAAACTGCTGCGATCAAACAGCCACCGCGGAAACCTTCGTGAATACCCGAAAAAAAACACGAATGAACAGCGAGAGCTTCATCATGAAAAGTGGTCGAAACTGTGTATTCCACAAGCAAACTGATGCGGTAGAAAACCCTAGAAAAACGCAGCGATCAAAGCGTGACCGCGGAAATGTTCGTTCTTTCCGGAATATCCTTGGTTTTTCTAACGTACCTGCCGAAAATCCTGTCGCACCGGAGTCCTAGGAAGTCTCAGCGAGTTGTGACCGCCACGATCTTACTCTGCGAATGCCGGCAGACTCAATTCCTAGTCTTCTTTATCTTCCGCAGACGTTATCTTCGCGCTGAGTCGAGAGTTTGGGTGTGAGATTAAACCAAGCATGTCGATGACGAGAGAGGAGTTCGTAGAATCAACTGTTATATCCGCTGAGTATGATCATAAACACACAACCCTGCACGCTGCCTCAGTAAGCGTCTGGCTGTGGAAGCGGTAGACCGGTGCTGTTCTTGGCGGAAAGGCAAATAAAAAGGTTTGTGACATAAACAAAAATATTATATTTATGTGGATAAAAATATTGGTTAAGGTAGTTTTATTGTTTTTTTAAATTTGATATATAGAATTTAAAATATGTTTTCAGCCCAGATGTTGGTAATTTTGTGTTTTGGCAACTCTAGGTGTTGATTTACATAGTGTCATCTTTTTTTAATAATTTGGTGTACTTCATGTCATGCTATCTCGCAAGCGTGTTGGGGGGGTGTTAGGACACCAGCCATTCGCAAATAAAGAGGAAATGCTCTAACGAAGCATGCTTAGTATTTATTAAATCCATTGTTGTTCGGGGGAAAAATTCCCATATCTATCCGTTCGGCTAAATATCTTTCTTAATATATCGCTTCTATCGGACCTGGAAATATAGTGGGGCTCTAATATAGTGTTCTCCGTGTCACTCTTAAATATATCCAATGTCAATTGCTTAAGCAGTCTAAGCCTATAAGTTATGATATTCAGTATCATTTATTGAGTATGATAAAAAGATTACTAGACAGAGTATCTTTTCGTGGGCCACAAAGCGTTATTGCTGGTAGAATAGTAGTCACATGGCGAGTACCAGTGATATCTGTGATCAATGAGTTGAAAATTAAATATGATGCCTTTGAGTAGGCTAAAATTAACCGAGCCAAATGGCGTGTATTTCGAGGAAAAAGCGTGTTTACCACCGTGGCTTAAGACCGAGGAACAGGAAGATGGCGATGAGGAAAAGGAAATTGCTTCGTTATCGTCGTCCTATGAATAATCGCAGGAAAATGTATCGGAAGACGTCAAGATTAACATTTAGTCTCACTTTGAAAGTCACAGAAAAATGTTACCAGGGCTAATATGATAGTTGGGTTAAATCATATTGATGGCCTGTGGGATGATAAAACGTTTAATTGTAATTGGTGTTCTGCTTGCTAGGATATTCCTAACTTATTTTCTCAATTGACTGGTACATACATGGAATATGTGGTTGATAAATAGTTGCTTGGCAGTGTATGATAATGTTCAAATTTTTGCTGTTAAATATGATTATGCTAAAACTTTTCGATTATGCCGAAAATTTTCAAATTATAGCGAAATCACGAATCACTCTAAGAGAAAAAGTAGAAGATATTGATTTAATTAAGCATCGCAAAAGTCGCGTTCCTTCGCCGAGGCAATTGTCTTTTCAGTCACAAAGATTTGATAGTGGTGGTACGCCTGATTCAAGTTTACCACCTTTGTCCAAGCATATTGACAATGAAAACTATAAGTTATAGTCGATCGAGCACACCAGACATGACTGAGTAAAATATGTTCGGCTTCAACGCACTTACATTGGTCAATACGTCAATGTCCTCTTTTGAGCAGTATATTTAAGCATTCCTTTCACTTCTACACTTCTGTATATCCAAAAACCATCGACAATCAGACTCACAGTTTAGATATTTCACTAGGTCATTTAAAAACCACTTTTCCACAGTCTTTTAAACACGTGTAAATGGGTTGAAACATCAGAACGTCCGTCAAACTCCGAAGATGCAAGCCAACTGACAGCAGTAGCCGACCGCCTTCAAGCCTATTCCCCAAGTTGGCACGCGCGAGGACGTCAGGCATTCCACAGCATGTGCGTGCTATAAATAGATTTTGAGGGACTTATGGTTTTCGCTGCGAAGGGGCTAACACATGCGCGCAAGGAAGATGTTCTTGTTTCTTTAGCGCGAACGGCTTCAGTGGCGTTATGGTCCTCTCACAATCAGCCGAACCACATTCAGCCACCACAAAAGACTGATTTCGTTGGTTTCCTCTTCAGATTGTTTCATGAAGAATCTGCAGTATTTCAGGAGGTGATAGGGTAGACAATTTTAATCGTAAGCGATCAAGGCCGTAGCCAGAAAATATTTTCGGGGGGAGGGGTGGTGGTGGAGCGGGGGTGGAAGGGTTTATAGAATAGTAGAGAAACATAAAATTATTTTTATAAGATAAATAAAATAGCGTATACGGTTGGTTAAATATACATATTTATTATAAACCCTTAAAGTAAAATATCAAAATATTATAATAAAATTGAAATTAGCCTTCTAGCTTTTTTTGCAGCGGCCAAATGAATTAACTCCTCGGTGTCGATGTCAATTCTACGGTCCCTCAGGAGGCTCATAAGTCACCCACCTCTCTACTAATTCACAGCACTATTATTTCACACACTGCACTATAACTACATACACTGCACCTACAAATTCGCTTAGATAATTATTGACTTAAGTCGCATTGGACTACTAGATGTCCCTGCGCCGCTACATAATATCGTCGTGTGAGCACCAAGCGAGCATAAAGTATCTATTTAATTTTTTTCATTTCGGGGGGGGATCAATCCCCCTAGATCCTCCCCCTGGCTATGGCCTTGTAAGCGATATTTATTTCTCCTGGTGAATTATATAGATGAACTCTTTTCGGGTTTTCAACCAGGTTAACTCAGTCGTATTGGCCTACGTTTCGAAAGAAGACTTGTCTCTCATTTTCAAGGCGTGTCTTACTCAATGAAAGTCCAATTTCACACTGAAATCGGACTTTCATTTCTATAAATAGATTATTATTATTTTTTTATTATTTTTATTGGTGTGAAATTGGACTTACATTGAGTAACACACGCATTGGAAATGAGAGACAAGTCGTCTTTCGAAACGTCGGCCTATACGACTGTGTTAACCTGGTTGAATGTCATCATTGTTTTTCCATAAACATGGGGTCGAAACTCCTTAGTTACTGAGCCATGGCAACAAAAACATTTTATTTGGATGCACTTTACGGTTATCGTGAAAACGGTTTCTTTTGTGTATCCCACATTTTTGACATTTTATTTTATACTTTTTACTACTTTTTACTTCTATTTTATTTAATGCTCTGGACTTTTTAAGATAATTTAGGTTGGACAAAAATGTGCGGTTATAATTGTCTGAAACAATTTATCTCTAAATGGGTGATATTGCGTAATCATATAGTTGTTGATACTCGCTCAAAAGTTCTCTTTTTATTATGCACAAAGATACAGCAATTTAAATTATATTTGTATGCCTAATTTGTACCAGTACAGCGAAATAAGGATTATCATTTCGCTTGCATCACCAAATAATATACAAAATATTGTTCAGTACTACCTTGACATTCTCTTACTATGCTGATGGGACCCAAATTGTTTTAAATAATTTTCTCTTATAATGAATGAGTGGATGCGTTATATGAGCGTTGCGAGGTGTATGGGATGAGGATTAATAACAAGAAAACGAAGGTTATGCGGTTTTGTAAAGCATCACGAGCGAGGAATGTGAGACTTAAGATAAAAGTGGGTGGTGAAAAACTTAGCAGGTTGAGCAGTTCAACTATTTAGGCAGTGTGTTAGAGGAAAACGGATACAGTAGTATGGACATTAGGAAGAGAATTGCATTAGCGAAGGAGGCGTTCATGAACAGGAAGGAGCTTCTGAGAGGATCGTTATGCAAAAGTTTAAAGAAAAGGTTAGTGAAGAGTTTGATCTGGAGTGTAGCTCTCTACGGTGCGGAAACGTGGACACTGAGGAAAGAAGACGAGAGAAGATTGGAGGCATTCGAGATGTGGGTATGGAGAAGAATGGAGAGGGTGAAATGGACGGAGAGGAAAAGGAACGACGAAGTGCTGGATATTGTTGGCGAGGAGAGGCAGCTTTTAGATGGGGTACGGAGGAGACAGAATGTATGGATGGAGCGAATACTTAGCGGGGAGGGGATGTTGAAAATGGTGCTAGAGGGTAGAATATTCGGGAAACTAGGGAGGGGAAGGAAAAGAATAGGATTTTTAGATAGATTGAAAGGGAGTAGGCCTTACAGTGAATTGAAGAAGGTAGCGTTGGAAGGAAAGGGAGGCTCCCAGATCACTTCTTTAGTACTCCATGGAAGCCTACCTTAATCGGTAGAATACTGTAATAATAATGAATGAGTTGGATGGTGCTTTTTACGGGAATATAGGATTGTCTTGATGGTTCGGGAGAAAACTATCCGTTAGGTTAACTATCTCTCTTGATTTATCCACCACTCAATCCTCCACTTACTAAGGGTGTATTTATTATTAATTACGTGAGGCGTCTAGGGGGAGGAAGAGGGTCGAACCGATCCTCACTCATTCTCACCTCGGAGAGAGGGGGAGGGTGTCCTGGCAAATGTCACGTAATTTTTTTGTGATGTGTGAACAGTGATTCTAGATTGCGATTCTTAGTAATCTTAAATAATAGTCTTAACTATTATAGATCCATAGCTGCTTCTGGGAGAAATAAAACATGAAGAATTCTCATTTTAAAAATACGAATTTTTTCTACTCGATCGTAACTATTGTGGCAGCTACATATTTCGCCATTTAACTTTACAGCAAAAAATAGCACATAGTTTAAATCTTTACTGAATAGAGCTGAAAATTGTTACATTTTTTACGTAACTTAGGAGCAACATTGGGTTATAATGGGATAACAAATCATTATCAATTTTTTTTCAAATAAATCCAACGCAATGAAGCATAGACTAACGTATTTACTCTGAAAATACGCACTTTGAACAACCCCACGTGAGATTGAAGATAGAGGGTCGAGCCAAATCTCACGCTATCTCAAATCTCACGATATTTGAAAACTGAATTCTTCCCGCATGAAAAATTTTCTCGGCAATGATTCACTGCGGCAGTACGACTTCTCGGAAAGATAACGATAGCAGAGAGATAGAGAGGACGCGAGGAGGCGTCAATCGACGTTTGTTCAGTGAGATTGTGACTGAGAACGTCTCTGCGACTCATTGGACTTCACTGGGACGAATAAGATAGAAATTTAATCAGGTGAGTTAGTAAAGCCTACTTAATTAACTTAATGAACTTGGAATTCGGTATGCCGCAGTATATTATGAGGATCATTTATATTTGTGAACCTACACCTCGATCATTATACCTTCCTATTCCTTTCTTTCCTCACTTCTGAATTTATTTGAAGATCTATTATAAGTGGTTTGGAAGCCAAGGGGTACAAGTGTTTTTTTTCGCTCAACAGAGTTAGGTAAAGTTAATTGTTAAAAGAAATACACAAAAATTGGTTACCAAAGGATACGGGTGAGTCTCAGTTCTGTGCTGTCATCGAGTAGAAAATCAAATGCACTGTAAAAAATGTCTAATTCATCTCGTTTTAGCCCGGTCAAATTAGCCCAAAAAATAGACAGGCGAGAGCTCGTAACTAATATGCTAGTTACGCGTCCAATAATGTTCGGAGAGCGCTACAATATAGTTATGCATATTACGGAGAATACAGCTCCAGCCTACTTTCGAATGGCTTTTTCTCAGAAACGGTAAATCTTCGAGAAAAAAAAGAAATGACAATTATTTAGATAATTTTCTGATCTACAATTTTGGTTTCAGCAATTTTTATCATAAAACCAACCGTTTGGCCAAAAAATGCAAAAAACTCATTTTTGTGAACTTTGACATTGAATAAATTTTTTTGCACACACGGGATCGATGGGGACTTTTCAGGATTTCATTAGAGTGGTATCCTTGAGGTTCATGCAAAATTTCCAGCTTGTTGGCAATATATGCAAGGGTCAATGTCTGTTTTTACCGGGCTATTTGTTTTATTTGCCTAATTTTAAAAGAAATCACTTGTATCCCAAACCATTCATACATAAAATTCTCGTGTCAAGGTTTTTTTGTGGACAAACTCCTCCGAAACGGAAGGACCGATTCCTGTGAAATTTCGTGTGTATGTTCAGTAGGACTGAGAATATGTTGTTAACTATTTTTCATTTTTCTTGAGGGCCCATGAGGCCCTGGAATGGGCCCTGAGTCATTTCCGTAAGAAATACATGTAAAGCTCGTTTTTAATGCCTGCAGGCCTTTTTTCTTTTACATATTTAAATTAGTGATAATGGTCGCATTAAGTTGAAACACATACCATTGGAAAGAAGAATAAATGCACATTCTTATTCTTGCAATCGAATTTCGTTTTCCATTTGATTTACGGTGAGTTTAGAAAAAATCCACAAAAAGCTGAAATTTTAGCGTTTTTGGCTTACTGTCTCCTTGACGACTGTCATTATTGTTTATGTAGTTTGATATCTCTTCCATCGATACAGTTTTCGATAACAGTGAAGCTTTAAATTATCCACCTGAGTTTTTGAATTTATTTGTTTTGCCATCGCACCGTTTACAACAAGGTTTGGATCTCCATTTAAATATTCTTCGTAATTTGAACCCACCACGGCTGTGTAATGGCACGCGTTTAGTCATTTAAAAATTTATGAAAAACGTTGTCAAACATTTTCAATCGGAAGTTCTAAGGAGAACATGTATCACTACCACGAATCCCTATTGTTCCGGTAGATGTACCAATAAACTTCAAAGAGCTTCATTTTCAAATCAGATTGGCATTCGCAATAACAGTCAAGTAGTCTCAAGGCCAAACGATGTCTGTTTGCGGCTTATATTTGGATACAACGTGTTTTTTACGCGGATAGTTTTATACGTAGCATACCCTCGCGTGGGTAAACCATCCAGTTTGTTTGAGTTGGTCAAAGATGAACTCACTAAAAATATCGCACAATCCATTGTACTAAGGGACCGATAATTTTTCTTTTTTTAATTGTCACAATTTTTTTAAAGAGATGTCATTTGAAATTTATTCATTAAGGTAATAAAAGTACAATGCATTCAAAAAATGAATGCTTGGTGATTTGTTATTTTTACCCATCGTCATCGTTCACAGCGCACCTTTCCTGTTTCAGTCATTTATCACATCCCTACACACTGAGAATAAGTGAGTTATTTTTGATTTGACTTCCAAAATATTCACTAGAAATAATTTATACCGGGTCAGATAGTGTACATGTATGTATATTCAAACAAATTCGTCGAGAAATAAAGAAAGGGATAGGAACATATAATGGAAAAAGGACGAGGACAACGGTGCTGTGGTAGGTGGAAAAAAGCCAGAAATCCGAGGATAAAAATGCGGCTTGATTGGGACTTGATATATATTTATAAAAGTGTGTATGTCTTTCCGCTATTTATTTCCATAAGGCTGCATGGTTTGCGACCAAATTTAGTACATAGGCGCATTTTATGGTCGCAAACTCCGTAGCGCTACTTTCAGTTTCGTCCGATGCATCCTTTGCCTCCTTTTCTCATTGTCGAACCCTGCAAGTGCGCTCAGCGCCACCTAGCACCCTACCCTCTGCTTACTCTCCCACCTTCCGATAACTTCCCCATTCACTTTGCCATGTTTGAATATCTTTGTGTGTACAATGTATTCGAGGTGCAGGCCGATTACAGGACTTTCAGTTCCAATATTGCCTTTATTCGCAACTTCACCGTTCATAGGTAAATGGCCCACGAATAACATTGCTGTACTATTGGGCGTACATTCCAACAAATCATGTTTCTTCTTGCGTTCTTTCATACTGTTCCATTGAGACGTCAATATGACGATGGATTCCAAGTACTAAGGAGATATATTCTTTGAATACTCTTCTTCCCGAGCAACCCTGGGTGGCCTGCTAGTATATATAAAAGAGGACATCTGTTTGTCTGTCCGCTATGCATTTCCATACGGCTGTACAGATAGCAATCAAAGTTAGTATATAGGTGCAACTTAAGCTCCAGAAAGCCATAGTACTACTTTCAGTTGCGTCCGATGCGTCGCTTGCGTCGTTTTCACATTCCCATTTGTCGTGTTACGTCATCAAACTTCTATGATTGGATATCCTGCCAGGTAGGTACACATCTTCACTCGCTTACACGGCAAACTAACTCAAATAATACTACTCTTATTTATAAATTCTCTCGCTGCAAACTTTTTTGTTGTAGTATGAGTTCACAAGACGTTTTTGGTCTTCACGCATACGGACACAGCGATCAATATTGTGGGGCATTAGCTGATCCCGTGCCCATCATACGGAAACCAATTACTCAATTGTTTTCCGTTCAGCGTGCCTAAAAATCCTGCCATGTGACCATGAAATCCAAATTCCAAGTTTCTCACTTCTTTGGATACTATCTTTCCCGAGCAACGCTGGGTGGAGTGTTAGTTTCAAATATCATTGCGCCTAAGAGGCAGGCCCAAGTTTTTCCGGGAGGTAAGGTGGGAGAGCACTACATGACACAACGTGATTTCCTGAAAACCAATCAAAATACGATAGGCGGAGCCCAGCCATTTTTTTCAGTTTTCCATTTTCTTTTCGGGGGATTCCCCTAAAAGTTGGCAAATTGTCTAGAAATGATGTTGACAAAGTTCCAACTCAACAAGCTAACCTTGACACCTGCCTCGTTGAGGGTAAAGTTATGAAAAAAATTCTATTTTTAGCGAAAAATTAAACAATTTTTATCTTAAAATAAATAGCGAAATCAATGAATATTCTCAGATATGAAGAGAATACTTTATCAGGTATCTAGAGGTGTGCAACACATGCTCAAAGAACTGACCTGAAAATGGTGAATTCTGCCAAATCTATCAGTTTTTTCAGTTTCATCAAAGATGTGCATAGAGCAAAGCTTAAATTCAATAAAATTTCCCATTTAGTAGCATAAAACCTTATGTCGTACAAAATTTAACTACTATTAAGATTTAGCTTTCTGCATAAACATATGGTTTTTATTTAGTGGCGAAAATTTTCAATATTTTTGTAAAGATCGTTTTTATCGAAACTTTACCCACAATGGGGTAGGTGTTAACGTCATCACGTTGAGTTGAAACTTTGCCAATATCATTTTTAGTCTATTTTGTACCTTATAATGGGGTGCCCTGTCGGATATTATGAAAAACACTTATCTCATATGAGTGGGTTGGAAGCCAAGGTGTATAAGTGATTTCTCTTTCCTATGCAGAGTTAGGTACAGCAATTAGGAACAGAAAACAAACGATATAAATTAGATACTTAGTAGTGTATAGTAGTAGTGTAGTGTAGTTAGATTTTCCACTCGATGTCAGCAGAGAACAGAGACTCATTCGTTTACCTTGGCAACCAGGTTTTTGTGTATTTATTCTAACAATTAAATTTACCTAAATCTGTTAAGAAAGAAATCACTTGTACCCCTGGGCTTCCAACCCACTCATATACCTTGTGGTCACATACCTAATGGTCACCTTAATTGAGGTTTTTTCATCGGGTGAAAAATACGGCTGTGTCGGTCATTCAAAATGAACGACTCAATGGCAGGAAACGAATGAATTTAATCTACGAATTCCACTCGAGTCGTTCAAAGTGAACGATATGATGGAAGATTCAAATCCGCCGAATCCAAATTGTTCAACAAGAACGATTTGAATTCAGCTTGACTGCGATGATCCTACGAAAGGCGGTGAATAGGGTGGTTTCCTATTATTTTTTTATTGCTTATTTCGGAAGATTATTACTCCTGAAGTACGTATTTCACGCTTTTAGATTTTTGAATGACGATATCTATTTTTCGCGATTAAATGAAAAGTGAAAATTTTCAAGCGCGCGAAAACGCGACGGGTAAGGAAATCTCTCCGTGTGACGTATTTCTGGTTCCCCCTCCCGCCTTGTGAGGTGACCTTGATCGAGGCTCTGAGCGCTGATAGGACGCAGGATGCTAGAGGGTAGCTGAGTACCTTGCTGTCTGGTAGCGCTTGGCTTAAAAAAGGTTTATTAATACCTTATCAAACGAAGAAAACTTTCCGACCTTAGCCAGTTTTAATAGGTGATTATTAAGACATGTTTCCCTGAGCTCTGCGCCTCATGCATGTATTGGTAATCTCAGACGATGTATAACTCCTATCTTCTCCTATAGAAACTAGGTCCCTGTGACGTCACGTGGAGTGGCATCGCATGGGCGCCAATCTGGCCCTTTTCAAATTAGGATAAAAATGGACCATTGCCATTCGTCTAAACCGGTAATTCTAAAACGAAATAATTTGTATATTATGAATACAGTAATTGTGGGTAACAAATCGCAATCAATGCCTTTCGGTTTCTTTGATGAAGGAAACTACCCTATTATCATTTGATTACGATGGAAATACAGGTTGATTATGAAAATGAATTCTTTACCTTAATTACTATCGATTTGACTCGTACATATGTCCGGTAGGTATTTCAGTGTAATTAAAGAAAGTACACGCTGATTTCGTTGAAAAGTAATCAGTTCTATAAGTATTCAGACAATATCAGTGAAAAGTCTTGAGGTACGGGAGTTTTTAAGATTGAATTAGAATGAATTCTTCATTTTCAAATTAAAATGTTTTAATAACCATGAATTTTTTATAAAATAGTTGCATTCAACGGAACAGTATCAAATATCTGTAATCCGTCGAATTTAACTTCGTTTAAGAGTTATTCACGTTAAGAGTAATTACATTTTACAACAAAAATAATTGCGGACTACTAATTTTGTGTTCCATAATATTCATACAGACCGAAGAGGTTTTCAAATCTGAAAAAATAATTACAGATGTGGTTAAAATGAAAAATAACTGTGAATAGCTACCCGTCATAATATTTGAAATGTAGTAAATTGACAGATTCGCGGATTCAAGGCACACGGATTCGAGATTCACATGGATTCGAAATTCGTATGGTTCATTATGAACGATTTAAAGAACCGAGTCATTGCCACGAATCCAATTCCATGAACCGAATCCACAAAATTAACCGAAATTCCCACCTCTGGAGGAAAATCAACCGTGAGGGTCGATATCGGACATGCAATTGGAATTATCCGACTGATTTCTCACAAAGACTTATTCACATCATTCAAATTTCTAGAAAAAATTAACTCAAGTTTTCCATTTCCAGAATGGATGGAGGGGTTGCCCAAGGCTACACTGTCTCATATCCTTCGGATTGTGAAGATGAGGAAAGTCCACGGTGAGTGCGGAACTGTTTAATTTTTTTTAATTTCTCCATTTCATCATTCGATTTCATCATATCGAATGAGCTTCGTGATATCTTTTTGATATCATTCTAAATCCATTCATTTATTTGTCAAAAATGAATCTTTGGTGATATCACTAAGACGTCGGAATGATAAAAAAAATTATGACTAAAGTGATATTTGCTTGTTATATCATTCCGATAGAAATTTGGTATCACGTGGTGATCCCACTTAAATACTAAAGAGAAGAAATCATTTCGTCAATTTCTGATAATTTCTTCGCTGTGCTACTAAAAAAATTAACTGGCCAAAGTTTTTCCTTTTACAATTTTACTTTACCAGTTGATTTATTATTGTAATAACTTTTTCATTATTAGCGATGGAATCAAATTTTAATACAAAATGTCAGTTTTTTACATAATTTTTCAATATCGAGTAGATATTTAAATTATATCTCTCTTGTATCACCAAAATACATGGTTACACTATACATTAACTCGTACAAATTAATGTCTATAAGCAGGAACGATTTTGGTGGACCAGATCGGAAAATGTGCCTAGACCAAATTAGAACAGGTTCTATTTCCTGTTCCTGCAGTCGTACTTGTTGATTGGTTACTCGTTGAATTTTGACGTTCATTCTCGCGTCCATACATTTAGACACTAACTCGTACGTGTTAATGTAACGTTTAAACTGGCCTTAAGGGATGAAAACGCAAAATTGATCTTGATGGTAACTATCGTTGGAGCTAAACAATTCGTCACTACAATTTACACAACAAAGTAATGACTAATTTAAATATTTCCTAAATAGAGCAGAGAACGTATACATCTTTGATGTTGCTTAGAAGCAAAATTGGGTTATGATGGGTTAATATGGTGACATTACCACAGTATGAACTATAGAATATATTTTATTCATATAGGCTGGTAATGGTTGCACGAAAGATCTTGTTGATATGTGCATTGGCTGATGACTCAAAAATAATATGTGAATACATCCATTATTCACCCCCAGTTAATATCAAGTACACGTAATCCATGTCCCGCATCGTTTTTTTTAACTCCCGATTGGTTAATAATTATATGAGTTGAGGACTAGTGCAGCTCTTCAGAAGGTACTGACTTTGGGTGATGTAAAAGGAAATACTATTCGGAATAGGCCTTCGGTAGCTTAATATCTGCAGGGAATTTTTAATTTACACATGCGCACCTTATTGTTAGTATTCTAGCCGGCCAGGCACGTAGCAAGGTGAGGGACTTCAAGGGGGCTTCTGCCCCACCGAATTTTGTTTCCCTTGTGGCGACTACCAGCGATACATCTTCTAAGAAGACCACTAGCTCAGGGG
Organism: Ischnura elegans; assembly: GCF_921293095.1. Lineage (NCBI taxonomy): Eukaryota > Metazoa > Arthropoda > Insecta > Odonata > Coenagrionidae > Ischnura > Ischnura elegans. The sequence goes on from NC_060249.1 coordinate 51,411,818, forward strand.
CTTTTAATCTCTGACAATCCATTTTTCGATACACATAGTTTCGCATTTCTTAATGTCTGTAAATAACTAACGATGACTTTAACTTTCGCCAATCTGCAAACGAAATATCTTGAGCTAGCATAATGCTTAGCATTAAGTTCATGAAGTGTGAGGTTTTCCGATTCCTACGCTTTAATTATAAAAAAAACAGCAAAGGCAACCAAGAACTTCCGAAGTAAATTCCTGGCTACGTGCCTGCAGCCAACTAGAAAAACATCGCCAAGGCTCAACATTGGTACCTACTCATGCAACCAGTGGGTTTCGAAAAGCATAATTTATCTTCATATAGATTTTTACCGCTCATATTTGCCTCTTAAACTTTTTCAGGGAGGAAGCGAGGATGCCGAGTGTGGAACAGCCTCCTGGTCAGCCACAAATCATTTACCACTTGCACTCTAAAAATCCAGAGGAGGCACAGAGGCAGTACCAACAGCTGCTGATGAACAGAGAGGCTAGGAGGCTAGAAAGAGAGGAAAGAGAGAAGGAGATGAAGGAGAGGGAAGAGGAGATAAGAAGGATGGATGAGAAAATGAAGAAAGAGCGTCAGGAGAGGAGAAGGAAAAGAGAGGAAGAGGAGAAGAGGGAAGAGGAGAGAAGGGCGAAGGAGGAGAAGGAGAGGATGGAAGAAGAGAAGAGGAATAATGCGGAAAGGAGACTCGAGGAGGAAGAGGCGAAAGCGAACAAGAAAAGGAAGGAAGAGTTGAAAAGAAGGGAGGAAGAGATAGATAGGAGAGAGAGGGAAATAAAGAGGATGGAAGAAGAGGTGGAGAGGAAGGAAAAGCGAATGGAGGAGAAGTTGAAGAGGAGAGAGGAGACGGCCATGGTGCTGGAGAAGGAGAGGAGAGAGGCGGAAGAGAAGGGACTGAGAGAAGAGGAAGAGAGGAAGAAGGAAGAGTTCTTGAGGCTGGAGACGGAGCTGAAGAAGAGGCAGAGAGATTTGGGAAGGAAAGAGGAGGAGATCGGAAGGAGGGAGAATGAGGTGAGGAACAGGGAAGAGGAGCTGGAGAGGACGACCAAGGTGACGGAGGAAAGGCTGGAGAAGATGGAAGAGGAGGCGGCCGGATACCTGGAGCGAGCGAAAGTCGAGGTAAAGAGGAGGGAGGAAGAGGCCAGGAGAAGGCTAGAGGAGGAGGAGGGGAGCGGAATAAGAGCGGTGGAGGAGGAGACGGTGAGAAAGTGGAGGCTGCGTGTGGAGGAGGTGGAGGCCTGGTGGAGGAACCACGTGGAGGAGGAGAAGAGGAACTGGGCGGCGGAGAAGGAGAGCAGGGAGAGGGAGTTGGAGGAGGAGAGGTGCAGGCTGTGGAGGGAGGCGGAGGAGGCGAGGGTGGACTCGTTGAAGGTGAGGGTGGAGGCGGAGAGGCTGAGGAAGGAAGCGGAGGAGAGGTCGAGGCGGGATATCCAAGTGAAGAGGGAGGAAATGGATAAGGAGGAGAGGGAGCGGCTCAGAAACCTGGAGGAGGCCAGCTCGAGAAGGAAAATGGAGGAGAAGATTAGGAATTTGGAGAGGCAGGGTGAGGAGTGGAGGAAAGAGAAATTGGTTTTGATGGAAACGGTGGAGGAGGAGAGAAATAGGAGGCATGCGGCTGAGGAAAAACTCAAGCGGAAATCAAATGAGCCTCGAGGAGAACACTCAAGTGGACCAACTGTTATCGAAATGCCTGAGCAAGTAAACCGTGGTTACGGATCAACTCCTAGAGGGGGAAGTATAGATTGCTGTGTTATATTATGAGTTTGAGTGGGATGTTTCATCTGTGACCATTGTCCTCCATCATCCCATTCGAACTCGTATTTCTTTGTCGGTTCCGGTACGCGGCCGTCTATTGTTTCCTGAATCTTATTGTTATAATCGAACTACTTTGTAATCGTTCGAAGGTCCTTTTATGTATTTCGAAATTCTTCAATCACACTTTTTTGGCTTCCTGCCTTTGCTTTTCAGAAATTAACGATCAATTAATTGTATGCTCTAAATTCTCAAAAACCGCATGAAAGACTTTTCGGGTTTTTCACCAAGCCAATTATGACATGGTGGAATGCCCATTGTGATATGGTCAATGGTGGAAAACCCTTGAGCCTTGCAAGTCGTTTTACGCCGAGGAAACCCTAGAGAATTCTTCCTTAACGACAACTTTTTACTAAACCAAATATTCGACATTTCATGATAAATCGTAAATCTAGTCATAGAAAACCATCGCAATAGCAATAAACAAAGCATGAGTTCGTCCACCAAATTTATTTGGTTGCCGATTAGTCTGAAAAATGTAAATAATCGTATTTTCATCGTTTTTCCATTCATCACTATTGGGGACGAAAAATTGATATCCATAACGTTCCAGGTATCCAGATAACATGATGACGTCAAGCCCTACTTTCGAGCAAGTCACCGCTGAACAGGTACTCAACATTCTCCTTCGAATCATTTTCGCGTGGTTCGTTTGACTCTTCACACTCTTATTGGCAATAAATTCTCTAAGTGGGCTGTGCTCTGAGCACGAATTGTTGAGCCAAGGGGACCGCGTAGAGGAGGCACAATTCCATCCCATATAAGGATGATTTTTGTTGTCACTTCGGTCGCATTTTAATCGGGTTCCAAAAATGTCCGCAGCGCGGCGTAGAGCGCAATGCGATCCTTTTTTTTCCAATTTTTTCCAGCATAATATTTGAAATTGCGAGGAATAGCATTGGATAGCATTTGGTAGATCGCATTATCAGTTGTATAAATTTCGTTTCACACCCGTAATTATACCATATTTTCCCATGAACTTCGGATCACTTTGTCCGTCAGCGACGCGAGTGGCGACTTTTGTAAACACATTTAAATGCGTGGTGGGTGACAACAAATTTAGAGACCGACTTGAGGATCTTCTTTTCTAATATTCGAGTGTTGAACTGTCAACAACTCATCAAAAGTGGGCGGCGATATGCGCGTTTGTTTATTAAACCTTTAAGGCCAATAAAGATTGCAGCCATAAGATCGCAAAACAAAATAGGTTTTTAGGGTAATATACTTATGAAAGCGATACCTCTTGTTTCTGAGACACAGCCTGGGACGTGAAATAATACCTATAGGGTGGTTTCCTATCATTTTTTATTGCTAAAATCGAAAGATTATTACTCCTGGAGTACGCATTTCACGCTTTTAGATTTTTAAATGACGATATCTATTTTTCGCGATTGAATGAAAACTGAAAATTTTCAAGCGCGCGAAAACGCGACGGCTAAGTATGAATGCTGGGAAAAGCCCGTGTGACGTCATTCTGGTTCCAGCTGCCACCGTGTGAGACCACTTTGGTGCGAGGTTATGAGCGCCGACACGATTCAGGCTGCTAGCAGGTAGCAGAGTGCCCTGCCAGCAGGTAGGGTTTGGCATTAAATAAGGATTATTAATACCCCATCAAACGAAGGAAACCCCAAGAAGCAGAAGTAAATTATGATCAAAACGAAAGTTTGAACAAATGTTCTTTGAATCCATGAATGTTGATATTAGTATACAACATGTAATTAAAATATTTTATTTTCGAGCAAATAATTTTATAAACTAATAAGGCGCTTTAATAATTTTCTTGAAATTTTGGTTTCCCTAACTTTATCTCAGTTATAAAATGAACGGCCACAGCTTTCCCCCCTCCAGTTTTGATACTGGGTTCGCCAATGCTTTTAATGCTAAGACAAAGCTAACTAATAGGTTTAACTAATGCTAACCTAGAACTTGATATCAGCACATTTAGTTTAATTGTCATCGCTGTTGCAGCATTCTACTCCGTAACTATGTAGACGAAGCTCGGAGGTAAGTTCCCAGAAGATTTTTAGGGAGCCTGTTAGCTGGAAAACGGGCAGATAAAATGTTGCCTTCCCAAAAAAATATGTACATATTCCAATCATGTGCTCTGATCAGAATCAATGGTATTATGTAATTGTGTGCCTGTTTCAAGGAAGATTTTTAAATGGATGTAAACAAGTAATATTTCACTGATTATATATATGTACACAATTTTCCATCATGAAAATATACACAATATCTATGTATCTCTTAAAAACTCTAATTATAAATGTATTTTAATAAAACTACCAACCATTGCAGTAATCTTTATTTGCAAAATAATATTAGTTTTCATGTAGTACTTATATAATTACGTATTTAATTTTCATGTGAATTCATGCCATCACTTGATGTCTTCCATTCAATCGTATAATCGTATAAGGGCTTGGTTATGTAACAACCATGCATTTATTTCTACCTGAACTGCCTTTCTGCCAGTAGGTTGGTTTCCTATTTTTTTATTGCCTAAATGGAAAGATTATTACTCCTGGAGTACGTATTTCATGCTTTTAGATTTTTAAGTGACGGTATCTATTTTAGCGATTAAATGAAAAGTGAAAATTTTCAAGCATGCGAAATGGTGGTGGCTAAGTATAAATGCTGGGGAAAGCCTGTGTGAGATGTCATTCTGGTTTCAGCTGCCACCATGTGAGGCCACCTTGGTGCGAGGCTATGAGCAATGCAGGCTGCTGGTGCAGGCAGCGCTTGGCTTAATTAAGGATTATTAATACCCTATCAAACGTAGGAAACTTTCTGACCATAGGCAGTTTTAATAGGTGATTATTAAGAGATGTTTCCCTGAGCTCTGTGCCTCATGCATGCATTGGTAATCTCAGACGATGTAAAACTCCTATCTACTCGTATAGCATCTAGGTCCCTGTGACGTCACGTGGGGTGGCATCGCGTGGGTGCCAATCTGGCCTTTTTCAAATGAGGTTAAAATTGACAATTAACATTCGTCTAAACTGGGGTTTTTAAAACCAAATAATTTGTATACATATTATGAATACACTAATGGTGGGTAATAAAATCGCAAGCCCTAGGGCACATGACATCCTGAACACCAACCAAAATGCGATATGCAGAGTCTAGCCTACAGGAAATTTAGTCGCTTTCAGACCTCCGTGGTGTACACTTAGGGAGTAAGTTAGCTGTGTTGCCAAGTGGGAAGAGAGTTTTTGACACAATCTTTCCCTTCCATGCACTGACAAGTCTTTTGAGAAAACATGGCAACGCCCGCCTCTCTCTCTCTCATCTCACGTCTCAGGTCCTACCTCCCAGTGGCACAGCAAAGGCTCAGAGAAATTTTTAAGTTTAAGCCATTTTACTTAATTAGATTGATATTACTAATAGAATAGTGTAAGGATTAATAAAATATCCCTCATAAAGCCGTAAAATTCACCATTTTGATCCGTTTATCTTAAATTTCCGCATTTTAATAATCTAGCTCCTACCACTTATCCTGGTGGGTATTCCTTACCCCCACACACCCCGGTATTAGTTGCACCTAAACCCCCCCCCCCCCCGCCTTAATTCCTAGCTGCACCCCTTCTACCTCCTGCGCTCCTGGTATTTGAAGAGTATGATAGTAAAAAGTTCCACAGTAAATTTCTTAAGTTTCTCTCGATTGTCATATAGTTGTTATCCATCCAAGTGTATACCCTCTGGTTTTCTTTTGCTATGCAACTATATGTAATATATTTACAGTGTATGCTGCAATTTCAGTGTGTTAAAGGTTTTCTTTTGCCTTTTCTTGTCCATCCCGTGGATTCGCCGTATGGTCCTTTATTAATGGGAGTCTTAGGGTTGTTGTAATGAGCTGCTCACTTGCTGATCCCTCTTCATATGGAAATTCTGTATTTACGCTTGATTATAGATTTGTTCTGAGTGGAGATTGAATAGCAAATAGTTTCAATGCCACGCCGCAGATTTGCTTCCACGTGATAGCGAGCATGATCTCCCCTTGGGCTGATCTATCAGTGGTATCCCTGCACGCACTGAAAATGCGAAAGAATTTTGTTTCACTCATTAAATCCTTTTTGCTTTAGGCAAGGTTTATTCTGGTCGTGAGAAGCATGATCAATTTTGAAACGAATTTCTATGTCCACTGTAATGGAATTTTGGTCCACTGTCCAATTACTTATCTAATGTGAATACCTTTAGTGATCCAATGACTATTCCACAGGTGATTTTGCTATTCAGAATGAAGGATTTGTTATTACCATTCAAAGAAAGTGCACATTTTCCATGTTTGCCATCTGGCCTCCACATTACTTCCATGCAAATGCTATGTTTTATCATTTTCTCCTTTCATCTTGAAGTGCTCCCTAGCAGAAGAGATCGGAACTAATAAACACATAGTCCATTCGGATAAACACTTTATTATCCTTGCATCACACATACCGCTCACAACCGATATAAGAACACAGTACAGTACCGTTACGACATGGCCTACACACTCCCACGCCAGAGAAGAACACATACATCTCAATACCCCTGACCTGTCGTGGCATCTACAAAACAATAGACACATAATCTAAGTTTACATACAATTCACATCTAAAGAGTAGGGTCCGGGTCGACCTGACCCTTTATCCCTTACGCTAACAGAAGCCCCTTGAGACTCTCGTAGGTAATTGATAAGGTTCACAGTGACATCATCATCATATGGTGTTCTGCCTGTCGGCTGGTTCCTTGCGCCAATGCCATCTCAACTCCATCCTATCTCTGGCCATCTCTTTTAACTTCAATTGAAGTCTCTGTACTTTCCCATCTTCAAACGGTCAATCAACTTTAGCAAGGGCGTACCCAGGATCAAAGCATAGGGGGAGAGAGGGGGGCAAGCCATGGTTGTTCAATTTGTAACATTTTAGCACAGAAAAGGTTAATCAAACCGAAGTTTAAGGAAAATTATGACAGCAATTTATTAGCTTTTTAAAAATTATTTGCTTGAAAAATAATTTTTTTATTTTAGTTCCATGTCTTATACCAAATCATTTTTCTTCAAAAGAAAATTTGTTCAAAACTGTCTTGTTTTTAATTAAATTTATTTTCCCTCCTTGGGGGGGGCAGCTGTCCCCTCCTACCCCCGCTGGGTACGCCCAGGGGCGGATCCAGGATTTCTTTCTGGGAGGGGCACAAGCAAGGCCATATCCAGGATTTTGTTCAGGGGGGGCACAAGGATACCTCGTTATACAAAACGAACGAAATGATAATGGGACCGTATTAAAAATTTAGCATATTTTTATGTGTCTGGGGGGGGCACGTGCCCCCATGCCCCCCCCCCCTGGATCCACCTATGGGTACACCTATGAACTTTAGCCTTCTCCTTCCCCTTCTTCTTATCCCTTCCACCAATCCCTCGAAGGCTACCTTCAGAATGGCATTACCTCTCATCATGTGTTCCAGCCAGTTATTCTGCCTTTTATTTATTTTAGCCATCACTGTTCTTTCCTCATCTATCCTGTTTTATGCTTGCTCATTCCTTACTCGATCCGTCCACCGTATTCCCTCCATCTTCCACTGAACCCGCATCTCAAACGCCCCAATCCCGTCCCTGTCTCTCTTCCCCATCGTCCAAGTCTCAGATTCATACATAAACACACTCCACACATAACACTTCACCAATCCCTTCCTCGATTTTAAGTCCAGTCCCTTGTTACACAACACAGTGACATTATGGTACTAAAATATGAGTACTTTCACAGAGTCACTTTTGATGGACTGAAGTTCAAATCTCAGAAGAGAATTATTTTTTTAATTTTTAATTTTTCCATTGACTTTTAAAATGGTTCATTATTTACATTTTCAATTAAATTCTTTTTTAGATTTTTCCAGTTTTTCTAAAATTTATAGAATATTTTTCATCATGCCATTATTAGCATTGGATACTTAATAGTTACAATAGATTATAGGTTCATAGTTTCCCTTTAACTTGAAATAACATATTATCAGTATCAGAAAGTTAATTACAGCCAGGGGCGCCGACTTATAAAAAATATTGGGGGGGCCCATATCGGAGGTCTTGCCCCGGGAAGAGGTTAAATTCAAAGTGTGTCGCAGCACCGAAACACTATCATGATTCACACCACCTGATTCAGTTAATCTGCTTAACCTTATAATTATTTGTTTTAACACATTGTTGAATTTATTTTAAAAGGTAACTATCGTCAAACATGGGAAATAAAAATTACCAATATATTTTTGTGATTTCACAAAACATAATATAACTTAATTATTTTCTTGAAATATTGAGGGGGCTCCGCCCCCTCAAACGAATCTTTGAGGGGGCTCGGGCCCCCTCAGGCCCCATGGAGTCGGCGCCACTGATTACAGCCCTTGGTATAATTTTGAACTCTATATTGATGGCTGAAATATAGGTTGACTTACATTATATTTTTGCTGGATTACATACATATTTCACATCTTTATAATGATTTATGCATGAAAAGTATTTAAGTTATGGGAATTAAAGGAAATTACAAAATTATTATATGAAAACTTGGCTTGAGAGGAGTAAGGAGCAGTGGCGGCTCATGAGTTAAATGCTGGGAGAGGCAAACTCCCCCGGGGGGTCAAAATTTTTATTATTTTTGTACATTTTAGTGAGTTTTTAAGGCAATCTAGAGACCACTATGACTCACTAATACACAAAACAATCACTAACTCTAAAACACCAACAATTACTAACTCGATTAACTCAACTACAACTAGTCCTATTTACATTAAAACAATTTACACATAATAAGTCAACTGTCACCAAAACAAGGTATTCTGCAACACTGCAATACCAAGATTATATGGCTGACGGCCAGCATGGCGATGTCAACTCACTAGATAAGACGTCGCTCTGCGCATGCTCAGGCAGCGTCCCATAAGACTTCCATAAGGCACAAGCTTAGACGTGTCATAGCACCAGCAGCCCCCACCACTACCACTCTACATATAACTGCATGATGATGGATTGGGACATTCTGGCCAGTGTCTGGCGGCTACAAATGCAAACTTTTCCCACTATTTTTGTGTGTTTTTCCTACATTTTTGATATATACGATTGAAAAAACGCTTTGGTTAATTAGATGTATAATTATTATGTATGTATAATTATTATTATAGATGTATAATTTGGTTAATTAGAAGTAAATTTTTTTCCCTTTTTCAAATCTTTGGGAGGGGTGGTGTCCGAGAGTCCTTATGGGCAAGCCGCCACTGTTAAGGAGTGTACATTCAAATTTATGGATTCCGTGTATTGCTTATATTATTTTAATACCAAGAGTCCATTGAAATTTTGTTAGTTTTTCTTGATTTCAATGGCTTCATAGATGAGTTGGGGATAGAAATATCCCTCTTAATTGATCACTAAAGATTTATCAGAGTCAATCACATGTCCTGTGGCTTCATGTTACCATACAGCTGACTTCATTGTTTACCTCAGTCAAATAGCAAGTTTGCATTCTTCCGATCGAGTTTTGACAGTGCTTCCCATCTTCCCAATGTAATGAAGTTCTGCAGGTGATTTCATAAAGGAAGAATTTCGTAATCGCATCAATGCTCATCGTGAACTGTGAAATCTTCAATCAAGTAAAAGTTGTTGAGAGGTTATGGCATTCACAAGATAGGTGAGAAGACCTTGGTATTTCAGATGTATGTAATTACTGATGCAATGAATATTTCTCAGGCATCCCCTCGGGCTGAAAAATCCATTGTCGCCAATGTTTCGAAGAGTATGTTGCACATCGTCTTCAGGGAACTCTGGTGCAGGGATCGAAGGACCGGGCTTATATGTGATTGCCCAGGAGTCAAGCTGGATGCGACTGGTGGATGCACCAAATGATATGTTGGGAAAACGTCCAGGGCCATAGAAACCAGGATGACGGAGCATCAATGCCACCTCAGGCTTGCACCACCTGTGAAGTCGGCTGTTGCAGAGCATGCTATCAGCAATGACCATGCCATCAAATCGGAAGAGACAAAAATGCTCTGTCACACCCAAGGGTTTTGGGACAGGGCAGTGAAAGAAGCAATTGAAAATCAACCGACAAAAAGAAAAAGTCTTGCATGATATTGGGCACGATATGGTGGAAGTTCTTAATATTATTAAAATAAGAAAAAGTTTTAAACAGAGAAAATGGTGCAAAATGACCTAGCCGTTAACGCACCCTAATCCTCAATTCTACAACTACTAATCAAGACCAAGGGTTTCACCTCAGCCAATCATGGAACCCAATCATTAGACAAATCACACCTAGATTGATCCCTGGGCAATCATAAATAAGCCCAGTTCATGGATCCCTATATCAGTCTGCCCTGACAAGACAATGAGCAACATGCTCATCGTAAGTTGGCTATGGTGGAGTTTTTGACCCAAGCGGCGACCCGAAAAAAATTATTAATCACATACAACGGGAAAGAGTCTCTTTATACATCACATCACAATTGATAAATGCCTTTAACCCTTTCGCTGCTGTTCAATCTCCGAAAACCTACTCCTCACATGCGGCAAAAAGGTTAAAATGCGTTTCATGGGTCCATGGAGTAGGTACTTTTAGGATTGGTGTGGTACACCCTCCGAAGGGTCGCTAATCTGCGACCCTATCCTCAACGAGCTCACCCACGCAGGACCGTCTCCTCGACCCTACCAGCTGGGGGCCTACCTCCCGAAAAGTGGCCGCTCTGACTTCATTTTGAAAACCTATCAATCAATCCGATCATCGAAAAATGATTGTTTTCATTGCACTCCTGCCAATCAAACAATCAAGTACGTCTTTGAACCGTGTTTCTGCGATGAAAAATAACGATTTAGTTAAGTTTACTAAAAACATGGCTGCGGACAACCGGAAAATGGCCAATTTAGCAAAGTCAACAAAATCGTTATTTTTCATCACAGAAACACGGTTCAAAGACATACTTGATTCCCTATTTGGCTGGAGTGCAATGCAAGTAATTATTTTTTGATGATCGGACTGATTGATTGATTTTCAAATTGTAGTCAGAGCGGTCACTTTTTGGGAGGTAGGCCCCCCCGCTGGTAGGGTCGATGAGACGCTCCTGCGTGAGTGAGTTGGTCGAGGATTCCGGGTCCCGGATTAGCAACCTTTCGGAGTGCTTCCGCAAAAGTGCTAACCGCATGGTAGGGATGACGAAAAAGTACGTCCACAGCAGTGAAAGGGTTAAGCAATGATACATTTTCAAAAATGAGATCTTTATTTGTATTCTACTCATTCAAATGCCAATTACCACTTTAAAAAAATAATATCTCTGAAACTGGTTTTTTGACTGGTTTGGCAACAATCTACTGGGAGAGGACTAATTGTTAAACCGTGGAAAGCTAGGATAAGAGTGAATTGTATATCATGTCTGGGACTTTCCTTGCCCTTCTTCAACCTGTCCTTCTTTGATTGTTTTCATCAGGCCATCATGTCCCATAATGTGGTCAACTAAGTTATCCTGTCTTCTGCTTAAGGGTTATAGAAGACTCCTCTTTTCTCCCACTCTTTTCAGCACTTCCTCATTACTCACTCTTTCAATTCCATTTTATCTTCATCATTCTGCGGTAGCACCACATTTTGAATTCTTCCACTCTTGACTTCTTTGGTGCTCCTCACTTCCATAGAGAAACATGCTCCATATGTAGCACCTGATGACCTGTTTACCTTCTTCTATGTTTGTATTCTCAGAAGTGAGTAGACTCTTCTTTTGTAGAAAGCCCACTTCGTCTGCGCTATTATACTTACTATGTATTTCTTTCTTGGTTAGTCCATCGTCATCAGCTTCCAGGATAAGAAAACTCTTATACCTCTTCAAACTTTTGTATTCTTAGCTTAATGTTTGTCTTAGCCTCCTCTCTTTTACTGTATACTTATATCTCACTCTTCACTTTGTTGATTTTCAGCTGATATCTGGTTATAGTCCTTTCCATATTTGTCAAAGTCTTCTTCAAATCCCTCTCTGTCTCAGCTATGATTGCTATGTCATCATCAAATCGCACCATACTAATTCTTTCTTTGTGGATATTAATACCCAAAGCCTTCTCCTTTATTTCATTGATGGCAATCTCAATATGAACGTTTAAAATTAAGGGGGAAAGTGCACACCCTGGTCTCACTCCTTTTGATATTATTAGGTACTTCTGTAGACTGGAGTCCACATTTTATCACAGCTACTTGGTTATACAAACTGGGCACAATTGTACGACCATTGTAGTAGGGCACTCCAATTTCTCTCAGAATTATGAGCATTGGATTCCATTCCACATTATCAAATGCCTTCTCCTAGTTGAAAAATCTTGCTCCGTTCTCTTCTCTTTGAGCAGCCTAAGAGCCAAATTGCTTCTTATCTTCCCTTGCTTTTCCAAAATATGAATTGGTCCTCATCCAGGAATTCTTCTGCTCTTCATTGTATTCTCCTGTAAATGATTCTTGTCAGAATCTTTGACGCATGTGTCATCAGGCTTGTCGCCTTAAAATCCTCACACTTCTCTGCTCTCTTCATTTTGGGTATAGGAATTGTAGCATTCGAATCATTAGCTACTAGCAGCACTGCCTGGAGGGAGACAGGCGGAGGACTCTTGGTGCCGGTAGGGAAAGGGGCGCTAGGGATTTTGGCTTCCTTGAACGAGGAGTAGCTCCCTGGAGTGCAGGAGAGTGAGACTTACCTGCCAACATGCAAAACGGTGATTGAATCCACGGCCATCAGCCAACACTCACATTTGCCGTGTGTTTGTAATTGTGTCCTAAAATAAACGGATATGATTTTAATTGTTATATAGGGTGCAATTATTTTGCTTGATACGAGATAACCCTCGAAGACCCTAAAGGAAGGATAATGTTCCTCTCAAAGTCACTGGGTAAATCTCCTCTTGAGTACACAATAGTAGATAGTTTTGTACAAATGAGTTAAAAACTTTTCTTTTGCATTGATTAGCTCAGCTCATATGTTATCTATTCCAGGGGGTTTATTCTTTTGCATGTCTATTATTGATGCATCAAATTCCAATCTTAAGATACTGGCTCCCATGTCATCCTTTTCTACCTCCTTGATAATGTGTTGCTGAGTTTGCTTCTGTTGAATAATTCCTCCAGATATCCCTTCCATCTCTCGGCTTTGTCTTCATTTCCAATCAAAATATTTCCTTACTGGTTCCTTATGGTACTACGTCTTGTACTCCATTCCTTGTAATGGTTCCTCACTAAATATTATATAGGCCACCTCCACTATCCCTTGTACGAGGTTATTTTGCACTAGTTCGAATATGTACATCATTCACGCTTCTCTAGCTATCCTCACTTTGCAACAAATCTCATTCCTTATTCTCTCGCACCAAGCCTGTACTTCCTTAGTTTTCGCATTTTTATGCTTTCTCTGTTCTTCAATGACATCAAGGATTTCATCCGTGATCCATCGCTTTTTCTCAACAAATTTTCTTCACCATAGAACTTCAGCGGTCTAATGAAGCTCATTTTTGATATTTCTTTAGCTATTCCCCACTAATTTCTCACTCTGATCACATCCTATCTAGCTCTACACTACTTTTTGAAAGAGATATTGATTTTTTGGCTCCTTTATTTTTTCTAATTGCTATTAGTCTTTTGCTTGAAGACCTGCAAAAAAAAAAAAAAAAAAAAAAAAAAAGACTATCGGTCTAGGAGAAGAGGACTCCGATCACAAACTCCTGGTCCCCCAGGTTGGGGGTTGGACGTAAGGCTGACAACCTTACACCAGAAAAAAATCTTGTTCAGAAACACCAACAACAAGCCTCGGAAAAGGACGGACATCAAGGAATTAGACCAAAGCTTCGTTTTAAGGATTTGAGATTCGGATCATGGAATGTACGAACCTTAGCTTTACCAGGGAAATTTAAACTAGTCATGGAAGAACTAGATAGTTACCAACTAGATTTAGTAGGTCTCCAAGAGACAAGATGGCCATTCAATGGCAAGCTGAATTCATCTAGTCATACCCTTTTTTACAGTGGCTGTGACGATGGTAATCACTACGCAGGCGTAGGAATTGCTGTAAGAAAAACATTTATGGAATCTGTGATGACCTTTGAACCTGTAAATGAAAGATTATGCTACATAAGGCTGAAAGGGAAATTTCAGAAGATATCTGTGATTTGCTTTTATGCACCTACAGAGGATGCAGAGGATGATGTAAAAGACTTTTTCTATGACAATCTGGATCAGCTGATGACAAGTATACCAGACTATGACATGAAAATTCTACTTGGTGATGCAAATGCAAAAGTAGGAAATGAACCAAGCTGGAAACAATATACAGGAGGAAACAGTTTGCACGAAACAACTAATGAAAATGGAATGAGGCTCATAAGCTTTGCAAGCGCAAAAAATCTCAAGATCATGTCGACCACCTTCCCAAGAAAAGATATTCATAAGTATACATGGGTCTCTCCAAATGGACAAGTAAAAAACCAAATTGACCATGTCTTGACTGAGGATAGACATAAAAGCTGCATCACAGACGTTAGAAGCAAGAGGGGAGCAGAATGTGGAACGGACCATTACTTGATAATAATAAAAGTAAGGCAAAAAGTGTGCAAAAACAGAAGAGATATACAAAAGACAAAACAAAAGTTTGATCTCAAAAAACTTGATAACCCAAATATTAGGAAAGAGTTCATGATTAAACTTGCTAATAGGTTCCAAGCCTTAGAAAAGGAAGAAGAGGATTCTATAGAAGGAAAATGGAAAGTTATTCGAGATTCAATTCAGGAAGTAGGGAAGGAAGTAGTTGGGTTCCAAAATAATAGAAAGAACAAGAAAACTTGGTTCAATGAAGACTGCCGGCAAATGATAGAGGAGAGAAAAAAAGCCAAGGCAGGACTACTTACAGACGACAACCATGAAAAAAGGGAAGAATATTTAAGAATTAATAGAAAGACAAACAAGACACTGAGGACCGCTAAAAGAAATTTTGTGAAAGATCAGTCAAAGAAAGCGGAAGAAGACAGAACAAATAACAATTCTAGAGAATTTTTCCGTTCGGTGAGATATTTCAAACAGGGTTTTAAACCTAGAACATTTGGGGTCAAAGGTAAAGATGGTAAAATTACCTGTAACCAAAAAGATATCCTTAATATATGGAAGGATTACTTTAGCAACCTCCTTAATGCGGGCAGGACCCCAGCAGAAGAAGAAGATGAATTATATATATATCCTCAAATACAGATCCAAGATCCATCTGAGGAGGAAGTATGCAATGTGATAAAAGCTCTAAAAAACCACAAAGCTCCTGGAGAGGATGGTATACCAGCAGAATTCCTCAAGGCCGGGGAAAATGCTCTCTTAAGAAAGCTGCATGCACTAATAGTGAAAATATGGAACGAGGAAAAAATACCAAAAGAATGGAACCTCTCTATAATAGTCCCGCTGCATAAAAAAGGAGACAGGTTAGTATGCAGCAATTATCGGGGAATATCTTTAATAAACACGGCTTACAAAGTACTGTCCAAAATACTGTATAACAGAATACAGGAATACTCGGAAGAAATTATAGGAGAGCACCAGACAGGTTTTAGAAAACAAATGTCTACGATTGATCAAATTTTTATCATTAAACAAATCTTATCAAAGTATTGGGAGTTCAATAGAGATACGCACCTCCTCTTTATTGATTTTAAGAAGGCGTACGACAGTATCAACAGAAACCAAATATGGAAATATCTCAGGAGAATGGGAATCCCAAACAAACTAGTCAAACTGGCTCAGATATGTACAGAAAACTCAAGTTGCAAAGTACAGATAAATAATGAATTTTCAGAAGGTTTTGATGTAGTCACGGGGGTACGACAAGGAGATGCACTCTCACCATTGCTTTTTAACCTGTCATTAGAAAATGGACTTAAAGCCGTAAAGGAGCAACAACCGGGGATTGAAGTCGGCAAAAAGATAAATCTGCTAGCTTTTGCAGATGACGTGACCTTATTGGCGGAGGATGCAAATGGGTTAAAAACTCTTGCAGAGTCTCTGATAAAAGAAACCAAAAAAGTAGGATTAGAAATTAGCGAAGAAAAAACAAAATACTTAATTGTTGGTCGACACGCAGAAAATATAGAAGCAGAGGCTTTAAAAGTCCAAAATTATACCTTTGAAAGGACAACAAACTTTAAATACTTAGGAGTAACCATAGAACAGGAAAATAAAGAGGAGGTAGAGATAAATGCAAGGTTACTTCTCGGGAACAACTGTTATTGGGCTCTTAAATCATTGCTAAAATGTAAACTTCTGTCAAGAAAAACTAAATCAAAACTGTACAAGACAATAATACAACCAGTCATAGGCGGATCCAGGGGGGGGGCACGGGGGCACGTGCCCCCCCCAGACTCTTAAAAATATGCTTGATGTTTAATACGGTCCCATTATCATTTCGTTCGTTTTGTATAACGAGGTATCCTTGTGCCCCCCCCTGAACAAAATCCTGGATACGGCCTTGCTTGTGCCCCTCCCAGAAAGAAATCCTGGATCCGCCCCTGCAACCAGTAATACTCTACGGATCCGAAACCTGGACTTTAACAAAAAACCAGGAGAGGAAATTGATAGTTTTTGAAAATAAGATCCTCAGAACAATATATGGTCCTATTAATGAAGATGAAGTATGGAGGATCAGAACCAACAAAGAGCTCAGAGAATTATATACAGATCCGGATATAATAGCGCAAATAAAAAGCAGGAGATTAAGATGGGCCGGGCATGTAAAGAGGAGAAAAGATGAGTCCATGCTAAGAATGGTATCTGAAAATCAACCCCGAGGAAAACGTCCGCTTGGGCGACCCCGACTTAGATGGCAGGACCAAGTGAAAAGGGACTTAGGGAAGATGAGAGCAGATGCAGAATGGATGGCGGATAGAGATAGATGGCGACATGTTGTTGGTGAGGCCAAAAACCTCCTGAGGTTTGAGTGGCCACATAGGTAAGGTAAGGTATTAGTCTTTTGCTGATTTCTTTTCTACCTTGAATTTTATATGGCATTTCATCATCACTAAATTATAATCAATGCTAATATCTGTCCCAGGTAACTTTCCCCTATCCCTATCCGGTTTCTAAACCTCTGCTTTACTAAAATATAGTCTAGTTGAAATCTTTTTTTGTCTTCTGGCATTTTCCATGTACATCTTCTTTGATTGTGATTCTTAAACAGTGTGTTGGTAACCATTAATTTGTGTTCTGGCCTGAATTCCAGAAGCCTTTATCCTGTTTCATTTCCATTTCCTAATCCATATTTTCCTGTTATTCTTCCATCCAGAATTTTGCCAATGACAGCATTCCAATCACCAAAAACAATTGTATTGTCTTCACCACTGACCTGTTTGATTACATCCATGACACATTAATAGACATCTTCAACTTCTTCATCCTCGTAATCTGTCTTGGCATGTACCACTACGGCATCCACGGGTTTAGTCCATAACTTTATCATGACTTTTCTTTTCTTTGTACTGTAGGAAGCTTTTCACATGCATTCCAGCACTCCATCTGAGCATTATCCCAACCCCAGCATTACGATTTAGGGATCCTGTGTGTATAATCCTGTAGCTTCCACTCCAAAAGCCTCCATCTTGAGGTAACTTCATTTCACCGCTTCCCAGCATGTCGAGATTAAATCTTTGCATTTCCATCTTAAGGCTTACTAGCTTACCGCAGGTCTTAAGTGATCTCATTTCCATGTTCCTATTCTCATAACTTTATCGTAGTTGACTTTTGAGTAGTCCCCACCCGGAGATCCAAATGGGGGACTAGTTAACCTCTGGAATGTTTTAGCTGAGAGATTTCCATCATGTCTGATTCTTTAAGATGGAGTGGCTGTGACTCCTCTGGTTAATAATGTGGTGGTTTCCCTTGGCCTTCCACATCACAGTACCACAGCTGCTAAAGTAAATGTTACCACGCCTGCAGTGAAATGAGTGTCACTGAGCTGGCCATTGTGGTCTTCACCTTCGCTCACATGAAGAAGAGATGCTGCCCTTTTTCCTGGCTAATAGAAGGCATAATTGTTGGTGGCCTCCTGTCACCAAGTCATGAAATCTTCACCGGCTTATTGTACCATTTAGACGACCTACCTTACCCAGGGGTAGACCCATTCCACCTCAGAGTTCCATTGCTTTTTGTCCACGACTGCTTATTCAACAAGTTAATTTGCTTATATTATGTACATCTAGCCTCTTATTTCTAGAGGCTGACCTACTATCTGCAACCCCATGGACCAACTTGGTGGCTTAAATTTCAGACCTAAGGTATTGACATTGTGGCTTTAAGAACACCATCAGCGGCGGATCCAGGATTTATTTCTGGGGAGGGGCCAAGCAACCTGAATGCTGCAACCTGAATAGGTCTAGATGCATAAAGAATCATCATGTGATTTCACAGCAGGTGTAATTGAGTTTTGTTGCTATTATAACTGCCTTTAAAAATATTTAATGGGTATAATTAAAAGCTAGCTCCTCATGAGTGTTAATTTGGCAAAAATACTCCATAAATTATGATGCAATGTTTGCATACCATGACTGCTATGCCTTTCCCTTGGGCTACAACCTTGTCGTGGTGGAAAGGCTTGTGCATTCCCATGATCCCTAAAGCTCCACAGGTGGGATTAATTCAAAAATATTCCCAGTAGGCCCACCCATGCCAGATAGGTCGAAGTGTGGGAGCCTAATGAAAGGTAGTCCACGTGATGGTGTCATGTAAAAAAACACTGTTGGAATGGAAGTGGGAAACCCTACCAACTATCTCTTCCCTGAAAACATGGAGTACAACCAAATGATCCTCGGAATCTCATCGATCAGGACCCGTCCACAAAGGGTGGGTGTCCTTCACAGCTGAGAGGCCGGTAAGGGCCTAGGGGTCGTCAACATGCGAAATCCTTGCTGAGACTTATCATCATCAACAGCAGCAACAATCAAGAAAGAAGAAAAGAAGATCAAGAAGATGGAGAAGAAGAAGTCAGCAATAAATGTGGTGACATGGAATTTGAGGACAATGATGAGGGCGGGGAAGTTAGAAAATATCAAAAGGGAAATGGAGAAAAGGAGGATTGATATCTTGGGATTATGCAAAATAAGGTGGAAGGATTGTGGGGATTATTGGAGTGGAGGGTATAGGGTTACATATAGTGGTGGAAAAGTCAACAAGGGGTAGCATTAGTATTAAACGGGAAGATGGGTAAGCATGTGGTAGGTATAGATCAGGTAAGGGATAGAATTCTTGTGGCAGAATTTGAGGCTTGACCCACCAATCTTGTGGTGGTTCAAATTTACATGCCCACTAGCAATCATGGGGAAGAAGAAGTAGATGAGGTGAATGAACAGCTAAAGGAAATAATTAGAGAAACCTCAGGTAAGAAAAATCTAGTCGTGATGGGAGACTGGAACGGTTCAGTCGGGGAAGGAAGAGATGAAAACAAAGTAGGAGGATTTGAATTAGAAAGGCAGAATGACGGAGGAGTGATAATAGCAGAATTTTGCAGGAGAAGCAAGTTATTCATCACAAACACGCGGTTAAATCATCATAAAGGGTGAAGGTACACATGGAGAAGTCCACGGGATATAGGGAGGTATCAGATAGATAACATAATGGTATGACAGAGGTTTAGGAATAATGTGAAATACTCACACAGCTTTCCTGCAGCAGATTTAGTCCACAACTTAGTACTTATGAAATGGAGCGTGAGATTCAAAAACTTATTTTGAAAGCTAGAAAGGCGAGTATATGGAATGTAGAAGCTCTAAAGGGGACTATGAGGAGGGAATAGCAATAAATAGTGGAAAATAGTGTGCAGGAAATTGGAAATCCACAGAATGTGGAGGAAGGGTGGAATAATATTAAATCTGGAATAGTTAAAGTGGATGAGAAATAAGTTGGCTACATTGACAGTGGAATTACATATGAAGAAGCCGTGGATAATGGAAGAAATGATAAAAGAAATGGAAGAGAGGAGGAAGTGGAAGAACATGGACAGAGAAGAGGGTAACAGAATGCATAGGCAAATAAATAATCGATTACGGCATGAAACTAAGAGGGCAAGGGAGGCTTGGTGGAAAAGACAGTGTGATGAAATAGGATAAGTTTCAGAATGAAGGAGAGGTCGATGCATTGAATGCAAAAGTTAAATCGCTATCGGGTGGCAAAAGAGGGCAAGCCATGTGAAAAATTAAGGCTAAGGATGGAAGGATGCTGACTGAGCGAGAATAGGTACAGAGTAGATGGAAGGAATACGTCAATGATCTGTATGATGGAAGGAGCAGGATGGAGAGATTAACTTTAGAGGAGGAAAGGGCAGAGGAAGAGGATAATCTTGGGCCAGGGATCCTAGATGCAGAAATCGAGAGAGCCCTCAGGGATATGAAGGCTAAGAAAACAGTAGGTGTGGACAGTGGTGCAGCGAGGGGCGGTTTTGGGGGATAAAACCCCCCCAGAGCTCAGAGAAATTTTTAATTTTAATCCATTTTAATTATTTGGATCAGTACCTATTACTTATAGAATAGTGTTAGGATTTATCAAATATCTCTCAGCTGTAAAACTCGCCATTTGAACCATTATTCTTAAAAATTTTCTGGAGGAGGCCCCCCGCAACTCCTGCTTACCCTGGTGGGTATGCAATACCCCCATACCATATGTATTTGTTGCACCTAAAATCCCCCCTAGCCTTAATTCCTAGCTGCGCCCATGGGCGTGTGCAATATCCCGAGTGAGCTGCTGAAGAATCTAGGGAGGGATGGAGATAAGGTTTTTCGAACAAGTACTCAGAATCTATGAGGAGGAATGTTTGTTGGAGGATTTTGTGAAGACAATTCTAATTCCTCTACCAAAAAAGAAGAATGAAGAGATTATAGGACTATGCATTAGCTTGATATCGCATGTGGCGAAAGTGTTACTGAGGTTATTGAACAGGCAAATGGAAGCGAGGGCAAATGGGTATTTGGGCAAGGATCAGATTGGTTTTAGAAAAGGGAAGTCAACTCATGATGCAATGGCAATAATGAGGTCCCTTGTGGAGAGGAACCTAGAATATGACCAAGAAGTGTACGCCTTTTTCGTGGATTTTGTGAAAGCATTTGATAGGGTGGACTGGGTAAAGTTAATGGATTTTCTCAAGAAAATAGGTGAAGACTGGAGGTATAGGCGACTGATTCGTAATCTATATACATGGCCCAGACTGGGCAAGTGAGGGTAGCTGACGGAGAATCTGGGTGGGCAAGCATGGGCCAAGGAGCTAGGAATGTGAGACTCAAGGAAAAAGTAAGTTGTGAAAAACTTGAGTGGGTAGATCAATTCAACTATTTGGGCTGCACATTAGAGGAAAACGGATGCAGCAGTAAGAACATCAGGAAGAGAATTACATTAGCAAAGGAGGGGTTCATGAACAGGAAGGAGTTTATGAGAGGATCGCTATACAAGAGTTTAAAGAAAAGATTAGTAAAGAGTTCAATTTGGAGAATAGCATTTTACGGTGCAGAATCGTGGACACTTAGGAAGGAGGATGAGAGGAGACTGGAGGCGTTCGAGATGTGGGTGTGGCAAAGAATGAAGTGGGTGGAAAGGAGGAGGAACGAAGAAGAGCTGGATATGGTTGGCGAGGAGAGGCAGCTTTTAGATGAGATAGTTAGGAGACAGAAAGTATGGATAGAGCGAGTACTTATTAGGGAGGGGATGTTGAAAACTGTTTTAGAGGGTAGAATGTTGGGTAAACGAGTGAGGCAAAGGAAAAGAATTGGATTTTTAGACAGAAGGAAAGAGAGAAGGGCTTACAATGAATTAAAGAGGGAAGTGCTTGAAGGAAGGGGAGGCTCCCAGAATGCTTCTTAAGTACTTCATGGAAATCTACCTTAATTGGTGGAAAACTTTAATAAATAATGACTGCCATGTAAACTGTTTTCTAGATTCCCACCGGGTTAATTCTTTCATAACAGCCTTGGAATCCCGAGAACAGTTTACCCATGTAATTTGCCGGGAAAGCATCAAATCATATTTAATCACTGCTATGGTTATCCTATGAATAGAGGACTTATTCTGAGATTTTTGAGCGAGGCAAATTGTGAGCATGACACATTTAAGGTAGTTAGATAATCCATTCTTTGCTAGAAAAATACTTTGCAGCATTGCACCCCTCCCTGTGAGTTTTTTCAATATTCGCCACCTCGGATTTGACAGATATCTTCACAAAATTAATTGGACTGATATGGAAAATGCATGGATGTTCTATATTAACACCAAAAATGTTGTCTGGAAATTTTTGGGATATTGATTGCTGCTTGGCACGGTATCATCATGGATTTGAACCAAGGAAGTGCACAGTTAAACTCATGCAAATCAAGAACTAATGCATGTTTTTAAATCACATTTTTATTACTTGCATATATTTCAAAGTATATTTATGCATTTATTTTTTTGCAAGAACAAAAACTTTGTCCATATAGTCTAAAGTAATTCCATAGAGGGGAATCACAAATTAAAATGCAAAATCTTGTAAAAATATGTGACCATACCATTATCTCTGGATGCTGAAACACGTACTTTTATGTGAGAGAACCAATATGTGTTCATGATCATCACCATCATTGGTCAACAGTCCTAAGAATGGTTTGACACTGCTTTCCATTCCTCTCTCCTAGCCGCTATCCCTTTCACAGCGAAGTATATTTTCTCTTTTATATCCTTCAAACCCTGTCCTATGTAACTCATTCGGGGACATCCCTTGCCTTTCTTCCCTTCCACCTGTCCTTCTATGATTGTTTTCATCAGACCATCACGTCTCATAATGTGGCCAAATAAGTTGTCCTCTGTTCTGCTTAAGGTTTTTAGAAGACTTCTCTTTTCTCCCACACTTCTTAGCACTTCCTCATTACCTACTCACAAGTTCATCCATTTTATTTTCGTCATTCTTTGGTAGCACCACATTTTGAATGCTTCCAGTCTTCACTTCTCTGCTGCTATCAATGTCCAAGCCTCACTTCCATCAAAAACAGGGGCGGATCCAGGATTTCTTTCTGGGAGGGGCACAAGCAAGGCCGTATCCAGGATTTTATTCAGGGGGGGGCACAAGGATACCTTGTTATGCAAAACGAACGAAATGATAATGGGCCCGTATTAAAAATCTAGCATATTTTTAAGGGTCTGGGGGGGGCACGTGCCCCCGTGCCCCCCCCTGGATCCGCCTATGATCAAGAAGCATGCTCCATATATGGCATCTGATGAATTGTTTCCTTACTTCTATGCTTGTACTCTCAGCTGTAAAAAGATTCTTCTTTTTGTAGAAAGTCTTCTTTGCCTGAGCTATTATGTTGACCATCATGGCTGCTATTCTGGATGGAATTGCATTATGCTATTCTTCGATATTGCAACCGATGTTGCTATAATATAGCGTATTGCAACGCCTATGCTATTTGGTATTCAGAACGGTTGCAATTCGTGTTTTTACTACACCGGAAGACGTAATTCTCAGAATAGCATAGGCCCGTAGCAATTCACTATTCTGAACGGCGTATTGCAACCGGTAGGCTTGCTATAATATTACGCGGTCTTCGAGACCGAGCTATTCGGTATTGCAACCCTGAAAACGTGCGCATTGCGATGTCGGATTGTTTTTCTGAGGTTAAAGTAACATAATCAGTATTGAAAAATGGAATAATAGCCAAAAATAAAATGATATCTGCTTTATTTTAATTAAATAATAGTAGCATAAGTGATGAATATTTAACTAGTTAAGTGAATTGGTTAGAAATTAACATTCGAGCTTAATATATGAAGCACAAGCTTGCTTCATCGACAGTACGAAAACAATAACGGGTGCTTTCCAATCGCGTATCTGCGCTGATCTGTTTTAAACTGTTTAGCTCAGAGCGTGTTCCAATCGCAGCTGTGACGTCATCTGCGCTAAACAGATGGGAACACACCCAGCACCGTCGTTCGTCTGCGCTAGCAGACAAAACTTGTGATGGCGGGAAAATATATTGGTGACGGAAAATGAATGCATGAATTCCACCATCTCAAAGATACGTATGATGATCATTTGAGAATAATAAACAATAATTTCATCTATATATGTCTTACATAAGTTTAATTAAGGTCGTAATTTGGGAAATATAATATTATCTTCGTCAAACGTAATGATTGATATAACGCATGAGCAAAGATCGATAGCAAGAGGAGGCTAGTAGATTTTCTAGAGTAATTGTCCTTATCAAAAAAATTAGAAATGGAGAATGTAAGCTATTTAACTAAAATATTATAATGCTTAGATTCTAAGCAGATTTATTTCATTAGCTTACATGGATAGCGGGCGTATTATATACCAAATTTCCTTTAACGTTCATGTGGCGTTAATTGCATTCCATTAACTGAAATTCAGTACCGCAAAATCACTATAGAATCGGCAGATTTATGATGCGGTGTTAACACTTTTTACGGCTTTTCCTGCGTGATATGGATGTAAGTTGTACATGTATCTCAATCTAGAAATGCGAAATGAAGTATAACTGGTATAACCATGTTCTTCTTCCATGGTATAACTGCCGGCACTGTAGCAGTTCGGGAGAGGTAATTATTATAAGTAGCGATAGTTCCATTATTTTCTTTCAATTAATACTTAATAGTGCTTTAACTAAATACAAAATGAAATATACGAACATTTATCATCCTTCTTCAATAATAATGTGGCGAAGGTCAGTTCAAAAGCTACCGGTCATTTGAACATTCAACTTTTGCCGCCGATCGGTCCACACACCAGCGCAGATGCGTTCCAATCGTCTGTTTCAGTGTGCGCTAGTGTGTTTCAATCTGTTGCGATGTGAGCTAGTCTGCGCAAGGTGATTGGAAAGCACCCAACAATTAATGCAAAGAATTACTACGATTAGCCCAAATTTTCCGCGTTTTACTCATATGTACAACTCATAATTTTATTTCATCACTTGACTTGCTACTAAAAATATCCTCAATGTAGGCTATGAGGTCTATTCTTGAAAAATTTCAAGCTTGTGTTAACACACTAACTCGCCAAATATAATAATTGTTATAGCTTTCAATGAAAACCATATATTACCATAATAATACCATATACTTTGATCAGCCGTTCATTTCCTCAGTTGGACAGTATATACAAATATATGCAACGCGTCGAAATTATTTTCCCCACTATTCGCTACCTTCTACAATTAAAACTTAAAATTTACTAAATTATAACAGGGGCAGTCGACTTGAATTACTTGCTTGAAAACAAAGGATTTCTCCGAACACAAAAAAGTTTCCGAACAAATATGATTCACCACAAACGTTTAATGGAATATTCATGTACATCATAAACGCAATACATATCATGTGGAATTCAATACAAATTGTTTCCTCTATAGCCAAGCAAGTTATTCACACAATTAATTTTCAGTATATCGGCACAGTTCAGGGTCTATAAAAATTTCAGTTACACATTAAAATCAGCTGATACGAAAACAATGATAACTGACACAACAGCACTTTCCACACGATTCACTATCGCTAGATTCACTTTTTCACAGCTGTTCCATCATCCTCAAATTCACCATCACCTCCCTCTGCTTTTTCCAAATCTGCAGCTGAAATATCGATACTATTCCATCGTAATACATGAAAGCACAGCTGTGACGTTTCCACCTACTTCAGTTCCTAAACAGAGATTGAATACTGAAATTAGGGAGTCATATAATATAAAGTTAGTATTAAAAACGAAAGCTCCTAGTCCATACAGTAAAGCTATATCGTCACGATCAAAGCAATAAAAGTTGGTACATATTTATTTTGACATGCAACGAACAGACAGACTTCGAAGCCTAAGACAATTACGAAGAAAATCAAACATATTTAGCTTTCAATGATTATTTCGCATAACATATATCTCACGATAAAGGACCGATCGGATATAGGTAAATGATTCAATATTTATGCCCGATAAATCATCATTATAACAGTAAAATTATGACCTAACCCACCTGTCTGAAGCCATTGTCATATTATCAAAACAACAACAATCAGCTGATTTCCTAAACGAGATTTTTAAAGCGTATTATATAAATCCACGGTTTAATATAATTTTTAAATGCAAATGAAGCAATTATTTGAAATTGCAAGTCAATATTCCATAAAATACAGAAAAATATATAAAATATCTTCTCCCCCATTGGTTGCGCAAACTGTTCAGAAAGTTTTTCATACGGGAAGGGGCGGAGCTTCCAAATAGCTCGCGCAAGGAATAGCATGATGCTATTCCGAACAAAATTATTACTACACGTCATTCAGAATACGGGGTCGTTGCAATAATGACCCGAAGAATAGCATATGCTATTTTTTGCAACGCTTATCCAGAATAGCAGCCCATGTGTTTATATGTATGGTAGTACACAATATGACCTTTTGACCTTGTGTAGGAAGTGCATTTTTCCTTCAGCTTGCTGAAGAGGGCCACCTTGTGTTTTTAAATACTCATTCTACCTGTTCCTCGTCTCCTTCTTACCTTTCACAACACACTTTTTTGAGCTATTTACTCCTGGAATGTTGAAGATCACTTGACAACGTGAATGAGTGTGCAACTATTTATCAGGTGCATGAGTGTACATCTTCAAAAAACCAGGCATCCTTAGCAGAGCCTCTCCTGCCCTGTGAAGAATCCTGGGTTGTAAACCGGTTAAGGCTCTCCCAAAGGATCTTGCTTTTGCTGCTTGAATGCATGAGTTGGTGTGTAGTACATGCATTTGTAAGTAGCTTGGCTATTCCCATTGAGAGGCTGAGGTTTCCCAGATAACACGGCATTTGTATTACATCAATAATACACAAAAAAAACGTGACCAAATACATATGTATAAGATGGAATACGATCGTATTACATCGGTATATTTCACGTAGAAGTGGTTCAAAAGTCCCTATGGATGTATGTATTCGTGCGTATTACAAATTGGAAATCTGAATACCCATACATGAATTATACATATGTATACAATGGAATACAATCGTATTACGTCTGTATATTTCACGTAAAAGTGGCTCAAAAGTCCCTCAGGATGTATGTATACATGCGTATTACAAATTGGAAATTTGAATATCCTTACATGTAATATACATGTGTATCTGCAGGCCCTCGTACACGAATTATACATATTGATTTTCTGACCCACATCCACTTAATATCAATATGGATCAAACGGATGAATAAATATAAGGAAACCATGGAACGTACAGATAATAAAACATTTATTCAAAGAGAAAAATAAAATAATAAACACAAATAACAAGTGTGGCCATGAATATTGCTAACAAGCATTAAGGGCCAGCAAACAGTAGGTGACACTTAGTTTTTAAAAAATGGCACAAAGATAAATCAAGTACAAACAATGGTTTGAGTTGGAAAATAGAAAAAAATGTTAGCACGGAACAAGCATTGTAACCCATTGCACAAGAAGAAACCTGAATTCAGGAAACCAACTCTGCACAATTAGCCACTTTCTGAAAGGAGAAAAGAAGAAGTCAAGTTTAAAAGTCATGCAAAAATATATCTTTTTGTAAGATTTGAATAGGAGCTCAAGGCCTTTCAATTTTATTTTTATCAATTCATATAGGCAGTCAGTATTCTGTGAAGTCTGTAATTTTAGTACTAATTCTGTATTCTGAATGCAAATGAAAGTTTGGCTTCTCTGATAGATTCCAGACATAAGTTTTAAATTTTTTCATTTACCAATTATGTCGAGGTCCCAACTAGCACAGATTTGACCTTGTCCTTTGAGAAATCATATATTTTGGGGATATGCTTTCATTTTACAAAATTAATAGCCTTTCTCTTAAGAAGAATGAGAAATATGAGAAAAGATCATATGACTACTTTTAAATATAAATTAACTAGGAAAACGTGAATCCATTGGTATCTCAAGTAAAAATTTCTCCCTCGAAACAGAGCTGATTCTGGGCTGAAACTCCACTGAATGCGCTCAAACTGCCTTGAAACAACCTTGTCACTGCACTGCACTGCCTTGTCCTCAACAAGAAAAAGAGCACTCAACTGAAACTCTGATGCCATTCTCCCTTGCAAGTCCATTGAATTTAAACTGCTTCTCCCTTGCTGCATATGTGCCCCACTGATACTGAACTGGACAATAGGCTCAGGCCAGGCCGAATTTATGACACCACTGCGTCTCTCTTGCCGCATGTCTTTACTGCCTTGCCACAGAGCTGCGGCAGTATTGGGTATCCCCTCTCCCTCATGGATTTGAACTGCTTCTCCCTTGCTGCACATGAGCTCTACTGGCACTGAGCTGGACAGTAGGCTCAAAGGCCAGGCCAACTTAATAACTCCACTGAATCTCTCTTGCCGAATGTCTAACTGCCCTGCCACAGAGCTGCTGCAGCATTTGGGTATCCCCTCTCCCTCATGAATTTGAACTGCTTCTCCCTTGCTGCGCGTGTGCTACCCATCGTAAGATTTGCCAACATACGGAACCCTTCTACCGGACATATACGCGACCCCTGTTTCCAGCGGCAATGCATTTTTTAAATTTAGCTTTTGGCAACACTTATACCTTTTCCCGCGCGTCAAGCTGTCGGTTGCCGTTATTTCTCTCAAGTTGCTAGGAGCGAGGTGAGCGTGGGTTTTAGCATGAAAAGATTGATTGCATAAATATTTTCCCGGTACTTCGACGTTTTTTAACGGCAAGAATTAATAGAAATTAAGGTGAAGGGGAGAACGAGGTTGGTGGTGGTGACTGCAGTCATAATTGGAGGTAAGCATTTTAACTTCTCTGATGGCATGTTTATTCCTTCCATGTTTAGCCATGAGAACGTTGACATATTGAATTCGTGTTTTAATCCAGGCACGTTTAAGGATTTCAAGCTCCTTTTTCGGGGGTCATGCAGCCAATAACGAATTCTTCTTTCAACGCGTTGGCGACTGCCGTCCACTTTTCCTGCCTCATGGATACCCCGGACGAGGAGTGACGAGGAGGATAATACACCGACCGGTCATCAATGCCGCGGATGCCGGGCCGTCCGTTAGTCATCCTGCGGAGGACCGGACTCCGTGAGCTCGAACGGGCTTTCGAAGAAATAAGGAATGCGGGTATGTTTCGCTATAGTGCAATGTATATTTACTGCTTATACTTATTTAGTTACTGCTGAATGTTTTGGAATCTTACGTGGTTTTCGTTTGGAGTTCACACATAGCCTAAGTAACGAGTCATCGCTTCGTTTTTTATTTAACTATGATGCAAAGCGCATGCTTCCTCAGTGATAATTTAAGTTTTGCTTTTCTATAATTTGAATGGTTCACATTAATGCACCATATAACTAATAAGCCAAGTAAAGGAGAGTTTTCATGTGCAATTTTGCTAATTTGATTTTGAGTTAAGTCGTATGTGACTCTCATCAGCCATGTTTCTTCTCTTTTTCAGGAGCATCTAACTTCCATGACTTCTTTCATTTGGAATATTTTTTATGTGCTTTTAACAGTTATTAATTTATTGATGTATTTTCATGTTCTAATAAATTGTGTCTTGAAAAATGCTGTGGTCATTGCAGTTATAATAACTATTGTTGATCGCAATCACCTATCCACCCTTTATCTCTTATCATGCATGCAAAATTGTGGGAGAAATCTGTTATGTGATCATCCACTGTTGGCTGGGTTGCATAAGTTGTTAATTGACTGTGTTTCATATGATTTGACAAGGGAATTTTAATGGATTGGGTAGGGGAAATGTATTCAGCCAAACAAGGGAGTTTCAGCCTGGCATACAAGGGAGTTTCAGCCTAGCTATCCAATGGAGTTTCAGTCTAGCTGGCCAAGGGAGTTTCAGTCAAGCTGGTAGCCAAGGGAGTTTCAGTCTAGTTAGTGGCCAAGGGAGTTTCAGTGTAGCTAGCCAAGGGAGTTTCAGTTTAGTCAGCCAAGGGAGTTTCATTGGAGTAGCTGGAGTTCTTAATTGCACTGCTACTGCACTGCCATCCCTCTCCCAAACTCCACTGGTTTGTTTCAATTTCAATGCAGTTTCAGCATAGAAGCAAGGCAGTGAGTTTCAAGGTAGTTTCAGCCCAGTTTCAGTCAAGTTGCAAGGGAGAAATTTTTACTTGAGTATGCTTATTTATTACATGATACTAATATATTACTACCATGATTTAGTAGCGGATGACTCACACAGAAAAAATATAAACTTGTGATATCAAATTTTCAAACAAATAAATTTCATACATAACCGATAATTTCAGGCTTAACTTTAAGAAACCTCTCCATTATGGTAAAAAAAAAATTTCCCTCAAAGCTTACCTCGGTATTAACAATTCCACCTGGTCTTCTGGCTATGCTTCGTCGTCTTTTCCGTAATCCATTCTCCTCTTGTCCAGGCCAAGCTATTTACATCGTCGCCTGCTGGGTATGCGCGAAAGAGCATGAAAAGAAAATTATAATTAATTAATTTGGCCCGTACGCACCTTTTTCTTACATATAATGACAAACTTTCGCATGAAAATTACGTATTTATCTTGTGTTAATAATAATGACGAAATGCACCTTGATTGACTGCATTTCAAGATGAAAGAAATATTACATTTTGCTTTAAGGGAACCGATATATTACACGACCAATACTTCTTGTTCGTTAAATAATTAGAAGTAGAGGGCAAAACCGCTCGGAACCTCGAGGAATCTATTAGTGACAAGGCTACGCTGATAAGTCTACGGTCAAATATGTTATGACTAAAGCATAGGATAACTAGGAATGCAAGAACTACAATACAGTAGGTTGTGGTAATAAACAGCGATAAAACAACTTACACGTGAACGAAAACATTCCTTAAACAATTTTTTCTGCTCTTAATTAAGAGAAGAAAAAATTTAACTTCAGCCGCGAAGCACGGAATTACTATACGACGCATAATCTATTAATTTATACGTACAAGATTGACATTACTATGTTTTACCATATAACTTCAATGGACACTAGTCTCCTCGATACATAACTCAACAAAAAAGGAAAACAATAGCCAAACATAAACAAAATAATTACCTCTATTGGCGCAATGTGGTCAACACATTGCGCCAATAGTTGTATCCAAATATACTCAAATAACATAATTAATGTAGTCTATGTAGGCGTACAATACAATAAAAGATAAATCATACCTTACCTTAATAATCCAGTGACAGGAAACTGCTGGAGCTGGCTTGCACGAATCGCAATAACGTGTGGGATTGAAGCACATTTCCAGCAAAACATAGCTTCGGGTTGAGCACACCATCCACACGCACCGGTTATCGAGGATTAAAACACTATGTCAATTCTTCCAATAAGTATAATAATACAAACAAATATAAAATTAACTATACATCAGTAGCTAGTTAATAACGGATTTCCTTTTTCTAATTAGCGTAGATGCCAGAGTTCCTCCTACAGCACGTTCTCGTAGTCTCGAACGAAATGCAGAGGCCGAGGTTTACTGTCAACGAGAGTATCACTCCCACTCACTTCCCTAGCGACAGTGAGCCGCGGAATTGAGAATTTAATTTTTTGTCTAAACAGTTACATTAAAATATTGTTTAAAAAATCAAACTTCGCTTTTACTTTTGATCTGTGCAAGTACTATGTTTTGTATTTTTCATGTATTGTGAACCATTTTTCCATGTGTATATTTCGCGGATAGAAACTGAATTTTACATATGTAATACGTCTGTATTTCGCGTGCATTTACAAATTAACATAAATAGCCGCCATATTTACTACCCTTGCTCACATCGACCAGTATATGATTTATTTTTAAGCTTTCTGGGTATAAATTCGAATGGATGAATGATCATTAAAATAGGGAAATCTGGCGTTTGCAGTGAACATATTATTTCTGGAAAAAATGTTTATGAACGTTTCGCAAGACGCCACGAAAATCTACCTCCCAAGTATTACAGGAAATATACATAATGTATATTTTGTGTATTTTTGACCACATTTACATATGTATTTCCTCTGTATTCATACATACGTAAAAGTGGTACGTGTTACACGATAAATACATTTGTATTTTTGTGTATTTTTGACCACATTTACATAAGTATCCAAATTTCAAAATACACAAAAAATACAAATGTATTTATCGTGTAACAAGTGCCACTTTTACATATGTATGAATACAAAGGAAATACATTCAATAATACATATGTACTACAGATGTTATACATAACAAAAATATATATGTATGTGACCCATGAAAATACAATATATATACATATGTATATCCAAATGTGTGTTGTTGGGGTTGGTCTTTGTGGTGTAACTCTCCCCTTTCCCACCCTCCAACAGAGAGTTTAATGTTTGTAAGGTGGACAAGAAGTGGAAGATATTACATGGCTAATTGAGTTTTCATTTCATGTTGCATCTCTGAGTACATACAGCCCAATTTCCCATTTTTCACATAAAATATGCCAATCAAAAATGAACTTTGGCCAAACACCAATGCTTGTCTGTCACTTGGCTGTGGAAATGGCACAAATCAATGGCATTGCAGTCAGTAGCAGATACAGAAAAAACTCAAGGGGCGCAAAAGATATCTTGAGCTACTTTTACTTTTGTCGTAATTTACTACTTTACTTTTACAGATAATTAAGTCACATGCAAAGTTTAAATAAGTTTTATGTAAACTGAAAAAATTCATATACAAGACAATGCCATCTTATGGTATAAAAAAAGTTATTATTGTGGTTCTGCAATGTTAGACAATGCGGGCACCCCCCATTTGTATCCGCCACTGATGAGACGACTTTGAAGTGGTGAATACAAGCCTCGAAATTTTCAGCATTTTTGTAACCTCAGGGACCCCAACTTCTGCTGTGAGTTTTACCCCCATGCTCCTGCATTCCCTCCCCCCCTTTGTCCCTATCCTGGATCCACCACTGAAAACGGCCCCTATTTGGCTGTACAAACTACTTTTCAAATCTGAAATCAGATTCATATTTGGCACATGTAAAATCATATACCCCCTGTTTCGACCATACCCTCTCGTTTTCTAGAATTTCAATATAAATTTTTCCTAATGAGTGATAGAGATTACTAAATTCGGTAATTGAGTTTGTGAAGGATAAGTTCAACAGATTTAGTTTAGGCTTCAGTTGGTGGAAGTTAGACATACTGTTTAAATTAATAAAGGATTGTAACACTTTTCCACAAAATTTTTTACTGCGTGCAACGCGTTTCGGCTCACGGAGCCATCATCTGGTGCTAGACAGATCTGATACAAGACAGGTATCAAGACAGATCAAGACTGGTCTTGTACCAAATGATGGCTCTGTGAGCCGAAACGCATTGTATGCAGTAAAAAAATTTGTGGAATAGTGCCACAATCTTTTATTTATTTAAATTGTGAAGGCCAGTTTTATTAATTTTAAGTTAATTAAGTTAAGTCACTAATAAAATTTTGTGTATGAAGATGAATTTCGTGGAGCCATGCTGGATGAGCAGGTGCTGAAATAATTTTTCCATGAGGACCAGTTCTTCAAGCGTTGTATGACTTTTGACACAATGTTGGCGCATGGGCATACCCAGAGGGGGGCAGGAGGGGGCAGCTGTCCTCCCTAAAAGCGAAAATAAATTAAGCTTAAAAGATATTTACATGGAACTAAAATAAATATAATTATTATTTTCAAGCAAATAATTTTCTAAACTAACGGAACGCAGTCATAATTTTCTTAAAATTTTGGTTTCACTAACCTTTTCTGTGCTAAAATTTTACAACTTGAACAACCACGGCCTGCCCCCTCCCTAGTTTGGATCCTGGGTATGCCCATGTGTTGGGGTGTTATTTGTATGTACGTAGTTAACTCGTCGATAATCCTCATCCGAGGGATAACCGCCTCTTTTAAGGGTGCTGTGAGAAGAACTTTAAACTGTTTAAACGTTCACGAATTCTCTCATCGTTCGTTGAACCCTGCATTCCTAATTTTCTCAATGACGGCGATCTTCACCAACCTTTCTCTCTCACTCATAGGCGGATTTAGAGGGGCACGGGGGCACGTGCCCCCCCCCCCCTCAGATGCTTAAAAAATGGTCAAGATGTCAAAATGGACAAAGCAGTTATCATTACGTTGATTTTATTTTGTGTATTACAGAGCATCAATCATTTAATTTAATATTAATAACTTTCACATCAAAATAAAGAGAATATTTTTTACAGTAATTGTTGTATTTTGTCTTTGATCTAAAAAAAATGAGATGACCTGTCAGACCCCGAAAAAACCCTGCTCTCACCTGTATCCCGTCTCAAATCAATGTTAACAGTCGGGAACTTTACCACGGCGACACCGAGGCCGGCGCTGGGGTAAAGTCCCCGAAGTGATTATATGGGATGTTTAAAACAAAGTATCTGTTTATATAATTATTTATAACTAAAAAAGTCGACTATCCGTAGTTAAATTATGCAATAAAATGTGCACGTTACATTTTTGGGGGTACAATATTAGTTATATTATATACATATAGAGGATGGGAGGTACGGGAGGGAAAAAACGTTGGGAACCGTTGCTCCAGGAGTTTTGTCTCAGTCTCGGGTTGTGAAATTTTCCTTTGACTGGCTGGAATTGAAATGAAATTATATTAATGTAATTGAGAAAAATCGTGGCGAGGCGTAATAATATATTAAACGAGAATATAAGCGTTTGGTGCACTTAAAATTAAAGAGATTTCAACTGGTTTTAACCCCTCAGACTCACTGTGGCACACCTACTTCCCCGTGTTAAGACCGCTCTAAACGATGAAGGACCATGCGGATGAAATCATTCGCCGTGTATAACGGAAAAATTCGCGAACGAACCGTCATGCGCATTATCATTCGGTGAAAATTAGAACATGTTCTATTTTGCTCGCATGATCAGCGGCGCCGACTCCATAGGGCCTGAGGGGGCCCGAGCCCCCTCAAAAATTCGTTATGGTTGTGTGGAAAAAATGTTGTTGATTTTTCCCGGAATGCCCAGATATCGATATTCGAGTTATCATGGCTCTAATTTTGATCATGTGACTCCTCTATAATGCTTAAAAAACTTAAAACTGACTACTTATTAAATTTCCCGGGGCAAGATCCCCGGTTTGGGCCCCCCCAATATTTTGTAAGTTGGCATCCCTGCGCATGATCCCGTGAATGATGACGTGATCATTCAGCATGATCATTCGCTTTATAGCTGGTCTTTTTCCCACAGTACCGACGATTGATTGCTAGCGCCACCAATGGCGAATTTCATCAGTATTACGTACCAGATCGGAGCAGACCGCGTCAGTTGACGTGCCAAAATAATGGCGCTTTGTTCAACTTTTATTCAGGTTATTAGGTAAGGACATGGGCATACCCAGCGAGGGGCAGGAGGGGGCAGCTGCCTCCCCCCCCCCCCCAGGAGCAAAAATCGCAAATGTCTGTAAGGAAAATAATATTTTTTCAAGCAAATGATTATAAAAATTAATAAAGAGCTGTTACAGTTTCCTTAAAACGCTGATGTCATTCACCTTTTCCATGCTTAAATCTTACCTACCACTTGAACAACCATGGCTTGACCCCCCCCCCCCCCCTGTTTTTGATCCTGGGTGCGCCCTTGGGTAAGGACCATGCGGATCGTAAATATTTGCTTGAGTGATAAATTATTGCGCGAAAATTGGCGGTAAATAGGTATTACATCGATTTTTTTCCGAGAGAAATCTGTTGCCCCATCACAGGGGTTTTCAACCTTTTTTAATGCAAGGGCGAAAAATCGGTTTCACATCGTCCGAATGGCCACAATACTCCGGGTCACTTTACTATTACATCAATTAAATAAAAACACATCATTTCAAAGTGCAATAATCTTTATCGGTTAAAAAGTTCAGTCAAACAATGCGATTTTTAACATTATTTATTTTTGACGGATGTTTTGGTATAATGTCAATATTTTCTTCAGCCGCTAGTGGCCGCAAGAAAAAAAGCCGGCGGGATACCTGTTCGCCTTTGCCTTATCACATGTTCCATAAAAGAACGCATAGACTATTTAAAACTCTGAAGCCGAGATTATACGATGTATTTTCTCATGTGAGAAGATTCAAGGAGGATATGGCGGATTTGAAACATTTGTTTTGGATTAGTGTTGTTCACCAATTCATGTGGCCTGAGTAATTGCCACGTTGGAATCGGGCGTCTTTTCGAGCCCGCGAGATTAGGATGCAATGCAAACACGGCCAGGCAATGGACTGCTATAGCAGTAGCTCCCAAGCGATTATTATTATAGTATTCTACCGATTAAGGTAGGTTTCCATGGAGTACTAAAGAAGTAATCTCTTTCCTTCCAGAACTGCCGTCTTCAATTCACTGTAAGGCCTACTCCCTTTCAATATATCTAAAAATCCAATTCTCTACCTTCCCCTCCCTCGTTTCCCTAACATTCTACCCTCTAACACCGTTTTCAACATCCCCTCCCCGCGAAGTATGTACTCCCTCCATCCATATCTTATGTTTCCTCCGTATCTCATCTAGAAGTTGCCTCTCCTCACCCACCATGTCCAGCACTTCGTCGTTCGTCCTCCTTTCTGTCCATTTCACCTTCTCCATACCCACATCTCGAATGCCTCCAATCTTCTCTCGTCCTCCTTCCATAGTGCCCACGTTTCCACACCGTAGAGAGTTACACTTCCGATAAAACTGTTCACTAACCTTTTATTAAAACTCTTGCATAAAGTCCGAAGCGATATATCAATATAAGTATCTACGCAGAAGTGTCTTTGGAGTGCCAATACCTTTTGCGATGGCAGAGGTTGAAAAAAAGGAATCGTAGTTGCGACGGAGAAACAATTTTAATTCCTCTTTTCTGATGAGGAAATAAAATCACTTTTGACTTTTTCCCTGAGAGAAAATAAAATGAATCTAAACTTGAGAAAAAATATTTAAAAAATGGTGTGAAACGATCTTATTTGTGCTATCATTTGAGCGATCACTGGAAATGCGTTGAAAATTCTACCGGTCCACGAGATTTTACGCATTTTAGCAAAGGAAATTACTTTTTTGTGCCTCATTAAAAAATTATTTGAGCGACCCAGGTTTTATATGGTCACTTCTTCTTCAGGCAAGTCCCATACAGTTACAATACTTTCTTCTTACGACTTCATCAATCAATTTCTTCTTCTCGTATATACCATCAGAAAACAACCAGATGGTGGAATCAGTGGAGGATACAGATGGGGGGCGCGCCCCCCCTTGCGGGCCGGCCCGTATTACCATTGCAGAATATTGCAGAACCACAATTATAAATTCTTTATTTCATAAGATGGCATTGTCTGGTATATGTGTGTGTAATATATTTAATTAGGATTTCAATCAAAATTGATTATTTTTATTTGGATAAAAGTAAAGGTAACTCGAGATATCTTTTGCGCCCCCCCTCGAGTTTTTTCTGTATCCTCTACTGGGTGGAGTGGGAAAAAATCATTGCGATGGTGGAGTGGAAAAAACCAGGAAGGCTGGTTGGGGTAGGTTTGAGTTGCATTTTGAGCTGAGAAAACAAAGTCAGTATTGTCATCAATATAATGAGTCGTTTGTATGGAGTCATGCAAGAAGGTCATTAACAACATTTTTACGATTAGAGATTGTGACCAAGCAACAATAATGATTTTTTGGCTCGTCCACCGCGCAAAATTTGAATAATTACCGTAAGCGACCTTATACCGAGCCATAGATGCATCCATAATGCAATAAACCCTTTACAGGATTCCCGTTGCCTCTGTATCCATCGTGGATCCTTATGAATTGACAGATATTTGTTTTAAAAATGCAAGAAAATTGTATTACTTTGTATTTTTGACTTTTCTAGCGTCGGTATAGAGAGGAATAAATATCTAGTTATCCAGGTATAAATAAGAAACTACAGTTTTTTTTCGTATTATGTAGTATTTTTTTCTCATGCAAAAAAACACGAAGGACTGTCCTTAAAATTACGGAAAAAACTGGCCAAAGTCGCAATTTTTTGAATATTCAAACGTCTAGCGCAGTTCGAAGATATCCAATTTGAATATTTTTTAAATACCCACCTGTCAAAATTTATCTCGCACCCAAGCAGATTTGAAATAAAAATGTAAACCTTTTCGCACTACTCTATGGTACACACTCACCTACTCTCGTGGCAACTCAAATCAAATTCGATTTTTAGCTCCACCAACGGGTTGTCTGCGGACTCCTTTGTGCTTCGCAATTGTCAATAACTCCCCCAAGCCTTCTCATGTCTTCAACCACATAGAAATTCCAAATAAGTCTTGATATTCCCCATGGCCGCCTTCCTTCTGTTAGACCTCTCCACACTCATCTTATCTTTGCATCCTCATCCCTTCTTCTTACATGACCAAGCCACATAATTCTATTACTTCTTATCACAGCAGCCACAATATCCGGTCTTATTTACAGGTTCCCGAACTTTCTGTATTTCAGTATACACCATACCCCTTCTTCAAATGTTGCTCATTAGTAAAATCTATATTTAATATATATTGACCAAAGTAGTGAAAATCAATGTACGATACTAAAAATAGGTTGTTTGTGCCTATATTTATGCAGAAATTAATTGTTCAAAATTTCATACGAGTCCCGCGGAGTTGTGATATATTTTCAAAGTGGTTCAGAAGGGGACTGCATAGAGGAGGCCCAATTCCATCCCAAAGAGGGTTGAATTCTGCTGCCACTTCGATCGAATTTTAATCGGTTTTCAAAAATGTCTGCGGCGCGGTGATGAGTGCAATGCGACTCTCTTTTAGCCAATATTTTGCAGTATAATTTTTGCCATTGCAATAAATTGCATTGAATAGTAATTAATTTGATAAATCGCATCACCATGATTGAAAATTTCGGTTGAACCTCTAATTATACCAATTTGTCCGTCAGCGAAGCGAGTGGCGACTTTGGTAAACCCATTTAATTGCGCGGTGGATAGAAACCGACTTGAGGATCCTCTTTTGTAATATTCGTACTCGTTCATTTTGGTTGGCCATCCCCGATTTGCCTGCGTGCGCGAATTTCTACAATAGAGGATCCTCAAGTCGGCCTCTAAATGTGTTGTCACACACCGCGCATTTAAATGGGTTTACACAAGTCGCCACTCGTGTCGCTGACGGACAAATTGTTACGAGTTTCACGTGGAAATAAGGTATAATTAGGGGGGGTATTAATAAAATTTATAGACATGATGATTTTATAACCGAGATTTACATTCAAGATGTTGTTGTTTATCAAATTCACAGAACTTCAATGATATTCCTCGCCATTATAAACATTATACAGACAAATATATGAAAAAAATTGATCGTATTTCACCCATCACCATTTTTGAAAGCCGATTAAAATGTGACCGAAGTGGCAACAGAAATGAGCCTTCTATGGGATCGAATAGGGCCTCATCGAATAGGGCCGCCTAGCCCCGCGTGATAGCCCCATCCTACATCTTCCCTCACCTGGTTTTGAGCACGGGCCACCCGCGTTGCGTATCTATTACCCGGTGTGTGTGTGTCCTCTCTCCTACGGCCGCTCTCCTCCGGACTTCTCCTTTCTCTCTTTACCGCCCAAGCCCATTCATTCCCCCTTCCGCGGCGGCTTCTCCTTGTGAATGGAGAGTCGGAAATTGCGGGGGATATCCCGCCGGAGAGGGGAAGTGTGGGGAAGGGGGGGGAGGTGTGGGGTGGGGCGGCCATTCCCGCGGCCTTAATTGATTTCCCCGCCTCGTAGGTGGTCTTCTCAGCGCCGCCCGTGAACCAATGCGCTCTTGACTGACTGACTCGCCGTGCGGTACGGCGCGTCCATATTCCACATATTAGTTTTTAAGTGTTCATCTACATCCAGGGGCGGATCTATTGGGTCCAAACCAGGGTTTGCATTGGAAACTAAACGAAAGTCAAAACCAGTAAAGTTTCAATAGTTTCGTTCTCGGGAGAGAAAAGTAGAAACGAAACGAAAAAGAATTAAACCCGCGGAGCTAAAGTCAGGGTCGAAACGAAATCTCATTCAAAACTAATTCGGGTCGAAACTAAACTAAACCTCTGAGACGAAATGAAACACATATTATGTTTCGCACCGGAGGGAACACGTGATTCACATTCGAACACTTTAGTTTCGACCCAAACACCGATTACCAAATATGGCTGAATGAAGTAGCGGTTCGGCTTATTGTCATTAGATGCATAGAACACTCATATTTTTACCACACACAGGAGAACAGTGAACGAAAACTGTCCATTCGATTTTTGAGCACATTGTTTTAACCTCTCTATATTCTGTCATGAAATGGGTCGAAACCGGTCGAAACTATTCCCTATTTTCCCCCTCCACTCAACTTCTGGGACCGAAACTTAATTATGAGCAGCGGAGTTTAGATTAATTTAGTTTCGTTCCTGGGAGTAAAGTTTCTTCCAGGGTCGAAACTAAACTCCTTGGTGATTTTAATTTCGTGTGGGAACGAAACTAAACCTATGACTCCTATTTTCGTTTCCCTCCGGAACTGAATATTGTAAACTTTTCCTTTAAAACCATTTCGCCATTTGAAGCTATTTCCCAAATCAGGTCCAGTGACCAATACTGAATTCTCTTAGTTATGTATGTGAATAAATTTCTCTTGATTAAATTTAACAGCGTAATTTAATCCCGGAACCCAACCTACCGAAAGTTATTTATCCTTTAAACAGCTGCGTCAAGCGTCGAAGCAACAAATGAAAATTTACATTTATACTGAAAACTATGGAACCAAAGTGCATAGTGCAGTATATTTTATTTTATATAAATGAATATGCATACATAAATATTTTGATGTAGCTTTTGGGTAATTTGAAGCGGGGTAGTGGGGAATTTTAACACACAAAAAGGGATTATTTGAAGGATAGAAATTAGCCATTAATTAACAATTCAATACCGAAAAAAAGGCCACCATTTATTTTATCCTTGTGATTGCTATTATTGTGAAGCTTTATCTTAGAAAAAAATTTTATTATAAAAAATATCGATGCACTATGCAAACAATTTCAGTCTTGGATGCTTTTTACATTCAGAAAAATTCGATCCTTTAATTGTCCAGAGTTATGCCATTTGAGGTTAGAAAAATCACCTAAATTTGGGAAATCTTTGTCAGCCCTATTTGATTTTTTAATTTCTTTTCAGGAGCGGAACGCCAAATCTGATTTAATTTTAAACCACCACGTAATACTTATACGTTATGTGTATCAAACACATAATATGTGATGAATTTTTTCTCCTCGTTGGTGGCGACATTTTTGGTTTCCAGTTCCTTGGGGGTTTATTGATATTTTTTTGGCCTTTCACCCGAAAACCCTGGTAGATTTTTAGTTTTATTCTCCTTTTTTAATGGTTCTGGTTGATTTTCTTCTTTATTTTCTGGTGTGGAAAACCGTAGCCGATTTAATTTTAAAACCACCACTGTTATTTATACGTTATGTTTATCGAACACACAACATGCGATGAATTTTTTCTCTTCATTGCAGGTGACTTCTTTGGCATAGGTTTCCAGCTCCTCGCAGGTTTATTGATATTTTTGTGTACTCTCACCCGAAAACCCTGGTGGATTTTTAGTTTTATTCTCCTTTTTTAATGGTTCTGGTTGATGTTTTTCTTTCTTTTCGTGAGCGGAACGCTGACGCCGATATTATCATTTTACGAGGACTTTAGGGGCAAGGTTCTCGACCACCCACGGCGAAATACTCTTGCGAGGGGTTTAAATGGGGATGAGGGTGAAGTGTGAGTGACGGTTGAAGGGGACTCTTAGCGGGATGGGGTGAATTTTGGATGAGTCCGTGGAAGAGGGAGACGAAGGATTAGCCCTCTCAGTGCGTCGGGCCGATATCATTGTAATATTCGTGAGCCGATGTAGACTCTACATCGGCGGCGACTCTACATTGTAGCGGCTTTTGCATCGTGGACGAAAAGTGCGGCCTGCCGATATATCGTCTTGATGCAAACGTGTCGTTACATTTATTAAAACTTCAAATATTCCGTCTCTTTTTCCGATAATTTATGACGTTTTATCGTTATTGATTAGTTCAGCATAAATAATGCCAAAAATCCATTAATATAGTGGTAAAAAATTTAGTGCGAAAAATCCACAGAGGAAAAAATCATTTGCCATGACCGGGATTCGAACCTGGATCCCTCAATTCTCGGCCGAGTGCTTTAGCAAATTTAAAAAAATTTGTGTGTAAAATTTCCATCTATAAAAAGCACTCGGCCGGAAATCGAGGTATTCGGGTTCGAATCCCGGTCAAGGCGAATGATTTTTTTTCTCTGCGGAGTTTTCTCACAATTTGTGCATTGCGATTGACTCTGTAAAGTCATTAATGTGGCCGGTTTACTTAAATAAAACTTACGTATATTCCCGGTATACTTAAATAAAACTTAGCTTTATGATATCATTCAGAACAAATATTTTTATATTTTGAAACAACAGTGGTGCCGCTTTAAATTTTCGCGCAGTTTCCTCTTAAAAGTTTGCGAGTGGCGGGGCATTTTGTTGAGAGGGTAATGAATTCCAAAACATGGATGTTATAATTGGGAAGGAATTTTTGCCCTGGTTGGCACAGGATTGGGGTTTGTGGAGAAGGTTTAGGTATGCGCGGGTTCTTCTGACGGAAACAGTAGTTCTGAGGGTGAATAGGTTGTCTGGAGTCAGATTCCTGCTTCATTAGTCCTCCTCATGATTCGATTTTGTATAGATACATGGATAAAAATGTTATACTATTATTCCTAAAGGAATTACTTTTCTCGAGCTTGAGAATAAATACCAATTTGACTATTAAAGAATTGTTATTGCTAATGAGTAAAGTTAGACTTATATTTTTTCCAATTTCACTAATATTAAGAACTTAAGCATAGAAGTAAGGAAACAATTCATCAGAGTATGTAGTATGTTTCTCAATGGAAGCGAAGATTGGGCGTTGATAGCAGCAGAGAAGTCAAGAGTGGAAGCATTCGAAATGTGGTGCTACCGAAGAATGATGAAGATAAAATGGATTGACCATGTGAGTAACGAGGAAGTGCTAAGAAGAGTGGGAGAAAAGAGAAGTCTCATAAAAACCTTAAGCAGAAGACCTTAACAGAACTTGGTTGGCCACATTTTGAGGCTTGATGGTCTGATTAAGACAATTGTAGAAGGACAAGTGGAAGGGAAGAAGGGCAAGGGACCGCCCTGACTGAGTTACATTGGACAGGTTATAAAGGCTGTAAAACAGAAGAAATACTTCGCTAAGAAAGAGTTAGCGGATAGAAGAGAGGAATGGAGAGCTGCGTCAAACCAATCTTAGGATTATTGCTAATGATGATGATTAAGAACTTCTGCCACGCCACATCGTGCCTCACATCGTATAAAATAAATATTGCGTTGGCATCTACATCTACATAGTACCCCGCAAGCCGTCTGCAAGACGTGTGGCAGGGGGTGTTAGGACACCAGCCGTTCTTACATAAAAAGGGAGTGCTCTAAGAAAATTAGGACTAGCATTTATTGAAATCCTTTATGGTTCGGAGGAAAACCAAATTCCCATATCTATCCGTTCCGCAAAATATCACTCTTAATTTATCGCTTCTATCGGACCTGGAAATATAGTGCGGCTCTTATATTACGTTCTCCGTGTCGTTGTTAAAGATATCCATTCTCAATTGTTCAAGCAATCTAAGCCTAGCGCGCAGCCTCCGAGTCTCCAGCGGCTCCCAACCTAATTCGCTTAATATCTGGGTAACGCTGTCTCTACTAGGTAGAGGTTTTTGACGAACCAAGTAGCCTTCTTTTGTATTTTGTTCAGTTCGCGGATTAAGTCTTTCTGCACCGAATCCCATATGCTCGCTGCATATTCAAGGTGCGGTCGGACGAGTGCGAAATACTACCTTTCTTTTACTTTCTCATCCGAAAATCTTCCCACAATACGCTTAACGAATCCTAATTTCTTCAGGCCTATGCTGCAAATATTCCTTATGTGTTCCCCACGATAGGTTCAAGGTTATCATAACTCCCAGGTACTTCAATTCGTCTGTTGCCTTTATGTTAATACCATCCACAGCATAAACATGGTTATAGTTGGATAAACTCTGCAAAAAATGTACCGACATGCATTTGTTCAGATTAAGAGTCCCCACTCCTGGCTCCACAAATGAACGATGTTTAAATCAGATAATAGAATTTCACAGTCAGAATGATCACTAATTTCACGATAAATGACTGCGTCGTATGCAAATAAACGTATTTTAACGCTAATTCGGGAGCAGAGGTAATTAATTTATGCGATGAACAATAGGGGGACGATCACGCTTCCTTCATCTACATTTCATGAAGAAAATAATATGGATTTAGAATGAAAGCATTTTATTTTTCAATTCAAAATTTGCTTGGATAAAAAATAAAGTCGACGGAGGATTACATACGCGTATTCGGTTATTTAATATAGTCCCATGTCATGTATAATAGTCAAGTCAATCACTTTGCGTCAACAGTTTCAACGGTAATGACCATGAAATTTTCTCCACTAAGGTATGATCGTCGAATTTTAAACAGGTACTAAATTCTGTGTGTGGTCTCCAGTATGGTTAGGGGAAAACGATGCTCTAGCCACCTTCC
This sequence comes from Ischnura elegans, assembly GCF_921293095.1. Classification (NCBI taxonomy): domain Eukaryota; kingdom Metazoa; phylum Arthropoda; class Insecta; order Odonata; family Coenagrionidae; genus Ischnura; species Ischnura elegans. The sequence goes on from NC_060249.1 coordinate 51,456,266, forward strand.
CGGAAAAAGTCATTAAGGTTAGAGTTTAACGTAGAAAATGGCACTGACTTCCTCTCGCTCTATAACTCCATTGAAAAGAATTTTATGGTCACCGAGGAACATTAAAAAGGAAGAGCTCCAGGGTATGGAAGCGCAGGAGGTTACGGGCGGTGGACGGGTGGGTGGAGCTTCAGGTTAGAGTGGGAAGAATGTGTTACCTTCGTGCCCTGTTCAATTCCCCTCGCCCATGTAGAAGGAAAGATTAGAGAAGGAGGGGAAGGAATTACGCCAAAGCGAACCGGGAAACGGCGCACATCGGCACGGTCTCTTGGTTTCCTCGAATTTCGTTTCGAACTTCTTCTCGGGAACAAAGCAGTGAAAGGATAGATGTTTGGTCTGTTATTTGGATTGGGCAACGAGTAGTGACCCCCCGTGAATTCTTTGAAAGTTGAAAAGTGTGGTTATGTTTAAGACAGGGGTGAATTCAGCATCAAATTTTGGGGAGTCATGACATGGATCATGACACTGGTCCGGGGATTTTATATTAGGTAAGTACCCATTTTTTTCGCATTGTGAAGCCAATAATTTCATTTTTATTCTTAACAACAGATTAAATGGAACAATTTTAGACAATTAAGGATACATGAAATATTAAACTAATAAAATGTTTTGGTAAAATTCATGACATCTGTGACCCCCCTGAATCCGCCAGTGGTTTCAGATGTTATTTATAGAAATAAATTAACAATCTACGGCCTTTTAATATTAGAAAAAATAAAGTCCTTAAGGCCGTACTCTTTTATGAAAACAAGCTGAAAGTGGCAGATCCAGGATAGGGGCAAGGAGGGTGGGCTTAGAGGGGGGTAACCTCCCAACAGTAGTGGGGGTCCGAACAAAATTACCATTATATCCAGTGTAAAATGGATACCCAGGAGAGGGGCTATAGCCCCCCCTGTTCGCCTCTATATCTGCCCCTAGATTGTAATATATCAAATGGGTATAAAATAGATACTATTTATGGAGCTAATTAATATTTAAATTCGTTAAAGTAGGTAAATATAACGAAAAATATAACTAAATACTTTTACACAAAGTGGCAACCTCCAAATATTTCGATTTTTTTCTAGCGTGTTTTTCGACCCATTGGGGGCAAGCACAATTTTGCATGAAGGAAAGTTAAAATAATATATACAATGCCATTCCCTGCTTTATTTTATGATACAATATCCCCTTTAGCTTCCACCCCCCTTAGATCCGCCACTGCAAGCTGATTCATCACCAATATATTTCACTAGACTACTAAATACGACCATAGCAGCATCATGCCTCAATATCTTAACAATCGCAAGCAGGAAGTTTTCTGGGCGACTATGAGTTAATAGATTTGATTCCCATACCCACATCTTACGTTTAATTTTCCCCTCCGCATATCCCTCCCTTTTAACGTTTCCTTTGTCGTGGGGGAGGGAGAAAGAAATGATAGGGTTCCGAGGATGAGTGGGGGTTTTAAGTGAATACTGGGGCTCTGTTACCTCCCCTCCTCCTCCAACCGCGATACCCCACGGGGTGAGGCGAAAAGGGGGTGGGGGGGGGGAGTTCCTTTTCTTCAATGGGATACGGATGAGGAGGTGGTGGTTGAGGTAATGGTGCTTGGGTGGTGGCGGTGGTGGGGGTCCGTTGGTGGCATTTCAGTCGGCGGTCTATCTGGGTGGTCTTTCACTTAACAATGCACCCGTCCTGCACCGATGCTCTTGGAGACGTTTCCACCCCCTCCCCACCCTCAAACTCTCACTCCCACCCCCTCTCTCTCCCCATCCCACTCACCCCACCCCCTTCCACGGCCTCTTTATCCGTTTGCATCGTTCCGTCCGCGGTGTTGCGCCGGAAGTTTCGTACGCCACAACTCGTGCGTGGATCAAAACATATGTAAATTAGTACAAACATTATAAATTAGCTCTCCGAAGACCGAACACTTACGAGACTCGATGTTTATGTAATAATTTTTAGCTATACTAAATTCGTTACAATTATCTATTTGCCCCCCTCACACAGTGACGTTACGAGTTGGGGGGGGGGGGGGTTCCGGACACCCCCAACGAAATATTTGAACATAATTACTTCGCTTAATAAAAGGAAACAAAATATTGATATATCATGAATTAAAAGATTTCTTTGTAAAATGAAGTTTTTTCGATTATGAAAAGTGTTAAAATTAGTTTAAAACCCTTGCTTAGTACCCTGTTATTAAAGAGTTTCCGTCTTTGATTTTGGACGAAATTCCCCCGAACGAAATTCTGGGCTACGCCACTGCCCTACCAAACGTGTTATTGGACCGAATTCCATCATTTTGTCCTTTTCCGTATTTCGCGAGAAATAGCGTTATTTTTATTCTTTTCACGAACAAGTGACCAAGTACGCAGTCTCGAGCACAAATATGTGAATCCCAAAATAATAAATTCCCTGTGAAAAAAGTACTTGGCCTGATAAGTATTGCCCCACACACTTCTCCATTTCTTATCAGGTATGGTTCGCTCTGTATACGTAATATGTAATTGTTGTAGTATGCATACTGGTACGCAGTTCACTTGAGCGATAATCGAAATTAATCATCATTTTAATGCGGTGGTATCAATGTGAGTTTTTGAGTTATATTTTCTTTCCCTTGACCTCAATTTTTAACGTTTATTAGTGTATTTGAGTGTAGGTATTTTAGAATTAATTGCGTAATTTTGTGCCAACGTTTCGCTATGTTTTTAAGTCTATGTCAGGGATTTGTTGCAATTAATGTGATTTCTTTAATGTGAGTAGTTTGAATGCGATTTTTTAACGGTATTTACGACCCTGAAGGTTTTATGAGGTATCACGTGAATGGATTATTCGATAGCCGTCTTGATGGGGGCGAATCCTCAGTAAGTGTAGAAATTTTTTTCATGACAACCGTCCGACGGGGGAATCAGTGTTTATTTATTTATTTAAGGAGTTGCTCACATACAGCATTTCTGCCAATTTATAGTGTCGCAGTACCAAACATGCAATTTTAACATAAAAAATCTGAACAAAGAGGCATAAGATAGTAAAGAACAAAATAGAAGGCACGAGGGAAGGGAGGTGGAGAGGGCGGTTTATTTATTAGCCGAGGAATGGGACATGGCGAGTTTGACAAATGAGTTTAATGGCAGAAAAAAACCGATCAATATTGTCTGGTAATGAATTGAGCAGGGAGCAAAGGCGGTGTTAGAGTGAGCGCTTACTGAGGGATAGTCTAGGGATAGGCGTATGGAGTAAGGAATGTGTACGAGTGGGTCGGCAAAAAACTCTGAAATTAATGGATGGAAGCAAATCAGGACAATCAATGTGTGAATTTAGAATATTGTAAATAAGTTTTAAGTCTGTTTTAATCCTTTGTTGGGAGAGATCAGTCATTGATAGAGAAGACAGGGGTGAGCGATACTGAATCCTTTTTTCTCCTAGGTGGATAGGGTCCGGTCAGAAAGGATATATTTGCTCAGAGAGGAGGGGAACAAGGTTGTGACGTCGGGGGATGAGGAGGAAAACCGTGTGGGAGGTAAAGGGGTCGTTCCTTCGGTGGGCGTTCCGAGTCACCGAAGACTATTGTGGTTTTATCATCTCATTCTTTTATTATCCTGTTGACGACATGAATGTATATTTGTATTAATATAATGTCAAGGTATTCTGTGATAATAATGAATGAAATATGGACACTGTGTGAATGGTTGCATACCTTGCTGTTAATTGGATGTTTGAATTTGGATGTTGGTTAGATGTATACTCGAATCAAAATTTGCTACTGAAGGGAAGGGTTATCTAAAGTCATAGTTTTAATGACACCTAGCCGGAGAAAAGAGAGTTTTCAATCGCTCATGGAATTTCTAGTTTCGTAGTTTTGTTTTGGTTTAGTACTTTGGCTCCGTGTTTGAGTTGGTGTGATGGATTGAGTGTTGGCTTCTTCCCCTGTATGTCCGGTTTCAAATCCCGGCGCAAATACAATTTCCCGATTGCTGCTCTGTAGTGCTTCTCGGAGGGCACTTTCAGCACAGCACTTCGTCCTTCAGATGGGACTTAAAGCCTTAGTCCTCCTGGAGTCCTTCATCAAGAAAATGCTAACGCTGGCTCCAGGTATCTCTACACTCTACAATCAAAGTAAAAGGAGACAGTCTTCTATTGCTCTTCAAGTTCCTCGTTTCATAGTTGGGTTTTGATGTGGTCAGGTTTCACTCCACCCTTAATTCCCCACGCTTCCCTCACCTGTCGGTCGCCTCTTCCAAATACCATACCACGAATATTGCAATTGAGCACACATGAATATTACAGTAGCTTTATGACTAGAGATCCATAAAGCTACTGGATATGTTATCAACCCCTGCGAATTGGAATGGGTATACAAAATTCCCCGCTTGCGTCTCTGGCGAGCTGGGCGATCCGAATTTAGTGAGAAAACTCGCTTTCGCTCGCTGGGGGGAGGTTCCTATCCCCACAGCCTCCGGGAAAAGGACTGGCTTTTTCTGGCCACTCTCAATGGCGCAATAACGTACCTCCCTCCGTTATTGCAATGGTAATTCATGAAATAGTGAAATTGAACAATTTGACCATTACTGAAAGTGCCTTGATTTGTCTAAAAATTTGTTTTTTGACGTATCACGTGGTTTAGATTCGAAAAATATCATTTTTGAAAATCGATTTTTTGACCCCCAAATTCTCCCAAAAGAGGCATGGAGGCAACTGGCAGTCTGATGAAGACAATCGCCGAGGGAGCAGTAGATGGTAAGAACAGAAAAAGAATACTTTTAACTCAATGTCTGTAGCTGGTAAAGAGGGACGTGAAAGAGAAGAGATGCGTAGGTGTGAAAAGATTAGCTGATAGGAGAGTTGAGTGGCGAGCTGCGTCAAACCAATCTTAGGACTGATAAACAAAGATATCGTACTGACCACTAATTTTATCTAAATGCTCACAACAACTCATCGCCTTTCGATTACCTTACAATGATCTTCAGGTAATCGAACACCTCCGTTACGTTTAAAACAAGTTTTGTTACACAGTCACAGTTTGTGCACACTAGTAGTGGATTTAGGCGGGGAGTGCAAATATTCTCGAAGCAGTGAGAGAGAGTCAAGTGTCTTATAGTTAAACGGCTTACTTACAGTGTGTTTCTTCTCAGGACGATGAACTAACAAGTAATAACCAACTATCAAAATTAACCCGAACTAACTAACGACTAACTACTCTGACTTGACGACGAACTGCCTTGTCCTTCTGTGCACTTCCCTTTAATTCTACATCCGCCTAAGCTAGAAGGAGAGGGTTTCCGCTACGCGTCCTCCCCTCTAAGATTAGAACCGAAAGAAGAAATATGAAATGGCACATCATTACCGAAGGTAACGGAGTCCTACAGGATTTGCGGGGAAAAGGCAAGATGGAAATAGCTATTATTACAAAGTTATTGAGTTACAAATTGAGTTAAAGGTGTGAAAATAGGTTTTGTAGACTTATGCTCTCTCTCTCTCTCTGTCTCTTTCTGGCAAACGATATTCATACATACCTTCCCTTGTGCTCACAACAGGTGGTAGGGATGATGTCTGGATATATTTCAAAATAAATATAAATAATTTGGTTTTAACGGTAAAGATTTAAATATCAACGTGAACTTATAACGTTCTTGATATTATTAATTGAATGTGATATTATTAGAGCTAAAAAAAACAATTTTATGTACAAAATTCAGGGCAAAAAATTTTAATAAATAAATAAACGCAACAAAAGTCAGCTTTCAAGAACATTAAAGAGAGACATACGGGTGTATGCCGCGTTATGTATCGGAAAATGCCCCGACGTTTCGTGACCGACTGCTGGTCAATTCTTCAAGGAAAAGTTGCTGGAGTTTGATCCCAGTCATCCACAACATTTCCTCATCTTCCCCCTCCAGTCCTTACTCTTCTTCCGCTCCGCCCACCTCTCCCACCTGAAATTCAAAGGCAGCAAAAACCAAATCCCAGCACCATTCCCTTGAAGAAGTGACCAGCGGTCGGTCACGAAACGTCGGGGCAATTTACGATACATCACGCGGCAAACACCCGTATATCTATCACTAATCACCATGAGCCGCAAAAGCTTTAATCAAGAGCTTTCAAGAAATTCGACCATGTATTTATTCGACAAATGATAACATTCTTAAGAAGTTTATATTTAGAATACTGAAAAGAGATTTTTCTAGCTTTCAGTTTGGCAAATTCGTATTGAACATTGGTCTGAATTGATTATTACTGCACATTGAGGCACCCCGTTTTCCCTGGCGCCCTATGCGTCCTCCTACTTTACTTACCGCTTAAACCGGCCCTGGGTGTGAGCTAATGGATGCTCCTTCGATTTCGTGCATGGACGCCCGTGTCCGTCATCACTGAACCCCATTATTGCCCTGAATAGTGACTGAAGTCCCGTCTTTACACGGAGAGAGGGTTGCGATGGTGGGTAATATTGGGGGAGGGAGGAGAGGGGTTGAAAGCTGTGGTAGGGGAGTCACGGGGGCGTCCCTTCGTTGGGGGTCCCGAGTCACTGAAGGCGATGGCTGCTCGCGCCATTATCGTTTGTCTCCTGCCTCCTTCGAGGACCCGATTAAGTGCTCGTAAAAATAAAGCGGTCGTAAGGGAAGAGGGAGGGTGGGGAGGAGGCATGTGGTCGGGGGTGTCTCCTCGCGTCTCCGCGCTGGTGACGTCGGGGAGGGAATGCGATGCAAGGCGTCGTGTGTGTTTTGTTTCTCTTCTGAGAGGATGCCTCGGAAATGGATCCGATGGCGGAGGTTTCCGAAAGAATTTTTTAACCCTCTGGGTTCAAAGTGTCATCCTTAAGGAATGTGTTGAAAATGTTTCCGACTAAATAATGACGCCATGTGCAGTCAGGGTGCAACTGTTTCATTGATTATAGCTGATTATGACTTTTGTAGCTTGTTTCATTTTTAGGACTTGCGGTACAAGAATAAAAAACAATTATAATTAAAGAATTAGTCAGAGAGACTCTTGGATTAAGTAAAAAAATATGCGAAAAGTGATTTAGAGGAAGCATCTGGAATCCACATTTTCGATCTGCTGTCAAAAAATAACTTTCTCTGGCAATTGAATACACCCCCTAATTAAAAATAATTTGTCGGAAAGGAGAATGTAGTTGTCCAGCAACCTTTCATTAATTCTTCCGCTCGCGAGCGGAGCTCTTCCCATATGGCATGCAGGTTAAAATGCTCGATAAGACGAGCACTATCACAGTTCAAAGGAGTAGCGTTTATTTCCCGCTCTCAAATTCGCGGTTTGATTCACAAACTTCCTATTTCTATCACACTAGCAGGCAGCCCGGCGTTGCTCAGGAAGGATAGTACCCACAGAAGAGGGAAACTTGGAACTCGGAATTTATGGTCACATGGAAGAGTTTTTAGCTGAACGGAAAACAATTGAAAAAACACGATTTTCATATAACGCACACCGGATCAGCTTATACCCCGCTCCACAACATGGATCACTATTTGCGTCCGTGCGTGTGCAGACCAAAGACGTCGTGTGAACTCATACCACAACAAATGGTTTACACCGAGAGGATTAATAAGCGGCATAGCTAGGGGGGGGGGTTAATGGTAGTGGGGGTCCGGACTCCCCGGAAGACTTTTCTCGTTCTCCTTCCTACTAATAAGTGTCCACTGTCCATGTTTCCGCACCGTAAAGCGATTTCCCTACTTCAGATAAGAATCTTCTCCAGCCTTTCCTTAAGGCCGTTTTACACGGTACACGGAATTGCGCACGTCAGAGCTGCATTAATTTCTAAAATGGCGAGGAATTGCGCGAATGCATGAACGAAATTAGAACAGGGGCTATTTTGCCATTTTCTAGCAATTCACCGCTTTACACGACGCAATTTTGATTGCGCCTTCACACGTACGTCAGACTGCGCAATTCCGTGTACCGTGTAAAACGGCCTTTAAAACTCTTTAGCTATCATCCTCTCATTAGCTCCTTCCTGTTCAAACTAATCCTGTCATTTTCTAACGCAATTCTCTTCCTAATTTCCTTACTACTGTACCCGTTTTCCTCGTTGTGTACTTCCGCCGAAATAGTTGAATTTCTCTGTTTGTTCAATTTTTTGTCCGCCTACTTTTATTTTATAAAGACCTACTCTATATCCCATGAGCATGAATTTAACCGATTATTATGCATCGAAAACAGAATAAGACAGGTCTAAAGGGGATTAAGTACTAGAGGCTCTTATTGGTACGAGGTATGAGAAAGCAGTGGCCCTCACGAGTATGTGGGGGATTGCCCTCTCTAGCCTAAGGCAGCAATTATTTTTGCCAAAACTCTTACTTCACCTGGTCTTTTCGAAGACTAAACTAATTAGAGACTGTAAAAATGTCTTGTTTTCATCCATCGCGCATTCATCGAGTAGGAATGTGAGTTAGTTACCACGATACTAGTCTGAAAATTTTATCTACATTATGAATCAATCAATGGCCATTATTATTATTCTATTATTTTTCTCAAGTTATACTTATTCTGTTTCATTACTAACTCCACGTTTGTTTTTCAAATGGGACGTATAAAAAATGAAAAATATCTGGTAAATTGCTTGAAGACCGATAAAAAGGCTCTTATCATTTGATCAAATACTTTCAGCATGGACACTTGGCAAAATATTCTACCTCTGGCGATTGCCATTAAGAAGCTTCAGATTTGAACAAAATTGAAGAGAAATGAGACGGCCAGTCTATTGGGACGTCGTGTAACGAAACTATGCAGGAAGCTCCATGGGAAGGTATAAGGTCCAAAAATACCTCGATTTAGTCATCGTTGCCTTCATGGCAAGTTATTCTATTTTATTTCTATCGATATTTACAAGTAGAACAAGTTTTTTAGTGGTGTTGGCTTTGATTTCTTTCATGGTACATACGAGAATATTCTAACGAAATTCTCCCGGCTTTATTTCTTACTACAAATCCCTTTATATCATATTACTATAGAGGAATGGAGCATTTTTAGTCGTTGATACAGGTCCTGTTTGTTATTCACGAAAAATTGCGTAATGTATCATTACTGGCGTAGAAACAAATGCGATTAATTAAACCGAAGCAACTTTGAACAATTATAAAGTTGAGGCTCATCTTACGAGAAAATTTTACGGATACACATCAAAAGGAAGAACAGGTCAAGTCCTTAACGTTGCCATCATTTTTCTCTGAACGATGTATTAAAAAATAATTCATAGATAAACGGAGTAAAGGTCATTATCTTGAATCTTTTAACATATGTTTTTGTGTAATATTTCTAGTCCTACTGCGTGAACGAGGGTGAAATATACGAAAATTGCCATGAACACCTAATACTATGAGCCTCGGTATAATCGCCATGGGAATTATCTCATTGCAATTCTTGTACGTATGTTTTTGGTTTTTTTTCTCGTTCTCCACTGACTGAACTCTCCATTTTACCGCGATAATTTTTTGGCTTAGCATACTGTAATCGGAAAATTGATCCCCATAGTAATACTTGTCTGCTTGTTGAAAAAAATATAATTTATCTGTCGTATTAGAAAAAAAGTCATGGCATAGAAGTGCTGACAAAAATGAAGCAGTGGCGTCAGTGAAAAGATTCTTCATTTATTTTACGAATTGAGCATGAACGAGGGAATCTACGATGGAAATTGGAATCAGCAATTAGACAAGCCACGATACCAACACGGACATAAGTTAACTCTAGTCGATGCAATGCAAGCGGAGGAAATGGGTACTTTCTCACAATATTTGACGTAAGTAAGGAGTAGGAAGTTTGTTTACAATGAACTAACGTTCACTTTTCTTTCTAGCAAAGTGTAAAATTCTTGTTTTTAACTTACCATGTAAACCTAATCCGCGAATTCCCTTATTCAATTAGCGAAGTCAAATTCTCGCCAGCAACGAGTAAATGATTACGGTAAGACCACGGTGGTATTCGCCGGAGCCGATGTGAGTTAGCATTTTTATAAGTTGAATTTCAAAGGAAAGAAATAATAGAGCCTATTTTATAGAAAGAATAATAACGGTCTCTTAGATCAGCTTCAGCTATTGCACACTATATTCTGTGATAGCTGCAGGGTCTCTGTCCTAAACAAAACTTAGGACACTATAGATGGAATCGTAGGTCATAGGAAAAACTTGTGGAAAATTTGAAAATAAAATTGTAACAGCAAATGCAGACGTGAGATACAATATTTGCATGCATTTTCATTGCTTCTTTCTTTCAGCGATGTTCGCAAAAAATAAAATCCTCCCAAATTACAAAGGCACAATACCGATCCTGTTTTATTTGTACGGGTTCATCATTATTTTGATCCGATTATTGTATGTTTGAATGGAGTATATGAGAAATATTACGGCGGTCTTGCCTTTCTTCTCAGTAAGTTTTCGCAGGTTTTTCATGCCATCTTCTTATGTGGACGATTTCTTGCAGTGGGATTTTTCCAATAAGAACGAAAGTCAATATTCCTTAGGTTTTTCCCACGTTTGCTCCCATCTTTTTACACTTGGTAAATGGTAATTATTTTAACGTATGACTTTGTTTGTTTATTGGAAAGCGTGTTACTATTAGTCTTAATGTAATTTCTCTGCATGTAATTACATGAGCATCTTGACAATGTATTTAATTGCAAAAATGTAATGTTTGACGAGGGGCTAGATGGAAGGTGGGACTTTCTAGTCCCTATATCACCCAATAAAGACGAATTATTATTTTCATCTTCATGGAATTGAGCTCCTACATAATGATCCTCTCATAAGCTCCTTCCTTCCTGACGAAATATAACCCAATTGCTGCAAACACTTTTCGAGGAGAAAACAAAAATTAGCTATGGCAATACTTTGTAATACAAGATTGTAGTCTAATTGCTGCAAATTTATTTCTTTGTCCGGACCATTCGGTATTGGTAAATTTCGGAAAATCTCGATAACAGTGGAATCCTTTAGGTAAGAGTGGGGGTGTTAAACGTTGCTGTGTGGAGAGAGGGGAGGAAGTTGCAAGGAGAGAGGGCAGAGGGTGGGGCCGAGATGGGAGAGGGGCCGTTGTGTGTTGGAGTAGGGAGGATGGGGGGGCAGGAAGCGCGACTTGGGTGGTCCCCCTTCCCCCCATCGCGTCTCGAGGGTCGGGCGACGTCGAGCGGGTTGCGATGGGATGGGGTGGTGTGTGAGTGTAACGTGCAAGAGAGAGCGCAGTGGGTTGGAATGGGGAGGATTCGGGGTTGAGGCGATGCTGATGGACACGGGCGGGCGGGTGGGTGGGTGGGTGGTGGGGACTTATCTGGATGGAGAAGGATAGGTGGGAGGGTTGCTTTTTTTTAAGGGAGGTGCACCACCTCCAAGTATAACGCTCTAAAACTGGTAATTGCGACTGGTCCTCCGTTTTTTTTTGATGTGAAAACTCAGTGAAATACTGTCCTTCAGGCCGATTTATAGAGAAAAGTTTGCAATAAATTTAAATCCAGGAATTCTTCTCCGGGTCTATACCAGGTTAATTCAGTCGCATTGGACGACATGTCGAAAAACGACTCGCCTTCCATTTTCAAGGCGTGTTACTTTCTGAATATGTAAAAAAATATGTAGAATACTGGGCCTTAGGCTGATTTATAGAGAAAAATTAGAAATAAATTTAAATCCAGGAATTATTATCCGGTTCTATACCAGTTTTTTTTCAGTCGCATTGGCCGACGTTTCGGAAAACGACCTCTATTCCATTTTCAAGGCGTGTTACTCTCTGAATATAAAAAAATATGTGGGATACTGTCCCATAGACCGATTTATAGAGAAATATTAGCGATAGATTTAAATTCAGGAATTTTTATCAAGTTCTATATCAGGTGTATTCAGTCGCATTGGGCGACATGTCGGAAAACGATTCGTCTTCCATTTTCAAGGCGTGTTACTGTCTGAATATATAAAAAATATGTAGAATACTGTCCCATAGGCCGATTTATAGATAAAAATCATCAATAAATTTAAATCCAGGAATTATTCTCCGGTTCTATACTAGGTCAATTCAGTCGCATTGGCCGACGTTTCGGAAAACGACTTGTCTTCCATTTTCAAGACGTGTAACAGTCTGAATTTCAAATTTCATACTGAACCGAATCGACCATTTGGCGAGTACAACAATAAGGCTCGGGTGTCGTCTGATTGGCTGATGGTCTATTGAAGTTCTTTATGTGCTTTCTTTTTGTTTTTAGGCAACTGATTACAGGTCTCCATGTATAGTTAAGATGAAAGCCAGTATCACGATTGACTTTTTTGGGATTTTAGAAATCGAAGACAGCTCGTTTTTCGAAGCGTCGGCAATACGACTGAATTGGACTGATATAGAACCTGAGAATAACTCCTGAATATTATTTTTTAAAACATCGTTTTGTTAATTTAAAATTTGCGCGTAGCGAAAAAATAACCCCAAAGCTATGGAACCACATGAAAATTTTAAGTTAATTTTTTTGTAAATTCCACTTTGTAATGGGGAATATTTATTTGCTACAATTGGTTCCATTATTCAATTGTTCGGATGCAATGTATCGAAACCATTTATTACGAACATTTTTTATATTAAAACATGGACAGGACAGTAAAGTTTTATTCACTTTTAAATTATGCTTAGAGCCGCAATCTGAACTTGAAAGAATTTTTTTAGCGATATGTCCTCTTGTGTTGGAATGGTGTCTGTATGAAAATCCTTGTTGTACTACAGACAGTTTAGCTTTCGTTTTTCATAAATTTGATAGCATTTCGGTATAGAATACCGTTCTAACCGTGGGTACAGTCGAAAATAAAAAGGATCCGTTAATGTGGTGTATTTATTTTTGTCGATACAGTTATTTTACGCAATTCAGATGCTATAGAGAATGAAAATTTCTTGTAAGTTTCATCTGAACTCGTTATTGAACAAATTCACGTGTAGGTACGTGGCGTCATCTATCTTTCCTCTGCAAACCTATTGCCGCAAACTGCAATGTTGCGGTGATACTAGTCCTTTACACTTGTAGTGAATTGTAGTATCGTATGATCTTAGGTTTTCCCGGAGTATGAGTTGCAGAAAAGTTTCTCGGGTTTTCCACCGATTGATGTCGTCCATGTCTCCCGACGTTTCGATCCGCGACTTGATGATCATCCTCAGGGGATCTTCTGAATCCGTAGGATACTGAGGATGATCAGCAAGTCGCGGATCGAAACGTCAGGAGACATGGACAACATCAACCGGTGGAAAATCCGAGAAACTTATCTGCAATTGTAATGTCATTTGCACTAGCAGTGAAACATGAGCTGTTGTTGGCCTCATTATTTACGCTATCCTCTGGATTTTTTTGGTGTTTTAGAGAAGATATTTTTTAACTTTTTCTTGTATCTGTAGTATAAAAATTTTTCATCTGAGAAAATTCTGAGGTAAATATCTTAATATGAGAAATAAGTCTATTTTTTTATCTGAAACCTTCAAATTTATAGCACAAGTTTTAAACGATTTGATAATTCACGAAGATGACCGACAAAGCTGGGGTGATGCGTCCTCTTAATTGCTGTATATCATTGTTCTGCAAAGAAATAAAATTACTTGTTATCCGCTCGAAATTTTATACTAATACGTATTTTTAATTTCTATTGTATCTTTGCAAATAACTTTTATTATTCCCTTGAGTACGACTCGGAACCGTGATTCGTTATGCTATTCTTTCTGGAATCGATTGCGTCTGTTTTAAATTCCTACCAACGCGCAAGCCTCGTGTTTAATTTTATAAGTTAGATCAATTGTTGTGGAAACTATGTGGCCATATTCACGTCTAGATTATGATCGTCGGCATTCGGATGGTGAAAATAGACAACTTGTCTTTTTTTTAAATAAGCCGCCCAACAAATCATACTCGTAATCGAATCACGGAGCACACACAGTTGCGTTCTAAAATACTTATTTCTTTGAACGTACCACAAAAACTATCACGGGGTTTTTCACGTGGAAATATCTAATTGTAAGCTTCGCCTGGATAAGCTAAGGTGCATCTGTCTTTCACAGAAAATTATCTTTCACTTTCAATTTAACCGTGTACTTCAAACATTTAATATTAACAAGCAAGGAGATGGTACTTCATGACATCGCCGATTTAAATAAGGAATTCAGAAATAAAATTGTCATGCTATTATCGAGGTATATTACCATCAGTTTATTTATAATTAAGTCCAAATTTACGGCTAAACCCATAAGTTTTTATGCACGTTTGACGAGGGTGTGAAGTAATTGCTTGGAAAGTATATACGACTCCTCAAAGATATAGACAGACACATATACAACACAGATTACTGTAAATTACGAATTAGCATCCCCTTATTGTGACGACACTTAAGAGTGAAGATGAAAACTCCACTTCCTCATAGCACATAAGCCATTTTTTTAATATCAGATGTGAATCGCCATCTTTTATGCTTCTTTTGCCTCATTCCTTGGCAACGTACTAAATAATTTTGGCCCCAAGTATAGATTTGATTGTCGATATGGTTAAAAAAAAACAAGCGGCCCAGAATATTAAGGCTCCCGGGTACCTCAGCCAAAACCTGCGTTGCAGATGCCTGGGCGGATTCGTCTTAAGCCTCTGCCCTTCTATCCACATAAAATTTTAATTCTCATTTACGAAGAATAAACATTGATAGTTAAAATAAGTGTCACAATTTTCAATTTCTCTTTTTCCACGCTGCAATATTGACCACGGAAAAACACTAGTTTCGGTAAAATCTGTTGACTGCTGAGGTAAAATTTGTTGACGATGAAGTTCGAAATAATTTAGGCTCATTTTAAACGAGAATCCTTGAACTCCATTTTAGTCCATCCCACTTTTAATGTACTCCCCATAATTTCTAAATTTTCTTTAAGTGCTTGATTTGATTTTTCGTCAATTTTTTCTATGAACCTGCCTTAACACGGAGGACCTCTCGAGATGTGTGTGGTCCATGGGGGTGGGGTGAGTTGGGGCGGGCGTCGGTCATCGCAGGATGCCGGACACAGCTTCAATGCGCGTTCGACCGAAATGCCTCCTCCCTCCTGTCCACTCCCCCCCCCCCCCCTTGCATTCGTCCTTGCAGCCCAACACGCGCTCCTCCACATCCCCCTGCACGCCATGTGTGCATCCAGACACGCCACGCTCAGCTCGGTTGGAATATTCGCAATTCATGCGAAAATGGGGATGGTCATGTTTCATCATTATTTTTTTTTATTAATTACGAGCTCGCTGGACCGGAAGTTTTCAGCCCGGTGGAGATTTTTTAAAAAACTTATGGCCTCATTTTTTATCAAAAATACTTCGCAGAATTGTGAGGATCGAATGCATCGACCGCTTTAGTAATGAGGAAGTCTTAAAATGAGTAGGAGGGAAGAGAAGCCGCATGAAAACCTTGATAAGAAATGGAACATACTTACAGGCCATATCTACAGACCATGGCCTGATGAAGACAATCGTCGAGGGACGTTTGGATGGTAAGAACGTGGGAGGAAGATCTCGAACAAAATGTGTAGAATAGGTAAAGAAGGATGTGAAAGAGAAGAAATACGGAGGTGTGAAAAGATTAACTGGTAGGAGAATTGAGCGGAGAGCTGCGTCAAACCAATTTAAGTATTGTTGACCAGTGATGATGATGAAGACCCTGAAGTCATTCCTATCCATCTTTTGCTTGTGACTTCGATATTTACATATTGAATCGTAAAGGTGGTTTATGTGCCAGTTTTTCGCCTTCAGTATTGATGTGCGTATGAATTATGTATTTTAGCGCCAAAAATCCTCAAGTCCAATTTTCTCAAACTCAAATCTTCAATTCCATGAAAGTGTTATTATTTTTTTTACAGAAATCAGGAGCTCACTCCACGTCCAGTTGATCTCAGTAGAGATTTAGTTGAAATATTTTGCTTTATCAAAAAAAGTTACTTCGTAACTTTCTGTCTGTCCACTAGATTCAAAAATGTATGCCTTGAATGTATATTATAGTAATTAGGAACACGCTGTCGTTTTTGGGGTCAAGTATAAATTTGTGCTTCAATAATGCAGTATCACTAGTTACCACTGAAATGATATTTTCGATTCCAGAATATTATTATTGTTTTTCTGATAATTAAGCGCGCACGTAAATTTGTAGTTTTGTGAAAAAACTCCCAGTTCATATGCAAAATTTGGGATAAAAATGTTCAATCAATATTTTAATTAATTGAGAGCACGTTGGGAGGAAATTTTGGTCTCCTTGGAAAATATGTTTAAATTAAAAGCTTTCGCTCTTATCGAGAAAGCTTTTACTTAAGACTTAGTGGGTGGTTGATAGCAGCTGTTAACCATTCATACATTCATTGAATAGTGGGTAGACAGATGGTTTTGGGGTGGCTGATTGATTGATTGATCAATGCGTGTCTGAGTAGATTGATCTGTCTTAGCCTGCGCCTATGTTTCATGTTTGCATCTTCTTACTCAATAGCTCTACTTAAATTTTACTACTATGCTGCTTCTTCTAGATCAAATGGCGATAGGGATCAATAAATGTACATATTTATTTACTAACTAAATTTTATAGTTAAAAGCTATGGTAGTCCTGGGAGCTCTTTAGCCCTAGGAAGACTAAAAAAATTATCGTGTTATAGCCTGACTGGGTCCAATTGACCCTGAAATTTGTTTTTCGATATTTCTAGTTTATTACTAGAAGAAATTTGGCTGAGTCAAGTGACGATTTTTGTCTTTTTTACTTCCTCAACATATTCCTTCACATCTTTATTGCTATTAAATTAATTTTTCGACGCTATTGATACAGCAAAGCATAATATTATTTACACTAGCAGAAATATCCCTCCACCTTTCCCATTTTTATGAATATTTATTAGCACAATTACAGTGACACACATTAAAAAATGGATCTTTAATCACCGATAGATAAGATATATTACAAATTCAAGATTCACAAGTGCCTCTGACCCTATTTCCATGAAAGCTAGATTCACTGGCTGCGTTCTCCCAATCTTAAAATTCTACTCCGTTATCTACTCCACTCCCTCCAACCTGAAAATTCTTGAACACTGTTAATTTCTGCATTTCAGTTGTCCGAAACCACGTTCCTCTCCTCCGTTATTATTCTCGCCTTAAAATAATGTCTGCCCTATTGGCACCACTATCCGTACATAGGAATAAGTGATGAGCGATATATCGCTAA
Source organism: Ischnura elegans (assembly GCF_921293095.1). Classification (NCBI taxonomy): domain Eukaryota; kingdom Metazoa; phylum Arthropoda; class Insecta; order Odonata; family Coenagrionidae; genus Ischnura; species Ischnura elegans. The sequence continues at coordinate 51,473,467 of NC_060249.1, forward strand.
CTGTGATTGAATCACCGTTGCTGAAAAGTAGCAGTCACTGTCGGTGACTTAATACTCGAAATCACTGTGACTGGATCACTGGATTCGGTGAATATAGCACTGGCTGCTACCAAGTGATGAGCGATCTATCGCTACCTGTGATTGAAGAGAAGTAGCCGATCACTGCCTATGACTATATCACCGAATGCTCTAAATCACTGCGACTGTGAATACGGTAAAGATAGCCTCGGCTTCTACCACTGCTACCAACAGCAGAAATGTTGCGTATAATACATGATATCTTTTTCATCTTTTATGATGCAAAAGGCATCCTTTTCGAAATATACAGCTAGCGGTTTGAATGCCGACTGTGAATACTTTAAAAATGCCGACGAGATTTAGTATTTGCGACTTATCAATTCCTTTGCCATTTAAAATTTACTTAATTATCGTAACGTGAACTCATAATCAGAACTATTCCCTCAAAAAATATTTTGCCTAGTTTTCCAATTTTCAATAAGTTTATTCGTTCCTTTTACGGAAAGCTTATTCATTGGAAATGGACAAAATAGCAGGAATAGCAGCGCCACAAATCACGGCTGACTTTTATGAGTGATTCTCCTCGGTGATCGCAATCACAGTTAAATGTCACCGTTACTAATAAGTAGCAGTCACCGGTAACGAAAATATTGGTAAATCACAGTTCCGCTCATCACTAATAAGAATATTTATGATCTTTCTTTCATTAACACTGCCTTAAATGGTAAGTATCGATCCTCTGAAATACTCCCATTCATTTCACTTCACATTCCCACCCGCGCCTTCCATAGTAACCACCTACTACACCAAACAAAATTCCGTCTTTCTCTCTTCCAGAGATCGCTATTTTTTTATTAGACTTCCTACCTTTTTCGACACCGTTTCGTCTACCTATCCTTTTCTCGATCTCTCAACGCCCTTCGGATCTGTCAAGAGGCAGCTTCGAAAAACCATCTTCTCCTGAGTCTTTATGTTTTATTCTTTTTTAGTTTTTTTTCTATAGATTATATTTGTTTAAATGTGCCAATTATAAGTTTTATGTTCAGTCCAAAGGCCATATCGGCTGTGCATTTAATAATTATTAAATGAATAAATAATCTTGCGGCGGTTACTCATCGGTGTGATACTCTCAAACCCATTCACTTCTTTATAGTCTGTATACCACAGGGTGGCTCACGGGCCTGCCGGCTACCTGAGTCGGTCCCATAGTTTTTATGGTTGGTCCTTTCCTCTCCCCGGCCCTCGTGGTTCGCGGACCGACTCAGGTAGCTGGCGGTCTCTTGCGCCACCCTATGGTATACAGACTATAGGTACGTCATTACTCCCACTTACCCACATTGAGCATCACGTCCAGCGCATTAAAATAAGCAAGCTCGATGAGAATAAGTTATTCCTTGCTCAAGTCACCGCCTTTTAAGTCCGCGGAAGCCATCGTTCTTATGATAAGTTTGGAATGCATCCCTCCGTGACACCGCCCGCGCCGACGCGACGGAATATTTTGTATTTCCACGCGCGTAGGACCACGCAGAGGTGATGGCTGATAACAGCCTCCGGTGTACGCTGGCGTGCGGCGTCATAAAGGGATTCCGAAGACGCGACGGCGTCGGAAGCGTCGGGGAGAAAAGCAGGAGGGAAGTTGTGATTTCCGCAATGGCGCGGCGGCGGAGAAGGACTGAATGCAAAAAGACCCCTCTCGGAATATGCAAACGCATGCTTTATAGAGTTACGTCTCTATTTCTCTGGACAAATTAGGAAAAAAATCAACGGCGACAAGTTTTCGCATATCCCATACTGTAGCTTGACATGAGTATTCATAAATTCTGTTTTGCGTGCTGATTTCGGACGTTGGTAAGACGTTCGTCGTTGATTACCTATAATACGAGGTGCGTTCTGAAAATAACGCGAATTTTTTTCATTTCTCACGAATTTGGAGAGTCCGATTGTCAATTTTTTAATTTCAGTTTTTCAATTACTAACGGGATTTTTTTATTACTTCATTTTGTATTAAAGGCTCCCGCGGGCGTTCTCCAAAAGCACTCGCTCTCCAAAAACAAATGCTCATTTATTCAAAAGGATCATTATATATTACGTTGTAAAACTTAGTTTTGTGGTCAATCGTATATTCATTTTTCAAGCAATAGCAAAATTCTTTGGAGTGTTCCTATTCGGGAATATGCTTGAAAACGTATTTAAGAAATTTTTGTTCGTGTTCTCTTTCATAATATCTCTTAATTAGTTGTGAAATAAATAGGATATGCAAAAAATAATAAAAAAAACAGTTGGTAAATTAGTTCGGTCTTTAAAGGTTTAGTAGCGATAAAAATGCAATGAAATCTGGCACCGCCACACTTTCACCCCTTAGTCCTCTAGATGTTTGGCACTCTCGCAAACGACCTTCAAGAAAAATCTTTTCCAACCCCGAGCTACTTGGAACCTGAAAAAAACATCACCCCCACTGCACACTTCTTGGCCTGCTTCTTTAGAAAGCCTCTCAACTTATGGTTTGTTGTCTGTGAAATACTTGTTCCAAGTTTCTCTTCACTTGTAAAACTTTTGAGGTAAGTTTTTAAGTTTAATTTAATCACATAGTTCACCAAGCATTTCTTAGTGCTATATAAGTTATTGCTAAGCATAAAACATGCATGTAGAATATTTTTAGCTTCATACTTCAATATGCCGATGCTGGTAATGTGGAAGCACAACATTGGAGTAAATGTGGATACGTTTCCAAATTTCCGTCACCTAAATGTGTTCTGTCGACTACATCACCTTTTCGCCAGTTTCAGAAGCCGATGAAAATTATTGGCCCCAAGCCCAAGTGTAAATGGGGAAATTGGGATGTCCAATCTATGATAGACGCGATTTTTTCCGTAAGAGAAAAGAAGAACATACTTTGTGCTTCAGTGGTGAAAATGAGAACAACATTTGTAACTTTTGAAAGTGAATATTTTATTGAAAATTGCTATTTTTTTAAGCCTTTGCGTTGATTTTTCAATGATTAATAAGGAGATGATCCGATATTTCAATTTTCTATAGTATGATAGCCAGAATACAAACGTTTCCACATTACCAGCACATCTTGAAAATCTAATCAAAGTGTCAATTTATAATTTACTATTATTTTTACGAAGTAAACGATAAATTTAGCATAAAACCAAAAACGGTTGTAAAGGGTAGTATCTTAATGAGTTTTTTCATGAATTTATAAAAATTGCATTGGAAATAAGCTAGTTATAACATAATTTAAAACAGGGTTTTCACTTTTGCACCACTCCCTCTACGTATATGGTTTGGTTGCGTGCCGTCCTTGTCCCTCTTCCCGTATCCCTTCTCTTGCGTCCGTCCGTGCTTTATGGATATTGTGGGACGTATATGACGGTCGTTATTAATCGTCCCGGTCGCGGTTATTAGGAGCGAAATGCGGGTGGGCCCAGCACGAATCCCTGCGGAGTACCGCCGCGTCGTCTTGTTTGGTGCATGAGGGCGGGGCGCGCGGGCCATATTGGCCGCCGTGTTGTGCTCCGATCGCCATCACGGATCATCAATCAAGAGGCTGAAAAATGATCCTGGGGCCGGGTTTATCTTTGCAGACGCGTACTCGGGTATAACTACTTCTGCTTCTTAGGGAGGATCGCCTGGGTTCACCTCCTCACGTTTTGATCTTCAACTCGGACATGATCTCCAGGGCTTCTGAGCGGTGGTACTCTTAACCCTTAGATTGCCGGGAAGCGCTATCCCGATTTCCCTCGCTAAGAGTGCCAGGAGCACGATATTCATTTTATTTTAGCATCATATATTTTGCTTAAATGATTACTGAACTCATATTTTGTAAAAAAAAATCGTCAAATAATGTTTTAAAAAGGAGACAACACATATTATAAAGATTTCCTATAGTTATTTTTTATTTACCTTCGCTTGTATTTCGGAAATGATTTATTCCCTGAGCTACTGCAAAATGAGCAAAAATGCCCCGGCAATTTTGGCAGAGGGAATGGGAAATTGGTTGTCATTCAAAGGGTTAATGTTGGCGAGGATGGTGCTCGAGCTGTCGATATGTGACCTGTCGATATTCACTTCATAGGCTCATTTAGAATTAGAACGGTGTGGGAGTTAAGGTAAATTCCGTTTTTCTTTCTTCTCTAATTCATTATTTTGTGTAATATATATCGTATGGAAATCCATTGACATTATCCTTTGTTAGAATATTTCAAAATATGAAAGATTATATTGGCCACTGTTTACATAAAACATTAGATTAAGTACACTTGAATTCAGTTTTCAGAGTATGTACACTTTAGATTGATTACTAATTAATTACATGTTTGACTGCTACAAAGTGTTCCTCTTCTCGATATCTCCCCTAAGGACTCTAATCATATTGATATACCGTCATTAATGTTAAGTATTTTTAATGATTGCCATATATTTCTATTCCCTTATTGTGTTTTGGTAGTGTTTTCGTCAAGGAGGAATTGATTTTTCTCCAAAATAAAATGACTCTGCGACTATACTACATGTCATGCTAATCAATCCTGGGCTGAAAAATGATCCCGGGTCGGGTTAATCTCTGTAGGCTCGCACACGGGTATAACTACTTCTGCTTCTTCTGGAGGATCGCTTGGGTTCACCTCGTCACGTTCTGATGTTCAACTCGGACATGATCTCTAGGTCTTCTGAGCTGTGGTACTCTTAATAGTGGCGAGGAAGATTCTGGGGTAGATAGTTGACCAAGGTCGATATCCACTTCAAAAAGCTCATTTAGTATCTGAATGGTGCAAGATTTATGGTATTTTCTGTTTTTATTTCTTCTCCAATATATTGTTTTAGATATCGTCTGGAAATTTACTGAAGTTATCCCCAAATACGTTTCAAAAACTGAAAAATTTTGTATGCTACTTCATATGATGTCGATATCCACTTCAAATTCTCATTAAGTATTGGAATGGTGTTAGTTTCATGGTGAATTAACCAAGAGTTAAGTGTTAACCAAGAGTTAGTGAATTTTATGGTGAATTACAATTTTAATTCTTCTCTCATTTTTGTCTCTTCTTTAATTCTATTACTTAGATATCGTCTGGATATGCATTAAGGTTATCCTCGAATACATTTCAAAACATGAAAAAATTATATGTGCTAATATTTACATCAAACGTTAGAATATGGACAGCTGGATGCACTTTTCAAAGTGTGTTTGGATTAGATTGATTATGAATTAATTACAGATTTTACAACTACAAAGTGTTCCTCCTCTCGAAATCTACCCTAAATGCTTCCATACTATTCAAATACTGTCATTGTAGCTCAGGATTTGAAATGATTCGCACATTTCTCTGTTCTCCTACTGCGTTTGTTCTCCTTTGGAATTTTTGCATAAAAAACAAATGAACTATGCACCAAACGAAATGAACTAGATACCTAAACTGGATGGCAAACGATGGCGGGGCTGAAAAATGATCATGGGTCGAGTTTATCTTGGCAGGCTCATACAAGGGTTAAACTATTTGTTCCCCTTCGGGAGGATCGCCTGGGTTCTTCTCCTTACGTTTCGATGTTCAACTCGGAGATTATCTCCAGGGCTTCTGGGCTCGGGTGCTCTTAATTGAGGCGAGGAAGGTGCCCGAGTGACCAAGTGAGGTGACCAAGGTCGTTCCGCAACTCCTGATTTTCTGTCTCCTTCTACATTCGCTTGAACTACTCATTTATAATCGTGATGCTGTTAAAAGTCACGGGGAATTCTATTTTCATTTCTTGTCGGATGTGGTTCGTAAGTTATCGTGTGGAATTTATTGAATTTATTCTCTGATTTATTTCAATATCTGAAAAAAAGTAATCAAGTTACTGTTTACATCAAATACTTCATTTACTACTCTTGAATTTTGTTTTTACAGTACAGTACGGTAGAATTATGTTCTCGCAAGGATCCTAAACCCTCGTGAACTGAAGTATGTATACCTTTTTGCATATTTTGTAATAATAATATAAGTGAACTTATAATGATGCTCTACTTCGAAGAAAAACTATTTTTAACTAATTTTCTCAATCAAAATAAGGGTTATTGCAATTCATTATACTGCTCCGAAATAAGTCGCCCAATACAGTTGAGCATCTTCAACGGCTTGTAGGAACAGGTACCCTCATCATATTAGAAATGTTGCGAAAGTATATTCTATACTGGGTCTACCTGTCGCATTTTTATCCTAACCCCAACAATTTACAATTAGCTTTTCGTTGTACTTATTTATTGGGCGCCCTCTCCATACAAGATAGGATTTACTGCTTCGCCATATCTCAAAGACTTCCATTATCTTTCTTTTATTTCTACTAATAGTTAATGATGGGATTAATAACCACTAAGTATTATTCCACAGACATTCTATTCACTTAAATTCATTATAATTTTCATATTTCACTGAATACAGTTGAACATATCCATATCCATCCCCGAAATTGGGGAAGGGTGAGGGGGCACGCTACTATTCCCCCCAAACGCTGAAAAAAATAGATATGATGTTTAATACGGTTATCATTATGTTCCCTTTGCTTCTTGTATTACGGAGTCTCAATCAATTAATTTCATATCAATAACTTTCATATTAAAATAAAGAGAATATTTTGCATAGTAATCGTTGCATGTTCCTTTTAATCTCAAATATTAGAAGACTTTTTGCCTATCAGGCCCTTGTGCCCCCCCAGAAAAAATTATGGATCCGTTCTTGTCTATGTCTTGCAGTAGTGCTGGAAATAATGGAATAGGGTGGTTTCCTATTATTTTTTTATTGCCTAAATCGAAAGATTATTACTCCTGGAGTAAGTATTTCACGCTTTTAGATTTTTAAATGACAATATTTATTTTTCGCGATTAAATGAATAGTGAAAAATTTCAAGCGCGCGAAAACGCGACGCGTAAGTATGAATGCCGAGAAATCTCTCCGTACGTCGTATTTCTGGTTCCCCCTCCCGCCCGGTGAGGTGACCTTGAGGCGAGGCTTAGCGCTGATACGTCGCAGGCTGCTAATGGGTAGCTGAGTACCCTGCTGGCTGGTAGCGCTTGGGTTAAATAAGGATTATTAATACCTTATCAAACGAGGAAAACTTTCCGACCTTAGCCAGTTTTAATAGGTGATTATTAAGACATGTTTCCCTGAGCACTGCGCCTGATGCATGGTAACCTCAGACGATGTATAACTCCTATCTTCTCCTATAGAAACTAGGTCCCTGTGACGTCACGTGGAGTGGCATCGCATGGGCGCCAATCTGGCCCTTTTCAAATGAGGATAAAAATGGACCATTGCCATTCGTCTAAACCGGAATTTCTAAAACGAAATAATTTGTATATTATAAATACACTAATGGTGGGTAACGAATCGCAATTATTGCCTTTTGTTTTCTTTGATGAAGGAAACTACTCTATTGTGGGTGGAAGCGGGTATATTTTCCGGGTGCATTCCTTCGGAACAGCTGTGCATGATGAGAAGAACGGCAGTGCAGCTGTGCGCTTGATTTTCTGCTCTCTCGGTGGGATCTTGTCTTTCGTGTCCTGGCTACTGGGACTCTGGAAATCGTTTCTCGTGGTGTTAGTCTCACACGTCCTTTGAAAACGTCAGCTGCGACCTGCTGGGTGCCCACACGATAGACACTCTCGTGTTGTTTTGCGGAAGAGCGTGAAATGTATGCTTTGGGTGATACTTTCAGCTGAATTTTCCAGACTAACCGAACTAACCTGCCATGAGGGGTTGGTGAACAATATAGGTTTAGCTTTGGATTTAAATTGAGTCAGCTGAGAGTTATTTTAGGTTGAGCGGTAAGAAAATGCATGGCCCTTAGTGTGATAGATCGTGTATCAAAATTTATTTCGTTTATTTACTTTATCATTTTCAAGGACTTCATCAACTGTTCAATCCCTCGAAGTTTTTGCGAAATAATCTCCAATATAAACCTTTCTAATGCACCCCGGTTGCAATACATTACCTTACAGATGAGACCGCGCTTGAAAATTTCTAGTTATGTACATGATTTATATTAGAAGTCAATAAAATCTCAAACCTTAGGTATCTCATATCGAATCCCGGCTAGTTTAAATATTTTTCACGGCGAACTTCATCCGTTGGTGTATTTAACTTTGCACCCGTGCGCGTGACCGCGTACAAAGTCACTTGTCCCTGCAGTGATGAGCTTTTTAACCATGTTCAAACCAAAGGCAGTTGGCCCAAATTGGCTCATATTTTCAATCTCAACTCCTCTACGCAGATACGTCGTCCCTCTATATTTAAATACCCCGGTGACGTGTGAAGAGAGATGTTTTGGCGAACGGATAGATAAGCAAATTCGTTTTTCTCCCGAACCATAAAGGATTTCAATAAATGTTGGTCGTAATTTCCTTAGAGCACTTCCTTTTAATTTGTAAACGGTCGGTGTCCTAACACCTCCTGCCACACGCCTTTTAGGCGGCTTGCGGGGTATTATGTAGATGTGGATGTGGCATATGTGTATTGTTTCGGAGAGCACCACGTTCACCGCGACAGTCACAACATTATTGTTTCTGGCGCTGGACTCGGTCGTCCACATGGGGTGGAAAAAAAGCAGTGACCGTTTTGAAAGGTGTTTTCGCCGTAACTCTTCAAGGGACCGCGTGACTTGAAGGGTTGACGAGGAGTGTGTGGGGGTGGAGGAGAGGAAAAATGGGACGGTTTGGGTGGTGGAGGAGGAGAGGAGTCCATGGGGTGGAGGGGGTGACGTCATTTTTGTCGCCCCTTAGTTGATGTGATGGATGGATGATGGGAAAGCGACTCGCTTGAAGGGAACAGGCATGTGTCTCCGTTTTTTCTGTATCATTCCGCTCTTTTGCGTATACCTCTCTCGCTCATCGTTCCCATGTTATTTTTCCCCTCAACTGAGAAAGGGTCTTCACCGAAAGTTTTTCCTTCTGAATGATACCTTCCTTTTTTTCTGTAGTCTCTCTGGATAGAAGGCGGCTGTTGTTTTTTTATGTATCAAAGATAGTATGCATTCTTAAAGGCACTGGGCTCATATCGTAATAGATCATTTTACTCGATCATTTACGTCCTACACTTGGGCAATCACTTGAGCGTGATTTTTATTTATTTTTTTAAATTTTGATATTTTTTTATAGAAATCATGGTTAGTTAAATTTGGTCAAAATGGAAAAATTGGGAAAACTTTGCAAATTAAATTCTTTTTAGAGAGATAGATTTTATTAAAACTATAAATGCTACCTTCTTCGCGAGATTTGAATTTTGTGATCAAATAAATTTTATTATCGAATGTAAACAGCGTACAAAAATGGCCATCGGTCGGTGTTTGCCAGTCAGATCTATCACGTGATCTCGGAACTACTTCTCTCTTGGTCCCGTTTCAAGAATGATGATTGCTCTCCTTATATTTACTCTTTGCCTGACGAAATCGGGTCTTGAAAAGGTTTTGACTGCTCTACTAAGCCGTTGTAGGATGATCAGTTATACGTTGTCTACGGCAGTGATCATCATGGTTGCGACATTAGCCCTCTATACAGCCTTTGGCTTGATTTATACGCAAGAGCCGACCGCGTGACGCATAATTCGCGAATTCCCTTTCTCATGCAGAAAGGGACACCCTGTAACTACATTAAGTTTAGCAAATCACGTTCATTACGGATTGATAACAGCTTTTACTTCTGTAAAATTTTCCTCTACTGATATTTCACCGAAAGGCTCGTTTAAAATTGAGAAAATAACATTAAAGTTAATTTTTGTTGTTGTTGGCATGTTTCTTTTCTCATACTGCTGTTGGAAAGTTTTGAGGAAAATTGAATTACTGTGGCGCCGATGGGAGACGGCTTTAAATCTCCAATGATATGAATAGTATGAGCTAAAATTCTCCTAAGGCTGGGTTTATCTTCGAAGACTAGTACTCGGGCATAACTACTTCTACTTCTTCGGGAGGACTGTCTGGATTCCACTGCTTACCTTCCGATGTTAAACTAAGGCCTAATCTCCAGGCTTTTGAGTTCTGGTACTCCTAGTCGTGGCAATGATAATGCTCGAGTAGTTATGTGATAAGGTGAATTCCTCTTTTATTTCTTATCTTAATTTTTTTCGATATCGTCAGGAAATTCATTAAATTTATCCTCACATATTTCAAAATCTGAAAAAATTATATTGCCTACAATTTACATCAAGCATTAGATTAAGTACAGTTGAATTCAGTTTTCAAAGTACCCACACATTACAATATTGATTACAGATTTTACTGCTACAAATTTTTCCTCCTCTCCATATAACCCCTTAGGCCTCCTACAAAATTGATAAAGCATCGTTCAAGTTTTGGATTTTTAATGACATCCGAATGCGTCTGTTCCCCAATTGCTTTTTGGAAGTTTTTCTTCAAGAATCTTCTCCAAAACTTAGTGGCTTTACGGCCTGTGGCGAATCTATTGGGAAATTGGGTCGAAACATACACTATATAAAATCAAAATTTTTGGAGGATACCCCTTTGTACAAAACTATTTAGTTATATTTTCCAGGGAATTAACCTTCCATAACGAATTAGAATACAAATAAGCTTTTAACTTTATTTAACACGCTTTGGCGTTACAGCCAACTGCACGTGCATCGTAATGTCTTTTGTTTAAGAGAATTGGCGTAAAACAGTCGTTTTTGAGTCTTGAAAACCCCATGCGCCAAAGTTGTCCCCCCTTGGTTCAAACCTACCGCCACTCGCTACGGTTATACTATATGCCAATTAATCCGGGGTATAAAGGTCGAGTTCGCAACCGATTCACTTGCGTACCTCATCCGTTTCTTCGGGAAGGCAGTTTTACACGGGGCACGTAGTTACACAATCAGACGTGTGTACGAAGGCGCAGTCAAAATTGTATCGCGTAAAGCGGTGAATTGCAAGAACACATGCGAGAATGCGTGGATGTGAGATGGCACAATAGCCCCTGTTTTAATTTCGTTCATGCATTCGCGCAATTCCACGCCATTTTAGAAATAAATGCATTTATGACCTGCGCAACTCCGTGCCCCGTGTAAAACGGCCTTTGCGCATTCTGTACGCCCGCCCGTTACGGTTTTTTTTCCGACTCGCGTATCAATCCTTTGTATTTTATTAAGTTCAAGGGTTGAGTCTTTCTGCGCCGGTTTCTATATATACCCTGGATATTTAAAGGTTTAGTTGGACGAACTCAAGATTGAAATAATAGTCGTGGTTGAAATAATATCCCCGGCATGCAGCGTTTACCTCGGTGGTATAAGTAAGCATCGACTGCCTGGCACATGCGTCGCGACTCCCCTTTGTCTTAAGGAGGGGTTCAGGGGGAGAATTCCAGTTGCCAGGGGATTGTCTCACACGAGGGTCCTCTCGTCCCCCCTGTCAGGATTCGCCGAGCAGCGAGGGGTTGGTCGCGTGGGGGGGGGGGGAGACTCTGGGCAGGCGCAGTTCCACAATCGCTGCAGGAGGTACCGCCATTACCTCTCCGACATTTTACTCTCCCGTCGTATTTTCTCGATCTTCGATGCGTGCTCAGGAAATAACGAAAATTCTAGTTTTCGGAAAATTATATTTATAAAGTCGTCTCCATTAACGTTGCCGCTTTCAAAATAGTGCCCAATGAATGTCATGCGCGTGTGTCACCGCTTCTTCCAATCCTCGAAACGCTTCTCACACTCGATCTTTAGGATAGCCTTTAAACTGTCAGCGATTCACTTCTAAAGTCATCTATGCTTATATATCCTCTTCAGACTCATGAGTCTCTAAGCTGTTTTACACCTTTTTGTTTCAGGCTCCTTTCATAATCATTCGGGTGGAAAAAATATTATCACAGTTAAATTTGAAATAAATATTTATTAACAAATATTAAAAAGCATGGCACACATATGTGTACCTTGCGATTTTACGGCAATACTTTTAAACACTACGACAATACAAAGAAATTATTCTCATCAAGAATCATTAGTTTCAATTGATATAATCTATATAAACATTATTCATTAATTTTAAACAGCTGAATACATAGTTTAGTGAAAAAAATTGACGACGTACTCTCATATTGCTTACCGTTGTGTAATCCATCATTTTTTTACGAATGCGAAACAAAACACATTGTGGCATTTAGTGGCAGAATCGTGTACTATAAGGTGCAAAGAAGTGCGGAGGTGGGTTTAATTGATAATAATTCACTCTTGAAGGATTATAATAATAAAAAAGTGGAGTTGCACGTGTGTGTGTACCTTGGATCTGATTATGATAGGAGCTAATGCTGACTCTCCAAAACCTTTAAATTTAAAATGTTCCGTAATTTTCTGAACTGGTATACCCGTTGTACCTCATATATGGACAGCGTCAACTATCTTTCCCAGCAAGGCTCGAGCAGGCCTCATTAATCGTAAATTATGAATGTCTAGTGGCCATCAAGAATGGGTATGCACTGAAATTGCCATGGGTAAAATTTGGATTTTCGCTGGTTCTGAAATATTATACGTTACCGCCGTTTAAGTGCATGTCTGAGGCTATCAACCTGTCGTGGTTTCGTAGATGTTCTTTCTCTCTCGCGTTGGTACTCTTGATGGTCCTCGAGGGCCTAACATCTATCGTCATTTTATCATGAGCCTTGGTATATTTGCCATTGAAATTAGGGAACCTGGATATCATATCAATCTGCACATCAACCTGGGAGGCCAAAGTTCATTGGTTCGATTCTTGGTCCTGATGAATATTTTACCGCGGAAATAACGTGAATTTCATCGCCCTTCACGGGCTCGGTCTGAAATACTATACAGAGTGATATACTTGGCCAAATCTGAGGTAACGTGATGGGTGTGATTGATTGACTACGACGATAGCATTTTCTTTCATTTTCATCATTCCTATTTGATTTCTAGTGAATGTAATACCGGCAAAGAGTACAGGTTTCTGGATTTTGATAAAATTTTATATTTTCTAATATATATATTATATTATGTTATATTATATCACATTATATTATATTACTATTATGTACTAGAGCAATATTTAAGTGGGAGATTTCTATGTTTTTTGCCTCGGCTTTTGGTTGCTGTGGAGCCAAATTGAGCGCTCTTTTACATCGTTAAAACTTTCGCGGGTGCTCGTCATTATGATTAAAAACTTTTGGGCTATGTCGCCGCGTCAATTCTTTGGGTGGCCCCAACGTTTCCCGACCGATGCTGGTCGCTTTTTCAAGGGGTTTTGAAGAGTTGAGTACGGCATTAAAATTAGCCATACTTGGCAACCCGTAGTGAGAAAAAACAAGAAGTAACCCACTCCTCCAACCTCCCGCTCCCCTCCCCCCGCCACCTGACACAGATACCTATATAAAAGATTTTAAATTCTCAACTCTTCATAATCCCTTGAAAAAGCGACCAGCATCGGTGGGAAACGTAGGGGCCACCCAAAGAATTGACGCGGCGACATAACCCAAAAGATTTTAATCATAACGCTCTTTTACACTTTGGAATTCCCCACCCCCCAAATCCCCTGCTCTCTTTCCACGTCCCCTTTCACGTCGTGGTGCCATTCTAAAATGGTATTCGAGATGCACCCCGAGAGATCACGATCGTTAGAATGGCCAGCGGCGACATGCAGGAAGTGGGGATAGCAATCGGGGAGATTCCTCATCATATTCATATTTAATTGATTTGATTGAACTGGAAACCTCTCGTAAGTAATGCTACATTTAGCGATTCCTCGGAAGTTTAAAATCTCTCGACCAGACCCTCCATCAGATGGATGGAAATTTAACTGGTTAGAGGCGGTGCAATTGGATGGGAGGCAAATAAACATGAATGAACGGAAAAGGAGATGCTGGAATCATTTGCAATTATTCAAGTTATGGAAATAACCGGCCATCAGCATGTATTTTTTCCGAGTAAGCCGCAAGTGATTTTTTCCATGCTTGTTAGTGGTTAATCGTGCCCTCTGTGATTTTTTAAAGAAGTGACAAAAATGTCTGCAGCCCTCAGGCTTCATCTACTGAATACTCACGCGAAATATACATTGGGTCTTTCCTGGCCCATTCTGTATATTTTATAGAGATGCGTTTACTCTGGGAGTTCGAAGTGTATTCAACGTAGGGAAATCATGATATATTTGTATTTTTTTTCTTTTGTCAACTGATTCTCACTCGCTGAATGGTATCATTTGCTAATAATTTGTGTTCAAAAATTTTTAAACGGCATTTCTTTCGTCTCATTTTGAGTGACATTCCAAATTATTTAAAAAAACAATATTTTAAAAAGACATTTGAAAATTATATATTTACTCGTTACTGCTCGTCCCAAATAATCCTTATAACCGCTATTAGGTGAATGATTTTTTTCTAAGTGAAATTTTCGCACGATTTGTCCCATGCTGGTGACGCCGTAAATTTTCACTGTGGCTAGTCACGGTATAGTTAAACTTTGATTTCACCCAATTAATTCATTCACCCAAATTCACCCAATTAATTCATGTTCTTTGCATAATATTACTTTTTTTTGGATGACTTATCTACAAAGTCACCACATTTTTCGCATCGCTGATTCCCGTATGACTCTCTTTGACGAATAGTACAGCTCTTACGTTTTAACACTGCCTCTTGGCTGTTTTCTTCATAGTGTAGTAAATGTTGAAATCCTTCAAGACAATCGCTTCCCTAATTGCTCACGTTCGAATTCCGCAATTTTATTCATATTTATTGGTCTAAAAACTCCTTCGCTAAAACAATTACATACGTTCTCCCTGCTCCCGTTTCTGTTTTACCGTCAAATCTGAGTGATTTTTAAAAACAAATGTTGCTGAGAATTTTGGACATGGTTTTTGAGAAAATGGCTGGAAGTAAGGGGTTTAGAGAACTTACGCCTCCCTCTCGACCGGTCGTTTTTGGCGAATGATTGCTCTCGTACACCTATCCCATTTTTACTTCAATATATATTTTAATCGCTTTTTAAATCTTAAAAATAACTATTTTCCTCTACCGCAGTGGAAATTTGTGCATAGCGATTTTTTATATGTGATATTTATAGTTTCGAATAGACTTGTATTTCTCTTTCAACACGGAATGCTCCTATTATATATTTTGATTTCATTTTATGTTAAAATTTCATCGAATTGGCGAGTTCGTAGATCGGGCGAAAAAAGCTAAACTCATTCCCCTAAAAAATCCAAGCCAATCCATTTAATTAACGGATGTTTTTTTTGCCACGTGTCATGTGTGATGAGATATTTATAATGTATTAAAAATAATATTTTTTGTGACTAGGATTGCATTTAAAATTAAGGATGGCAGCTTCCATACTGATGCTAACCACCGAAGCTACCTAAAGCTCCTTATTTTTTTTGTAATAAAAGTTGTACATTTGAGACATTTTGGAGTTATAAATGTATAATTATCATTATTATTGTATCCATCTCTACATAATCCTCCGTGTTGCAGTGCCTCATTTGAACGTACGATTTTAATTCTAATAAGGCCACATTTCCGATTAGCGGGTTGAACAATGACATACATTTACGCTAAGGTGAGTGAAAAACTACCAAGATCTGGATTAAATTATGATCTCTTGGCTTGTGTGACACGTTTTGACCCCATTGCCACCACCTAGGCGTTATGAATACATGATCGTGTATTCAATCCGTAGAATTGTTTGTAGCTTCTTTCCATGTGTATCGATTTTCTGTGTTCCGCTTCCTTTCTGTGCAGGACGCGGCTACAATAGACGCCATTCATTATCCTTTTCGTGAATTGCAGTATTGGTATTCAAACTGTCCTTTCTTTTATTTAATTTTGACCTCTAATGTGGTTGTAAAATTTTTTTTTTTTTTTAGAATAAAGATATTTATTCCACTGCCCCAAAATATTACTACATGTACATACATAACCAGTGAAATAGACACCCCTTAAGACATGTCTTGAATAGGGGTTGCCATTACATAAAATATGGCAATGCTCGGCAGTACATTCTTGTAACCTTTAAACAAAACAAAAGAGGCTCTTCTATGAGTCTTTCATAGACACATTTGTCCATGTGTGCATAAACAATCTTTAAAGCATACAAAATACAATTAGAATAAAGTAATAAGAAAATTAACATGAAATAAATTTATAATAAATTTGGTAACAAAATAGGTTTAAGCAACTAAACGAACAGATTATTTAATTGTCTGAAATAAAAATTCAATATTTTTATTACTAAACAACCAGTCTCTCAGTTTTTTTACAAATTCATATTTGCTATTACAACCTTGTAATTTTTGCCAAAGATTCACATACAATTTTGGTGCTAAATAATTAAAGAAATTTTTATAAGTTTCAAGTTTTGGTGTAGGAATATAAGTAATTTCGTGGAATCTTAAAGTTTTTGTGCAGGGACAAGGTTTATTTTTATGTCCACCACGATTGTAAAAAATTCTTAATGTTTTATATACAAACAAATGTCTAACTGTATGGATTTTTAACCTTACATACAGTGGGAAGGATGATTCATTCCTGGAGGTTCTTAAGATCACCCTTAGGATTTTATTTTGAATAATTTTAATTGGTTTAACATTAGAGTGATAAGTGCCTCCCCAACAAGATATTCCATATTGAATTATTGAATTTACCAGAGCAAAATACACCGTCCTCAAAATGGAAACTGGGCATTTATACGTGAGAAGATAAAATTTTCTCAAGGAAATAATCAGCTCAGATTTCAATTTGTTAATGTGCATTTTCCAGTTACAATGGTTATCTAATATTAAACCGAGGTACTTTATATGATTTACATGATCAATTTTTATGCAATTGTTACAAGCTCTACCAGCTCTACCTTTTGAAGTCAAGCAATGAGAACATCTATAGAAAACGTCATCCGATGGCACCAGTGTACTTTTCAAGCCAAACAACATAAACTTTGACTTTACACTCAGAACAAAATTATTACACAAGAACCAATAATTAATTCTATTCAAATCATTTTGCATTTGTAATATAACATCGGAAACATTAAATGACGAATAACATAATGCCGTATCATCGGCAAAAGAAGTAAGTTTTCCATGAAATGCCCCGTTGCAAAAATTATTGACATATATTAAAAACAAAATTGGTCCCAAGACGGAACCTTAAGGGACACCACATGTGAGGGACACCTCCTCACTAGTACAATCGTTTATTATTACCCTTTGTGACCTTCCCAACAGGTAACTCCTGAACCAATCGTTTGCAACGCCTCTAATTCCAGCCTCCGACAGTCTTGATAGCAATATCTCGCGATTAACAGAGTCAAAGGCTTTTGTTATATCAATGAATAAACCACCAGTCTTATTATTTCTGTTTAAGCTCTCATATAGATCAGAGCAGAATTCCAATAGGGCGTCCTCAGTAGATTTGCTTTTCAGAAAACCGAATTGCGCTTCACTGAAATAATTATTTTTTTGTAAAAAACTTAATAATCTAGATTTAATTATTTTTTCCAGAATTTTAGAAAAAACCGGAAGAAGAGAAATAGGACGATACTGCTTAATATCCTTTCGATCTCCATTTTTAAAAATTGGTACAATAAGTGCGCATTTTAGTTTCTCAGGAAACACGCCCTGCTGCAGGCTTAAATTAACAATATAAGTTAAGATGGGTGCCACGTTTTCGTTAATAGCCTTAACAGTATTGGTGGAAATGTTATCTAACCCCTTAGACTTATTGGAATTTAAATTTTTGATTATATTCTGCACCTCTTCAATAGAAGTCGGAGCAAAGAAGATAGAGTGCTGAGAGCAGTTTTTAGGAAACCAACTATTATAATCAGGAGGAAGAGTATAATTTACTGCATTGATACGGGCCGTATTTTGCTCTATGATCTGATTGAAAAATTTGCTAAACTCATTAGCAATACCTTGCGAATCCGTTATTAGTTCACCTTTTTCCAAGGATTTGATATTTTCAACATTATTTCTCAACGATTTTGCACCTATAATATCATCCACGACTCTCCATTGCTTGGCTATATTGTTACGATTGGCTTCAAAAGATCGCAAGAAATAATTTTCTTTCCTTTTGCGAATATCAGCATCTAATCTCTTTTTATAGGATTTGTAGTAATGGACCAATTTATCATTATACTGTTGTTTCTTCATTTTTTTATATAAGAAATTTCTTTTCGAAATACGTGCACAAAGATCATTAGTTATCCACGGTTTGATTTCCTTATGATTCTTTTTTAGTTTAAATTTTACAGTGGAAGTATTAATATGAAAAGTGAGTTGATGAAGAAATATCTCGTAAGCTAATGAAGCATCGTTTTGACGGTATACGGCCGACCAATCTGTGTCTTGCAGTAGACTATTGAGAGTGTTAAAGTCGATTTTAGATGAGATTGTTTCGTGTTTACTCGAAAAAAGTTTAAGGTTTATTTCCATGGAACAAATTGTTAATTCATGACACGGGATGTGGCCATAAATCTTACGTACTATTTTAACGAATGCAGCCTTTTCATCTGGTGGCGTGGTTTTAAAAATTTCTTCGTGACGCAAAATGAGACTAATGAGCTTGTATATTATTTCACGGTATCATGCCATATTTCATCATATCTTAACGATTCCATATAGAACCTGATCATTACTAACCTTATCGTCCCATAGTGTTTTCATCATCGATAAAAATGTAACTACGATTTGTTATGGAGATATCATTTGAAACTTAAAAAGGAGATGGTGATTATCCTGCTTCTCTAATCGCCGAATCCACCCTTGATATGGACGGTTGATTCGAGTAAATTAAAACGGCGGAGACCTGCTGGGTGCATTGATGACGCGGAAGGCAGAGACTACCTCTTTCTGGAGGGAGGAAATGATCCTGGCGGGCTGATTACGTGCAGCGCAGATCATGGGGGTGGTCCCGGCCATAAAGGATCCCTCTCCCAGCCTCCCACCGATTGAAATTCAGAGGTATGACAAATAACTCGTGTGAGTTGCATGTGGGGGCTCTTACCGGAGAGAAAGCGAGGGACATCGCAACTGGCCAGGGGTCGGGGCGCGGGGTTGAGGGGGGCTGGGGGGAGGTTGTGGGACCCAGGGTAGGGAGGGGATGGGGACAAACGTGGGTGGCCCCGAAGGAGAAGCGTGGAAGATACCACAGAAGAACGAACCACCGGCCACGATTTATCCGTGCGGGAAAGGTAAAAGAAAAAAGGAAGCGGTGGGAGCGGATGCATTTGATGGAGTACCTCAAGGGAATGTATTAGGTCCGATTTTCTTTACAAGCCGCTATTTCATCTCGGGGGTTCGGTGGTGCTTTTTCCCAATGCCGCGTGCGATATTAATTTCTTTTTTCGTGTCTTGATCCCCTCCTCAAGAAGGAGTCCCACGGCGTTTTCAATTGAGTGAACGAAAAGGGATGATTGAGATGCGCTTAGGAATCAATCATCCCTCGGGTCTATAGACGTCGGTTACGTTGCATCGCGTAGTGGTCCGGATGGATCGTTTCAGATGCGGAAAGTCTTTTTTTTGTATCGCGAGAGGTGAGGGCAGGTATTTATGACCCACCCTCATGACTGAGTTTAGTTTAAATTTTTTCCACCCGTTCCTACGGACTCGCTAATTCAATGGGAATGGATTTTTCAACTTCCCCCATGTTCTCACCCGAAGGAGCTTCAGTGGTTACGATCAGGCTTGATGATTGTCTTTGCCAGGAAGTAGAGGGATGTATAGCTGTCAATTTTTTCTGCGAAGGACGGCTGTGAAGTTCTCCGAAAGCGAAAAGCGAAGGAAGGTAAGTTGTGAAGGTTCGGTCAAAGAGTGTGTTGTCTTGGGATGGAAGCTCTGGGTATTAAGGATACCGTTTACAATAGCATTTGCCAGACGTGTGGAGTTTGATCAAGTATGAGCTCTACGGTTGCTGGTGACTCTGCTACCATGTGAATTGAAAAAAAATAACTGTAGGAGGTAATCAATGATCTAGACGCATAAGTTGACGCACATTGTCATAAATCCATTTAATCGACTCCAAAATTGTAATTATTATGTTCATTAATGAGAATTGAATTTTGTTTAACTCAACATTTTTGACGTTAGTTAAGCATTTATTGCCATTTATTTGTAGTCCCTTTGAAATATCATCAGTTTTGAAATATATTCGTATCACCGAGAGTCACCAATTGAATGCACACTGAGAAGCTATTTTATCGGAAAGAAATTCGACAAATATGCAAACTTGAGACATAACCCTAAGGATGATTTGGGGTGTAACTCCATTGTCTTACCTTAGCTTTTTCTGGTATCCGTTACTTTCGGGTAATGTTGGACATCGAAACACAGTCTAGTTTGCCGGCCTCGATGGCGGTGGGGTAAAGTCCTCGCCTGCCAAACCCTAGGTCGCGGATTCGAATCCCGCCTTGGTAGGTGGCACCCATCCAGGGTATGGATGCTTGTGTCGTGCTCTTTAATTCCTCCCTTAGGCCTCTATGTGCTGTTTACGGGGAAGTTGAAAATAAAAAAATATAATCTGAGAATTACGTTGTTATCTGTGGAAACAAACTAAGAATCCTCCGATGAATAGTCCTGCGACCTCTCTATTGGGTATATGATTAAGGGCTAGTTATTTTAATCAATACGTACTCCACTGCATGCTGCACTGTTGTAGGTGATCTCCCACTACACCTGAATGCGAATGAGCAGCCTTCCCCAAGAAAAATCAGAACATTTAAAAAAATGAGTCGATTTCTCGAAAACGAGACGATACTCGAGATGAGACCATCATAGAAAATTCGAGACGAGACCGCTTTTTAACGAATCATGAAGATACAACTTTTGCGAGACTCGGAATCTTTGAAATACAGATTTATGAGGTTTATTCGTATTTTGTGAATGATGGACTTTAAAACTATGTCTATCCTGTAATACGAGAAGTAAGAAAGAAATACCACATTTTCTTAGAGAATTAAATGATAAATACCATGATAAATTAATTTATTTCACAGTTTAAAATGTTTTCCAGTGCAACTACTTCTAGTTGCATAATCCAGACGTGTGGATCCAAGTAAGTTGTTTCTTTTAGCATACGATTTTTCCTATTGCCTTATTGGAAATTTTACTTTGCACAACTATTTACTTACCAACTCCTGAAGCAGTTATTTGCTGTGATTACTTCAATGATAGAAATATCATATATATTTTTTTGTATAAGGTTTAAAATATCGCTTAGTGGCTCTGACAAATGGCAACTTCAATTACTACGTACCTTTTCCTGCATGATATAGCTTCGAAGGTTACTGAAGATATTTTGCATGATGTCATTGAGTGGTGTTGAGGTTGATACGAGGAAAAATAACGGAAATGGACTGACTTTTTGCATATTTACCACGTTGGATTGGAGGTAGATAAATGTTGAACGTCAAAAAATTGAAATAAACCATTTTCGCTGTTGTAGAACTTTGATGCGTGACTGTATTTTTTGGGACAAAAAGTTCTATTACATGGAATGATTCTTTCCACATCGTAGCGGCTTTATATTAAGAATATTTGGAAGCAATGAAAGCAGCCGTATTAAGTGCCTGTCGTGTTGTTTATCCTGTGCTCTAAAACCATTGCTGTATCATTAGCTTTCTTTCTATTTGGAATCCCTAGAACCACTTTCTTCTCTTGAGAAATTATGCTTATTGCCCCACAGCCCCAAAATCGACAAATTTCTTTATTCGATGAATATGAGCCGTGTCAAAATATTTTTCATATGAATAGCCTCAAAAAAATTTTCTACGAGTTACGTATATCACAGGATCATAGACAAAAGTAGTGACAGCACAGGACAACAAGCCAGAAGGAAATGAAGGTAGCGAAAAACTGTTGCTTGCGTATCAAGCTGCTCCGGATAAGATGTTAAAGCAGTACCACCCGACGAACTGTATTCATTGCATGCGATTTAATAAGATTCTCATCATATACTTGAATTATTTTCTTTGACGCCATGGAGAAAAGAGATGCTGGATAATTCTCTTATGGAATTTCACGAAATTTTGAGTCTATCGCGAGAGGCATTTAATTGAAATTCAGCCCACTCGGTCATCGAGAAAAGAGAATCTTCCCGTAGTCTAGGAATATTTTACTTTTCAACTAACTTTAAAGATCGTTCTTAAACTTGTAATGTTCTTTAAAATTAATATTTACCGACTCGGGCGTGATATAATGGAATTTCGATGTATTGAAATATATTTTAGTTGCACTTTTCCACACTTATTTTAATGCGTACTACTAGTTTCGGCTCACAGAGTCATCGTGTAGAACAAAACATCACAGTGCTCGCATTAAAATAATGGGAAAAAAATTCGACTACCTACCTATTTTTTCAATCTGAACTATTACCATGGTACCTCACATTCGTCATTAACACTTATGCAAATTTTTATGCTGGAACAGCCGCACCCTTCAAAATCTTGAGGGTCAGTTGACGTCACCCTCCCTGTAAATTTATTTTTTTCCTTCTGGTGGAACATACAAATGGAATCGACAGAGCGTGATAATGATTTCGCCGCAAGAGACTGGCTTCTCGGAAAGTTCTATTCCCCTCAGCCCCCTTCCACTCTTCCCCCGTCTCTCCAACGACCCATTTCGCCCCCGTTCGGCAAACTTCCCCCTCCACCTACTCCCATCGCAACTTCAGTTCCGCGTAAAGCCTGAATCAAACAATCATTTCCATTCCTTTGAAGGGACAGCTCCAGCGATCGCTCCGATGATGGCGGAAAAAATGGCAATTTCGCGCATTCGTTTTCCGCGACGGCTTGAGGGATGGGAATCCCATCCTTTTTTGGGGGCGTCCATTAATTACGTGAGGTGATTTTGGGGATTTTTGGACCCTCTTACCCGCGCTTTAGCGAGATATCGTGAGATTTGGCTCGACGCCCTCCGCCCCACTAATCTCACGTGAGGTTGTTAAAAAATGCGTATTTTCAGTGTAAATACGTTAATCTATGCTTCATTGCCTTGTATTTTTTAATAATTGCTTAGTTATTTTTATCAAAGATTAGTTAAGACCAGTATTTAAGGTTACTGAGATCATAATTTTACACTGTATTTCGGAAAAAAATTTCCGTCTCCGCCTCGTGAGATTTGGTGAGATTCGGTTTGACCCTCCCCCCTAAAAGTCTCACGTAATAGGGTAGTTTCCTTCATCAAAGAAAACGGAAGGCATTTATTCCGATTCATTACCCACCATACTGTATTCATAATATACAAATTATTTCGTTTTAGAAATACCGGTTTTGACGAATGGCTATGGTCCATTTTTATCCTCATTTGAAAAAGGCCAGATTGGCGCCCATGCAATGCCACTCCACGTGACGTCACAGAGACCTAGTTTCTATACGAGAGGATAGGAGTTATACATCGTCTGAGGTTACCAATGCATGCATGAGGCGCAGAGCTCAGGGAAACATGTCTTAATAATCACCTGCTAAAACTGGCTAAGGTCGGAAAGTTTTCTTCATTTGATAAGGTATTAATAATCCTTATATAAGCCAAGCGCTACCAGCCAGCAGGGTACTCAGCTACCCGCTAGCAAGATTTCCCGGCATTCATACTTACGCGTCGCGTTTTCGCGCGCTTGAAAATTTTCACTTTTCATTGGATCGCGAAAAATAGATATCGTCATTTAAAAATCTAAAAGCGTGAAATACGTACTCCAGGAGTAATAATCTTTCGATTTAGGCAATAAAAAAATAATAGGAAACCACCCTATTAATGGACGTCCCCTTTCCATTCCTCGGCACGTCCCATATTCTGTTGCTAAAACCATCGCTGGCACCGTCTGTAAGCCAATCAAAACGCTAGGCCGCGAACAGCGTTTGTAACACCACGCTTGGCTTTAAATTGAATGACAAATGCAAATTCGATAAGTGACGGAAAAAGCGATGGAATAAAGAGGGCCGGTTTAGTAGCTAGAGTGTTGACTTCCCACCCCGTGGGTTTGGGTTCAAATCCCAGCTGTGACAGAGTTTTTCAGACACAGCGCGATCCCTGCTTGAGTGTTGTGTGCAGGACATTTCAAGCGCAATGCTCCGTCCGTCGGTCCGTTAAGCCGTGGTCCCCTTGGCGCCTTTCGTTAAGAGTAGGCAAATGCCGACGCCGGATTTCTCTCCACCCTTCCTTAAATACCCTTCCCTCATGGCGCAAATAACGTAAGCTGTCGGTCGCCTCCTCCAAATACAATATAATACCGATGGGAGTGACTCCTTGATTCAGTAAATACTAGGTCGAGTAAAACTTTGTCAGGTTCACTATTATATTAATATGGGCACGACCCGGGTTTCGTGACGTAGTTACAACTGAAGATGTAACAACGTTACGAAACCCGGGTCGAACCTGACAAAGTGTTACTCCATTTTTTTCCAATATGGAGAGATTTCACAAAGTCAAGTCTGAATTTCTCAGTTATATTAGGTCGAGTGATCACTTCTCTGTTCCCTACATTGACAAAATGCGATAAAAATGAATAGGGTTCTTAATCACTCGGAGAATAAAGCAGGGGTGCAAATTAGGTTAATTCGAAGTGGGTGTAGAAGAGCCGTAGAGAGTGCAGAAGAATTCCATTTTATTGTAGGTGAATGAGGATTGGCACGCATTATTAGTATCTAAACCCAACTAGCATCCATCCCATATTCTTCAAGTGATGAAAAGCATACTTTTCGGTAATAGTGCATTTTATGTTTTTTTTTTAATAGCCAGGTTTTTTTAAAATCTTTTTAAATTTTATTTTATACATTTTATTGGTGAATAATGTAATCTATTAAACCAGCGCTATTTAAATAGCTTTTTTCCAAAAAATGTGACAAAATATCTATTGTAAGAATAGAATTATTAATTTATTTTAATAAATTACCATATAGAAATATCCTAGTTTAAATTCTTCTAATCCTACGTTAAAGGTTTTCTATCTGGTAATTTATTAAAATAAATTAATAATTCTATTCTTACAATAGATATTTTGTTACATTTTTTGGAAGAAAGCTATTTAAAAAGCGCTGGTTTAATAGATTTCAAAGCTTCTATTGATTAAATATCTATCGAGAAAATTTTAAACTAATTTTCCTTATGGAACCAAAGTGAATTCATTAGAGCACAATGGAGCAAAATTTCAACTGTCTGATCTTTGAATATTGCATTGTCATCAGGAGGAGGCAGGTGTGCGAAATTTCAAGACGTTCCGACGATGGGAAGTGGGTAAAAAATTGATCACAGAATTCCATCGATGAAACAGACAAACAGACGATGTCAGTTTTAAAAAACGTGTAATATTTATGATAATGACGTAATTTGAAATCAGTTTTGCGTCACGAAAATGGTGAAATGCGACCGTTGAAGGTGGTACGTTCTTTCGTCGCTGATCTCTTGCGCAGTGTACAGCGATCGTCACTCCATTGTATGGAACTCATACTCCTCCTCCCACCCGTGCCTACAATTCCTTCTCTCTTACCTCTCTGGGAAAGAGTGGAATGATAAATGCTTTGGCACCAACACCAGCGAGATAAAATGAAAAATTCGTCGTATCGTAGGGGTGGGGGGAGGTTGTGTGGAGTGGGGGATTTTGAGGCGTCGTCCTTGTATATCACTAATCTTAATGTAAATCATAACCGTCTTGGATCCTCTTTAATGGCTGTCGCCCATCCGCTCATTTCGGCCAGGCCACCCAAGACGCTCTCCAAGGCGGAAGAGTGTGGGGTAAGCGAACAAACACACACGCACACGAACGCACATAGTGGATACAGCTCACCCACCCTCCTTCCCTCGGGAGCACATATCCTCTGTGGACCCGGTGGGGCCTCGTGGTGGGGAGTGAGAGACAACAGTCACCCTGAAGGAGACATGAGATGGGCAATGTTGAAAGTACAGTAAAACTCGATTATTACGAACTTCAGGGGACCGTGCGTCGTTATATTTCGTTATACACGGGATTTCGTTATATCCATAATTAGATATTTTACTCAGTGGTGTCATGGAAAAATTAGCAGTCCAGGAACGCACTTTCCTTGAGTTTTTTTACAAGAGAAATATTACTCCGTGTTTTTTATTGCAAATTATTATTTACATTTCATTACAAACATTTTTGTTTTGGTTACGAATGTAAATATTATAAATTTTGAAGCACCAAAATTTGTAAAAAATATTAATTTACTCTTATGTGTTTTCTAAACCAGTGCCGGAACGGCGTTACGGCACCATGACACCACTGAATGTTTGCCCCATGCATCACAGGATTGCTTTAATTGACACATGATAGCCGTATCACTATTTTCCATGGATATCTTGAGAATTGCGCAAAAGAAACTGAATGTAGATGAACTGAAGGAACTGACTGAAGTTAGATGCTGCCTTTAAAGTGATGGCGCATGTGGGTAGCGTAATGTTGACGATACAAAACACACTTCTAACTTAACGCAATTTTTATTGAGAAAATTTCACACTATTATGTTTTATTTATTTATTTATTTATTTATTTCACTACCAAAAACGGCACGAAGACTTTTACATTGGTTGTTTAATTGTCCTGATCCATATTACTATTACATCATCCCCAATTTTAATATAAAGTCACCACCCCCTGCCAAACACCCTAGAGGTGGCTAGCAGCATATTATGTAGATGCAGATGAGTGCTTTTCCATTGATGTGAATTTAAGGAATCAAAAAATTAATCGGACTGGAATTCGGGGAAAAGTCAGGATAATCGAAAATTTTGCATGGAATTTGAAAGAAGTAAAATGTCAGGGAATCTGACCGATGGAGCGGGATTATGCGTACACCTAAATACAATTTCTGATAGAAAATAACACGAATTTTTAAATTTCGCATGTTTGGAGAGCCTAATTGTCATTTTTTTTTAAATCTTGGTATACACGCCCCTCATACATGAATTTTCAGCTGTATGTATTATTTACTTTGCCTGTGGCAGCCGCTAAGGTTATAGACGCGTTAGTTGGTCGTGAAGTTTTGGCCAAAAACAATACTGTAACGATTCCCCAGCCTTCATATTCGCTTGACATGGCTCCGTGTGGCTTTTTCTATTTCCATCAATAAAGAGAATCTTAAGTTGCCATCGTTTTACAAGCCAATATGCCATTAAAAGAAATTGCTGAAAGGGATGAAGGCTATACAAAAGATAGACGTTGAAGTGTATCGAGGATTTTGAAGGCAACAGTATTAATTTAGACGAATTAATAAATATTTGAAAAAATTCCCGTTATTTTCTGAATGTATCCCGTGTAATAATTGCTAATCTCAAGTGGTGTATTTATTTTAAGGGGTCAGGAACTGCAGGAAAGTTTCCATATACGCCAGTCATGTGTGACTATATTCAAAGCTAAAAGAAACTTGAAACTGTCGCCGTTTCACCAGTCCAGATAACGGTTAAAGCGAAGCGCTGAAAGAGCGAAAATACTACCCCATAGATCGAGTCTGAGAAGTATTTCGAGGATTATAAAAAGCGCTGGTACGAGCATATTATCTAATGGGGGCAACATTAATTTAGAGGAATAAATAAATATTAAAAAAAACAAGAATTCCCGTCATTTTCTGAAGACGTAATGATTTCATGATAAACATTTCAGGACTTAAAAATTAAACTTCAGTTTGAATTTATCTACATTTTAAACGCAAAAATTATTCGTCTCGGAAAATACAGAGGCAACATGGTCACATTTGACATACAAGCAAATATTGAATAATATTTTCTCAATGCAGTGCACATTCTGAAAATTTTAAGTTACATCGTCATACTGACAGTTTTTTTCAGGCTTGTTCGGGTGGAATTACAAAAAATAAGAATACTAAAGGTTATTGCCAATTTTTAACTAATACTTTAATTAATACAACATTTTTGATATAGGCGAATAAATAAAAAATATCAAAAAAATTTTAAATTCCCGATTTCTTTCCGAAAACTCCTCGTACTTTCTCTGAACATTTCTCGTACTCACGACTGGTTTTTTGGACCTCATATCCATTCCCATTTTACCCTCTCCTCCTGTTCCTTTATGTGCTCGCATAAAACTCTTTTTCTTCTGTTCGAGAGAAAAATGGATGGCAGGCAGCGGGAGCTTTTATTTCGGGTCGACACAGGTGCTTCCTTGTATCCTTCCCCCTCCATGTTCTGTCTTTTTTCTCCTCCCCCCCTGACTTATCCCTTCAACCCCCTCTGTCTCTTAACCACCGCAGCCCTGTCTCACTTCCCCTGTGGTCCTGTCGTCGTCGTGTCCGGCCATCCCTGCTATAACGTCAACTGAACGTGGGACACACTTGCGAGCGGGGATACCCTTCGGTTGACAGTGACACTAGGGTCAGGGAACGTGGGAATTTGGAATGACTTATCCAGTTGTGACTTCCGATTATTTTTTTAATGTATCGTTATTTTATAAATCCGATTAATTTCATTTATTTTTATTTATTTTATTCATAAAAAATATAGAAATTTCGGGTGAACCGGAGTTGGAGCCCCTTATTCGCCAATTGGCGCCGCGCGTTATGGTTAATTTATTTTTTTCAACAAATCCCGGATTTATAATCAAAGTGACTCATTCATAAAACGTTCGAGCATGATTTCGATGGAATCTGTGGATTATAAGAAGAATTTGGATGAATGATTCTTGAAAGAGGTGAAATATTCTAGCGGATATTTTGCATTGTTTCCTGTATACGGTCAAAAGTATGTGTTAGATTGGTGTATTAAGGAAGGTTTCATCGTCCAAAATCGAAGTCAAATTAATTGTTTTTTTTTCTGTAAAATTATAAATTTCTTATTAATTATTTATTTTTGGTGTGGGTACAAAAAAAATGTATTCTAATTGCATATTTGCAGTAATTTTACATATTTTTCAATAAGTTTATCGTGCGCCGACCAGGGGTCCAACTGCGGTCGCGCCGAAATTTTATCTTAATATCAATCATATATTTTTGTTGAAAAATGCATTGATTCACTGTAATCTTATGTAAAACACCTAGTAAGAAATGACAGAGTCTTTAAAAAAATATCAGAATTTGTAGCATCATAATATTTCTTTCATTCCCCAGCGTCAGACATATTTGTGATGTTTCAGAACGATTTATCCAGTTGTATCTACCGATTGTTTTTAAAAATTATTGTGTTTTATAGCCTCATATAAATCAATCTTTTTAGTGAAAAATGCATTAATTCAATGTAAATCTTATTTTAAAACTAGTCGGAAATGGTAGTATATTAAAACTTTTCTCAGAATTAGTAGCAATTTACGCATTCATGCATTCCCCATTTGTTGGAATCCAGAACTATTTGTCCAGTGGTAGCTTCGGATTATTTTTAGAAATTACTGTGTTTTATTGTTTCACATAAATTAACCTCTTTTGATTAAAAAATGCATTAATTCATTTCAAATCTTATGCAAAAATTTCAGTCCTAACATTTTTCTCAGAATTTGTGGCATCTTACTATTCCTTTCATTACCCAGCGTCAGAGATTGTAGGAATTCAGAACGAATTATCCAGCTGTAACTTCCGTTTATTATTAAAATTTACTGTTTTTTATAATCTCATATGACTCTATCTCTTTTATAAAAGACATTTTTTCCGGCGTGATTCGGTGGAAATCTCTGATATTGAACACAACGAGAGTACTTGTCTATTTTCACTTTTGTTAATTTCAACCGACCCAGGTTTCTGCACATAATAATATTTTCCAAGTTGAAATGGAAATATTTTCAAGCTTGAAAATGGGATGACGTGCCGAAACGTGAGTCGGTTAAAATAAAAAGTGTGGCAATAGACATTGCTTTCATTATGTAAAACGATCTATTTTTGTTGAAAATTTCATTGATTCACTCTAAATATTACGCAAAAAATTAATTCAGATATCACACTTTATTTTTTTTAAATAACTCAGAATTTGTAGTATTTCACTATTTTTATCAGTCCTCGAATCAAACAATCGACCACCTTATTAACCAATAATCCATTAAAAATAAAAATATTGCCATGCCAAAATAAAATATTGCAAATTAAAACAAAATCCATAATTTAAATAAATGATTTGCATTTTTTTAAATATTTTTATTATTTTATTATGGAAATATTTTTTTTGCAAAGGGTTTGTCGATAAAGAAGGGGTTGATTGACGGATTTGAGAAATGAAAGTCTAATGCTACAAAGTTTTTGATGCTCATAAAGGTATCAGCAGTCCTCAGTCGCTATCAATTCTGACTTAATTCTTTGCATAATATTTGCTGAGCAACCTTCGAATATGCCCTACCTCATGGTGCAATTGACCTCGGCTGTCGGTGGTTTCCTCCAGACACCATATCATAAAACTGGATTTCTTGAATTTTCCCTTTACAAATGAAATTCTTTTACTTTCTTAAGAAATGCGAAAGTAAAGAGACTACGCGGAGGAACACACAGGATGCATTTCACAAGCTACGTATACTCTATGGTATGACTTAACAAGTGTTTCCAATAAAATTTTCACATAATTTTTAGTCATATATACGCGTGGACTTTTTGGTTTCGGTAGCAAAAATTCCACCTTTCAAGGACGATATCTCTTTCCCGGGAATTCATCCGAAATCTGGGGGGGGGGGGGGGTCCCTTTATTTACGTGAGGTGATTTTGGCGATTTTTGCCCCCCCCCCCCCCTGTTAGTGAGATATCTTGAGATTTGGCTCGACCCTCTCTCCCTCTAATCTCACGTGAGATTGTTCAAGAATTTTTTCAGTGTAAATACGGTTATCTATGCTTCATTGCGTTAGTTTCATGGGCGTACCCAGCGGGGTGGGCAGAAGGGGACGACTGCCCCCTAGAAGAAAGAGTAAATTTAGTCAAAACGAATTTTTTTTAATTCTTCAAATCCTATAAAAGTCAGTTGTAGTGTTAAACATGTAATTAAAATAAAAATATTTTTTCTGGGCAAATAATTAAAAAAACAATACAGCGCGGTTATAATATTCTTG
This sequence comes from Ischnura elegans, assembly GCF_921293095.1. Classification (NCBI taxonomy): domain Eukaryota; kingdom Metazoa; phylum Arthropoda; class Insecta; order Odonata; family Coenagrionidae; genus Ischnura; species Ischnura elegans. Next base: position 51,504,410 of record NC_060249.1, read on the forward strand.
AAATATTGGTTTCATAACTTATCTGTGTTACAACTTGAATGACCACGGCTTTCACCTCTCTAGTTTTGATCCTGGGAACGCCTTTGATTAGATTCATTAAAAAATAATTTGTTTAATTATTTTCTTTAAGATTCATTATTTTACACTTTTTCTTAAGGAAAAAAATTTCGTAATATTGGCCGGACCCTTCTTCTCACTTATGTGAGAATCGGCTTGTCCCCTTCCCCCCTTAAATATCCCCAACCACCCTCACGTAAGTAATGGATTCCCCCTTATTGTGTATCCATGACTGAATTTTTTTAACTCATAGGGGAATTTTATTCGAACTTGTATCGAAAACGCTGGAGGATCGTTGTCGAATTGGACATAGTTGGTTATTAATCACCTTTTATTTTAGTGATATCTGGATTTCTATTGCCGTGAGAATTCTTCCTCAGCCGTTTAAATCTACTTTGGAAATAAAACTCGGGAATCGGTCGCTCCAGGCCTGGTGGAAACGATTTAAATGGAATTCCAAACAGTCCATCTTTTACTCCAGGGAACTACCGCTTTCCAACGTTCATATGAAATTAGCGTTCTGATTTATGGCTTTGCATCATTATATGCAAATCAGATTTATACGGATTGGTTGATTAAATTCAACTAGTACCTTCCGGAAGTATAAATGCAGCAAAACGAGATCTTGGGTCTGTGGGGAAAGATTAGCTATGAAGGAATTAAAATAATCGGTACAAATGTGAAAAAATGATACTGATGGACCAGAGTCTTAATTATGGTTTGATAGACAAAATTATTCATAGACGGGTAAATTTTTTTATTCGCAGTACCGGTTATAGAATGACTGGCAGGGATGTACATTGTAAATGGCGCCTGATAGTTCGTTTCAGCCTGCTGATTTTATTATCGGTACAATGGTTACATTGATGAAATGGAAAAATCATTTTGACCGAGAAACGCTTAAAATGGATAACTCGGCCTATTATACCTTTTCCTCCTTTGTTTGATAGGATTATAGAGTTAGAAAATATCGTAACAATTATTTTGAATAGATATAGCTTACATGCTTCTTGATTGTGAAGCACCTTTGAAATTCAGTTCGTTTGATTTACCTGAGTACCATTATCGTTGAGATGGCAATCATGGTTGCAAAAACGATGTACTTCTAAGCGTTCTCTCTTTTTATATTAAAAATATTTTAGAACTATATAATTTGTGATTACATCTCGGTTGTGTTTTTTTTTGCAGATGGCCGCCAAATAAGGCAATTCGCAGTGACGGCTTGGGAAAAACGGTGGTGAACGGCGAAATTTTTTCCGGTTTTGAAAGCAACCAAAACCCGAGCTAACAAAATGTGAGTAATAGGGTGTATTCTCGCGGTGTATGGTCCTAATCTATCACTTTTCTTACCTCTAAGACATTTTTGTAGAAACGTTAATGTATACATACATATATTGTCGTCATGGAAAATCATTAAAAACTTCTTCAGTCCGGTTGTCTTCACTTTTTTTTATCACGTTCGTTCAGAGGTTAGAATTTTTCTTTCAGCTGTTGTGTCACCTTTCTTCAGACAATCGATGCAGAAAATTCCTCCCGCATCTCTAAACACTAACATCATAACCTGATCCGCCGTTATAGCTTATAATATTTACCAACACGGCTTCCTCTATTCTGGATGCAAGCAATGTTAATGTATTTACGATTTAATTTAGTGGTCACCTCTTTCAATTGGCTAGCGACCTTTTATTTTCAGCCTTTAGCCAATCCAGCCTCCGACCTTACTTTAGAAAGTACTTAGAAATTCATTTGGGCAGTGGTCTTACCTAGTCTAGAAACGTCTTAGGCGTTGAGGAAGAGATAATATGTTCCCGGTACATCCTTATATTCCGTTCAACACACTTCCTTAGAGCTCGACTTCCTCTCGCTGTCTGCCACCAGTGTTACTTCGTCCATCAACATTATCATTAGTCAACAATCCTAAGATTGGTTTGACGCAGTTCTCCATTTTTCTCTACTATCTGCTAACATTTTCATTGCGACATATTTCTTCTCTTTCACATCCTTTATAACCTCTCCTATATAATGTTGGTGGTTGCTTTCGGGAAATGCTGCGTCATCATCATCATCATCATCACTGGTCAACAATCCTAGGATTTGTTTGACGCAGCTCTCCACTCAGTTCTCCTATCAGCTAATCTTTTCACTCCTACGTATTTCTTCTCTTTCACATCTCTCTTTACTTGTTCCATATATTTTGTTCGGGGTCTTCCTTTTCCATTCTTGCCTTCCACTTGTTCTTCGACGATTGTCTTCATCAGGCCATCATGTCTCAAGATGTGGCCTATAAGGTTGTTCCGTCTTCTTATTAAGGTTTTCATGAGGCTTCTCTTCTCTCCTACCCTTCTTAGGACTTCCTCGTTACTAACTCGGTCGATCCATTTGATTTTCATTATTCTTCTGTAGCACCACATTTCAAAGGCCTCTATCCTTGCTTTCTCCGCTGCGGTCATTGTCCATGCCTCACTTCCGTATAGGAGCATACTCCAGATGTAGGTTCTTATAAATTGTTTCTTTACTTCTACATTTAAGTTTCCCGCTGTAAGCAGGTCTCTCTTTTGGTGGAATGCTCTCTTCGCCTGGGCTATTCTGCTGATAATTTCTTTCTTGCTTCTCCCGTCACTAGTTGTCTTGCTTCCCAAATAACAGAATTCATCCACCTCTATCAGTTTTTGCCTCTCTATTTTAATGTTGGTCTTGACTTCTTCTCATCTGCTGCATACTAAGATCTTTGTTTTCTTCGTGCTTATTTTCAGTTGATATCTACTCATTACCCTACCCATATTAACCAGAATATTTTTCAAATCTGCGTAGGTAACATTATCTGCTCGACGTTTCACTCCTCCTACTGGGAGCGTTTTCAAGGGAATGGGCTGAGAGAATGAAAGAGAATGACTGAGCTGAGCCCATTCCCCTGAAAACGCTCCCAGTAGAAGGGGTGAAACTTCGAGCAGATAATATTACCTACGCAGGATTTCCCGAAAGCAACCACTAACATTTACAAAAGAAGCTGTGAAAATCTTCACACAAAAAATATTATCCCATGTGACTCACACGGGGACTTTCCTTACACTTCTTCACCGCTGTTAATGGTATTTACGCATGAGATTAAAATTTAAAACTCTTGGGCGATTAAACTTTTTCTTCCATACTAGCCTTATCATTTGTTAAACGATTAAATACGCTACAAAGTTGAAAATTTCATTTCTTTACTGCCGAGTGCATTTGATGTTACTCAGCGTAAGTACCTACTCTCAACCTTACTCAAAAGCCGTTCATAACGCAGGCGAAAATGATCTTTTTCGTTATTCATGAGAAACATGTGGACTCGTATTGCATTCAAAATTATCTCCGTAACTGATAAAAGATGAAAAAAGCTACAAAAGGAAGCGTGCTGATACGATAAATACAACCTAAGTCCGTGCAAAGCTTACAGTGTAGATTTTGTTGAATGGATCGGGAAAAAATGATGCATTTAAATGGTGATTGAAGCTGATATAATCATCCACTTAAAATAATCGCGGTATGGAAACGCTTTGCGTCACTGCGTTTAACATTGCCCTTTTATCTCTCGTGAGAGAGCAAAAAAAGATCCAAAACAAGTGAAGCGTTATGACCGCTTTTAACAGGATTCCTCGTGTGGGTTTGGTTGTAAAATGAATGGGCTCTTATTCAGATACGCGAACCTCTTCTCTTTCGTTACGTAAGCGGACGAGATATTCCTCGTCCTTGCGCGACTCGTTGTCTTTTATGCGTTTTTCCATTATGGACACACGCTTTCTGGGCGGGGTTCTCTTCCATCGACTCGCCAAAATCGTAAAGAGTTTTTCCCTGTAGTCCGCGCATGTACCATTCTATTTAAGACCGAAACCACAATATTGGCCTCAGATAGTTTACATGAGGTGTTTATAAAGGGTTTCATTTCATTAGGTACCTCTTGCCACCCAGGGGATTTCGAAGCTTAAAAGAAAAGAAGCAGCTTGATAACAAAGTTCTAAAAACTTTCTTTTCAAAGTCTCATATGCGAGCAAACAATTAATTATACTTCTATATTCATGAGTTAGTACATACTGTTCCAGGTATATAGATGGTTTATTCGTTCTTAATGCGGTATAATTACAACATATTGTAAATTAAAATATATACAGAAAATTAACCTTCAACCATAGGTGCCTATCTAATTCACACCTTTAGTTTATATCCTTTATGGGTTATGGGTTATACTTCTATGAGATTGAAAATATGGTCAATAAAGGCCATTGTGATTCACTAATAGCATTCGCAAAATAGGTCCTTTGATACATTTATCACGATTTCAAGAGCATTCTAAAACTCTCTTGAGTAAAATTCCTTCTCCTCGTAACGTATGATAATTGCAATATTCTTTCGCAGCTTCGTAAAGCTTTAGTACAAGGTAGGTATTAACCGGTCAACCGCCTGCATTTTTTTGACGCATTAAATATTAAGAATTATCCAATTTTTTCAAATATTCAATGTATATGGAGTATAGCTTTGCGAACATTTCCTTGTTTCTCAGTCAATAGGAAAAGTTTGCATCTGAAAAATATTGATATAAAAATGTAAAACTTGAGATGCAAGTATGCGTGGACCATTGCCTACCCCTGTAACCCTGAAAATGCCCCGTATCATATTGACGCAGGTGTAAAGTTACTAATCCGTTACCAAAAAAACGACAAATCGAGCAGTAGGTATACTTAACTCATAAAAATTTAAAATTGAAGTGAATTGCATGAATATTTATTGGCGACAGCATATTCACGTGGCTCAAATTAATTAGGTAGTTGATTAAATTTCCCCGTCATTACACTTCAAGTTACCATACGTGCACCATTATAAAAGACCGTGGGGGGCGGGGTGTATGCGTTCCAACGAAACCCCCCTTTTCCGAAATGTTCGTTACTTAAGTTACGAACGTCAGTTATGTTAGAAAGTTAGTACGTTAAGATGTAATGTAATGCGTTCCCTCTCTTACCTAAAACCCCTGAAATATATTCCCTCTCCAAATAAACCCCAGAATTTATTTATCCATTGACATGTACTGAAAGAGCTTTTGCTATCCCACGTTTCATGCCGTGTCAAAATAAAAAAAAGAGACGTGTTTAAAGATTAGACGGTTAATGTAACCATTTAAAAGCTTGAGCCTGTCATTGAAAGCCTCTTAAGTTCTTATAAATGAAAAACATTTTCCTGCGTCGAAGTTGGATTTTTTCTCCGAGATGTAATAGATAGAATGTTGCATTGTTAGAAATGTTTGTTGATTGATTTGGAGAGGCTAGCACCCCTTGTCTGTAACGGCCTTTTCAAGCTACTCAGCTTTTACCAGCCGCAATGCTCACTTAAAATGCTAAAAACAAACTGTTATTCAAACTTAGCAGTCACACCCACTCAAAATCGTGTCTTAATAGCGCGACTCTGCGGCACGGTTTTCATACAAGGTCGTACTTTGTTGCAAGAGTTGACACTCTTATGTGTAATTAGTGTACATAGCTAATTTCAGGTATGAAATTTTAGGGATAACTTAGCCTGCAAGTTTTTTTTCATGTTAATTTTTTTGTTTATAATTTTAATATTTTTGGCTATATCATTGTCTCGAACGTTAGTTGCTTCTTATTTTTGAATTCATTGAATTAATCACATTATAGCGTATTGAATCTCGTGCTCGAAGATTTTGTTTTGCAAATTCGGAAACTTTATTGTCATCATTTGTCCAAAATTGAGTTGGAGAAATAGGCACCCTTTGTATGTAACGGCCTTTATCGTATTACACAGCTTTTGCATGTATTAAGCTGGATGGAATTGGAGACTCGTAGGCTACCTGCCTTGCTTAGATTGCTTCAACTATTTTTAACAGATAATTTTCAGAGCGACTTAGAGAACATCGTATTATAACCACATTATGTTTATGGCATCGACAGAAGCGATAAATTAAGAGAGAGATTTGTTGCCGAACGGATATGCAAAGGAAACAGTTTTTTTCCCAAACAATAAAACACATAAATAAAAGTTTGATCTTGTCGTTTCCCGGTGAATGATGTGTTGAAGTTGAACTCGGGCTGTCTCCATGGAGAGAATAGTTATCTTTAGGAGCAACCCGGAGAACATAATTTTAGAGCTCCACTATATTTTCACGTCCGAAAAATGCGATAAAGGAGAGATATTTTGTCGAACTGATAGCTATGGAAATTCGTTTTTGCCCCCGAAAAATAAAGAACTTTAATAAATGCTAGTTATTATTTTGTTTAAGCATCTCCTTTTTATGGATAAACGGCTGTTGTCCTGACACCCCCTGCCACAGTGGTGTAGCCACGAATTTTGTTTGGCGGAGTTCAAAAAGATTTTTGAAAAACAGTGTACTAAATTGAGGGCTTTTGACTAATTTTAACACTTTTCGTAATCGAAAAACTTCATTTTTCAATGAAATATTTTGTAAATTCATGGTTTTTCAATATTTTATTTAATGTTGTGAAGCAAAGTAATTGTGTTTCTATATTTCAAGCGTGGGGGGGAGTCCGGACCCTCCCTCGCAACGCCACTGCCCTGCCACACGCCATTTTAGGCGGCTTGCCGGGTAGTATGTAGATTTTAAGTATATCGGAACTAGCCACGGAGATAACTTTTAAGGAGTCACACGCAATGCACAAATTGTGCGAAAATTCCTCAGAGAAAAAATCATACGCCTCGTCCGGGATTCGAACTGAATCCTCCGATTTCTGGTCGATTTCTTTAGCCATTAAAGCTAACGAGGTGTGATTCCTTCATGTGGAAATTCGTGAACTATACCGGACTAGATGATGTGGACTGCTGAGCATATGATGCGACTAGCAGTGCAAGTCGTGCCCACAGCACCATAGCCGGAGAGAAAGCCCCACTATATTATAGATACACAGTAGTATGTAGATATAGATGTATTTATTTCAATCTTGTTCTGGGGTTTTTACAAAAGGGGCTCCACCCCTCCACCCTCTTATCCACCGATCCCCCTCCCCCTGTCTCTCCCACCCTCCTACCACGCGGAGTCCGCGCCGATTTCTATCAACACCCCTCCCCTTTTTTCTCCCGAGCTCCAACAACATCAAACACACGCTTCGCCGCAGACACGCACACAAAACTCCCGTGTAAACTTCCGCCCTCGGAAGAAAACTATGCGGTAGGTCTCCCTCGTGCGTAATGCGATTCAGGTTGTATGACTACTTGATCGCAGTTTAACCGGAAAGTTGATGGAAACGCTCCAGAGACGCCCCAAAGGCTTTCTTTTTATTTTATTTTCGAGGGAAGAAACGTTTGTCCCTCTCCTTCGTGTCCTCCCTCTCCTCGTCCCTTCGTATCCTTTCTTGACTCTTTCCCAACCCTTCCTTTTCTTCTTTGTTCGCTTCCATTTCCTTCAACTTGGCTTTGTCTTTCTCCTGCGCATTCCTCAGTGAGTCTGGTCCTCGGCTACGTACGAATACTTAGCATAGGAAATTGTTCTTACATGGCAGGACATGAACCCAAAAATTAGTTTCAGAGGGAGTCTTACTTAACGGACTCCAAGTCTTAGGCTGAGAGTCACTACAGACTCGGAGGCTACGGGCTAGCTTTAAATAACTTTGGAAATAAAATAGATATGTAATAACGCGACACCGATTTTATCATCGTAAAATCTCGCTAAACTTCTTGGTCCGACGGAAATGTTAAAATAATATATTTTGCCGATAGGTAGGGGAATTCTTTTTCCCTCACAATCAGTGACTCTGACAAATGGTAAGCAGAACTCAATACGCGCATTTTCTCACCTTTTTTGTTCAAATTCGGAGCTGGAGTCCTAGTACCCTCTGTCATACTCTTATTGAGGCGGCTTGCGGGGCAATATGTAGATGCATAGACCTTATCCTCTTCCGTTCATTCATCTCTCCATGGCAAAACCGTCCTCATCCCAGTGTCAATCTCATTCCATCCATCTCTGGAGTGTTTGTTTGAGATTTCAGCCCTAGGGCTCACTCAATGGGGTATCATTATGAGAGGTATCCAGTTCAATCAAATAAATTGAATTCGCCGAAGAGTTCGTGGTCTCCGGATACATTTCCCTTGTTCCTGCTTCGCCTAAGCCCTGGGGAAGTCTAGCGATCCTGTTCGGGATCACTCGAGCTGCATTAAAAATCCCGTGATATTTTTTTCAAACCTATTACTTCATCGGATTTTATATGTTCGTTCTGTAATTTTTGTATCGAATCACATATCTTTAGGGATCCTTAATTTTTGCTTAACAAATAATTGGACTTTGTTGGACTTTGTTACTGAATTTCATAATTTGTGGCATTAATTGAGATCTTTACGATACTTCATACCCAACATACCCTATTGAATAAAACTGCATGCTACTAAGAAATGGCAAATTACGTCAATTCTTCTCAGGTTTCTGATTTCACCTTACGATTCTTATGCCGACCTTGGTGGCGGTGGTGTAAAGTCCTTGCTTGCCAAGCGTAGGTCGCGGGTTCGATTTCCGCTTGGGTAGGTGGTCCCTTTCCAGGGCATGGATGTTTTTGTCGTGATTTGTTAATCCTCCGTTGTAAAGGCCTCTGTGTGCTGTTTACGGGGAAGTTGGATATAAAGATGCTAATAAATTCTTCCCTATTTTCAAATTTTCTTTTTTTGTTTTTTTTTTCTTTCTACTTTCTTTGCCCTTTATCCTTTGTCTTTTTCCTTTGTCATGCCTCTCTGTCCTGTTTTCTAGTTTTACCCATAAGTTTATGAAGTGTTTTTTTGCGGTAAATATTTAGATAATTATTTATTGTGGATTTATGGGTTTACGTCGACTTACTTCTGCGTTATTTTTTTATTTTAACGCGTCCGATATATTGGACGCTGTGCATCGGGGGCAGTTCTGTCGGTGGCTTTTGTTTCCTCCCTCTAGTTTACTCTATTCTCCTCATACACCCTTCTATGTCTATCTTTGACAATCTCCATTTAACTATCCGCACTCCGTATTTTCCCATGTACTTCATTATTCATTTACTTTTTTTCATGTCTTTTCACTTCAGCATTACTCTTTTTAACTTCATTCCCTGTTCTAATTTCTTGTTTACTACATTCTTCTCTTACATCCTTCTATGTCTATCTTCGTAGACTTGCCCATACCTTCTTTCTATGCCCATTTTTGTAGTTACGTCAATTCGGCTCCGACCACCTTCTTATTCTATTCTCCTTAGAGTTCTCCTGTTTCCATCCTTCTCTGTCCTATTATCTAGTTACCTCTTGTCTTCTCTAATTCCTGCTACGATTACGTTCCTCATACTTTGCGCTTTCACCGCCTTTTTATCCCTTTAAATTTCACTTTATTCCTCTTTTACTTCTATCCGTGTCTATTCTCCGGAGACTCTCTGCTTTTTGTTTCTGTCTTCGCAAGATTTCATAGTTTATTTTTTTCCTCTCATACCTCCTTTTATATATATTTTCCTTATCCTGATTTTTTGCCTTCCTTCTATTTCTTATTTTCTAAATTACGCAATTTTTTCCCTACTTCCTTCCAAGTCTATTCACTTTAGACTATCCTGCTACCAACCTTCTCTGCTCTAATCTCTAGTGTATTCAATCCGTCCCTTGAACCATCTTTGGCCTATCATCCTTCAGCTTTAACCTTCTTTCACAACCTTATTTTGTAGTTTAATCTATTTTTCTCTTACTCCTAGCTTATCTATCCTCCTTTGACTTTCTATTTTTATCTCTTCTTAATTCTCTGTTGTCCAATTTATCCTATTATTTTTTTATTCCCTTCCATTCGTACCCTCTTTAGAATTTGCACCCTATTTTACCTTCCTACTCTAACCTGTTTTCTAGTTTTTCCTCTATTACTTCCTTCCATTCCAATCTTCCTTGGATTTCCTGTTTTCAATATACTTCTCTACACCTTTTCTTAGTATAGTCTATTCATTCTGCGCTTTCTACCTTCTTAAACTATTGTCTTTAGACTGCCTGCTTTTATTTTCATCTATACATTGTTTCCTTGTGCTCCTCTTTCTTCTCTTACATCCCTATGTATTCGTCATTTCCTTTTTTATTTTCTTGATCTTCCGAGACGTTCTGATTTTAGTCTCTTATAATCCCTCTTTAATATATATTATAACAACCAATTTATCTCTTAGTCTCCATAGACAATCTGCTTTTTCCATCTTGCTTTCTATTCTTCTCTTCCCAGGAGCTTATTCATTCCATTACGTTTTTATTTACCATTTTGAAGGAACCATTTTTTTCCCTATGCATTACTTTTCATTTCCCCCTTTAATTGTTTCAATTGTGCTGTATTCATCATTATATTTCCACTGCGACCGTTTGTTATGTTATGCTTTTTTGCGTGTTGCTTCCTACCCTGACTAATTTTTATGTTATCTAGTCTACTCAAACTTTTCATCTGTTTTCTACCGATGCCATTCTTTGATTTTCATCATCCCTCCCCTCTATGCCTCTTTCATTTGTTTATTAATTTCCTCATTTTTTATAATTCTAAATACCCTTTTTCCATCCATATTATTGTGCATCTACCTTCTTTTCCGTCCGTTCTTGTGTTCAGATTTCCGTTTTTTCTCTAAAGTTCACTTTTTGTAGTTTTGCATTCTCTTGTTAACTGCTAGCTTCTTAACCATACCTGTTATTGCCTTTTAATACTTTATACCCTTCTTTCATTTCTCTCTTCTTTTTTGGATATTTTTTTCAAATCTCTATCTCCACCCCCTCTTCTTTTTCTTGTCCAACTTTAAGTATCTTCTTTCTATACGGTATTATCACGTCCCCTCATTTTCTCCTTTAATTATATCCTTTTTCAACTATAATGTTTAAATTCTTACTTTTTCTCCATTATTTTCTCCCATTCCCTCAATTCTTTCATCTTCATTTTCTTTTCTTCTATTTTGCTGTCTTGTAATGTCCGTATAACTTTTTTTGCCCATTTATCTACATCTTCTCTTCCCTTCTCATGCTTTTTTTATCCACCCTTCATTTTGCTCTCTATTCTTCCTTTCCCTGCACTTTTTCATCCTATTTCGTTTTTATTTGCCATTTTGTCAGAACTCGTTTGTATTCCTATACTTTACTTTTTAGTGCCCTATTAAACTGAATTAACTACGTTGCTATCCTTATTTTTTTATCACCGCACCTCTGTGATTTTCTTTTTGTATTCTCTGTTTTTTATTTTACTTATTATCCTTAATTTTTTTCCCTCATATTTTTTTCCTTGAAAAAACAAATTACTCGCTGTTTTGTAGTTACACTCATATCAGTAATGATTCCGATGTAACAGGTTTTTTATTACACGTTGTAACCTTTTTATGAAACTTTCACTTTCTACTATCTTTTTCGTATGAAAAATAGAAACGTTAGCGATGAATATACAAACATCCCAGTTTTCTAATTCTCTAATTGTATTATAAAAAATTCAGTATTTCATATTTTTTGTTTAAAGCGATAAAGGATATAGCAGGATATACAAATTATCTCCACTTCTGGCATATTCTCGCAATATTAGGAAATTGGCTCAAATGCTGGTGATAACTTCAGGGTTAATTAGAGTCAAGAGATATGAAAAACAATCATTTTCGGCAGACGTTGTATTTCTCGAAGCTTGAAGACTAACAGTACGGTTATAAACATTAATTACTTACGATTAATCTGAGTGTGATAGGCATTGTTTACGTTAATATTTAACTTAATCAATTATATTACTAGCTGATCAACAATCATTGCTCTATACAATCAAATCAAATATCCTCCTGGAATACATAGATGCAAATGGAGCAAATCAGTTATTCGTGTTTTTGACCTGTTCCACCGGTGTTAAAAGTCTGAAAAAATTAGGATGATGTAGGGGTACCAACATATATTTTTTTCAAATTTTTTTGAAAAAAATAGAGCGTAATAGTACTTAACTTTTCAAATCAAGAAAACGATTTAATAAAATAAACACTGGACTTTAATTTTTTCAGAAAATTTCCATTGTTAAGGCACGAAACTTTGGAAAATACTCAATTTTTGATGCACTTTAAGTGTACATTTTTTATTTTTCAAAAGATCTGGGGGCACTTTTCACCAACTTAACATGCTAGGCCCTTTACTTTATCCACTTACTTTACTATTCGCGGATCATTTTTGGGTTTGCCATCCATCTACTATTATCCCTTCCTCCTTTCCTGTCTCTTAATTCCCTTTATCCTTCATTTCTCCATACTCTTCTGCTTGTCCATCCATCTACACCCCTTCCACTCTCCCCCTGTCCATACCCCCCCCTACCATCCACTCCCCTCAACCCCCTCCCCGATACTCCGCCGTCTCTGCTTTTGCTGAGCTCTGTGGGACCACCCAAGTCGTTGTATGTTAAAGGGTGGGTGGGCTGTCTCCCTTTCCCCCTCCCCCTTCCACAATCACTCTCTCCCGCCTACTCCTCTCTCTTTCTTTCTCTCTCCCTCCCTCCCCTTGCTCCCACACGGGGCCGCTGCTGCAAATACACTATACCCCCTCACCCACCCTCCTCACCCCCTTCCCCCATTCACGCTCTACCATTCTCCCCCTTTTTTTCACATCATGCATCGGTATTAACGCATGTGTGACCGTCAGTTTCACTCTTTCTCTCTCTTCTCTCTCTCTCTCTCTCCCGTTCCGCACATCTTTCGTTTTCCTCATCGCCCTTCCTCCCTCTCCCGAGTCAAGTTCAGAGTAAGTCAAGCTCGCGATCCGTGTGTGCGCCAATTTTCTCTGTTGGAATAAAAGGTTGTTGTGTAGTGATCCGGAAATGGAAGATTTCCATTTCCAAAATATGCATAAATGTGTTGTTGTGTGACGTCTCAAAATGGCCAGCTATGTCAAACTATGCCTCGGGATTTGTACCTTTTCACTTCCAACAACGCCTAACCTTCCTTTTCCCCTTCCCCTTTGACGAAAACATCCTGGTTCCACTTCCCTATATAATGGTACGGTGGAGACGCTATTAGCTCTCGGGCACTCACTCTTACTTGACTCAGTAACTCACTCACTTACCTGTTACTCAGTCACCAGTAGACTCGACGGTGGTCAGTCACAATGTGGCCGTCAGTTGGAGTCGAAGTGCGGGCCGTATGGTTCGTGCGACCGAAGCGCCTTGGTTTCCACCCGTGTCATCACCAGCAGTTCCTAACCTTACCGAGACATTGGTAATATCCTAAATTTAGGCTATTCTGGACGCATAAGTTCATTATTACTTTATGCCTTTTCATTGAAATGATTTGGCAATTGGGATTTTAAATGGAAATGAACTTTGGGTAAAAACTTTAAATACTTGTGTGTGATTATTCGTTTCCCGCCACCAAGGGCAAGAATCCATACCTAAAAGCGTGCGACCCGCGCTGCGGGGGCGCGACGTGATAGTTGCACTTTTCCGCAATCGTTTTAATGCGAACGACGCGTTTAGGCTCACGGATCCGTCATCTGGTATAAGACATCACAGTACATGAGAATATCACGTTTATGCATATGAGGAAGAGGTGGGGAAGGTTTTGACAAATTTGAGGATGTGGGAACGAATTTTTTCCACCCCTTCCTCAAAATTTTCAAATGAGGGTGGGAAACATATAGGGGAACCCGGGGTCGAACGGGGTAAGCGATTTTTTTTGTGCGAAAAAAGAAAATTTTTTAAGTGTTGCGCAAGTGGCAATTGCGCAAGTGGCATTTGCGCAAGTGGCAATAAGTTCAGCAGCACCAATCTGGACTAATTTTAGTTATTGTCGATTTTTTCACACTAAAAATCGCTAAACTCCCTATACTCTCTATTCACCCTTCCTAAACATAAAAATCCTCTCCCACCTCTTCCTCACGTGTGTAAATGAGATGTTCTTATATACTGTCGTGTCTTACACCAGATGATGGCCATGTGAACCAAAAAGCGCCGCACAGTGGGCTGAAATCGAAAAAAGCTGGCCAAAAATCATATCTTCTATATTTTTATAATTAGCTCGACGAAATTTTTCCTACTATTCATATTTGGGTTATATAACATGAATATAAAGACTTTTTGCCGAAAAATTGATCCTGGGAAATTTTTTAAACAAATTCGCGGAGACGAAAAAAAAAGCAAAAATCGACTATTTGGACGGCTTCAGTTAAGAGGGAACTTTTAATTGAAATTAATAGTTAGGAATAAAAAAGTAAGTAGTTTACCATGAAATTTAATCATTTAAATAACAATGTTCATACAAAATACATAAATTATTTTTTTAAACATTATTAATGATTTAGTCAACTAATTTTGCGTTAACACTTTGAAAGGACACACATAAGAAATCACCTAGCAAAAAATTTATACCATAAACCAAAATGCCACATAAAATTATTTATGAACCATAATATATTAACATAAATATATAAAACATAAGAAAACATTAGGGATAAATTTACCAGCCCACTACCAGTTTTCATCGGATTCCCAGCCGTCACTGTCCTCATCAGAAGTTGGCTCCTCTAATACAAGTAAGTTTCGTATATAGTTTGAAACATTTCTTTTAGCATATGTACCTACATACATAACTATTGGATATTAGATAATCCGAAGTAAGGAGGAGCCTTCGGAAAAGATCTCACATTTCTTCTAAGCGCAAAATTTTTCGCTTGTGGTGCGCTCCGAATCTTTTGATATCTTTGTGGACAGATTCCAAAGCCCTCCTAAGAAAATTGGCCAATTGGAAGCACTGCTACCTTGGCAAGTGATGCTGCATGAAACTGCACTTTGTGCACCGTGGGAGGCATGTAGTATCACGGATACATATCCACAAAAAGGGATGGAGTTTCTGAGCAGTACTCGCTGAAATTGGCGTAATCTATCTCAAGTCCAGATGTCAGAGCTTTTAAAATAAAGGTAAACCTTGAGATGAGTTCCTCGCTAATGCCTATTTAAAAAGGAAAAAAAGTCCTCACCAAATCCTTCTTCCAAAAAATTTTAAATATTCATAACAAATTTTGGAATTAATAAATAAAAATCTATACAATATGACTTTTTGATGGTAAACATACCGGTAATTTCTGATGTTAGCTTAGGTTCAGAAAATACGTCGGGCTGTGTTCCCATCATTAGTCGTGCCTTGACCATGCTTTGACAAGGAGTCTCAAGAAGAGATTCATGCATATCTGTTGGGAGCGGTATATCCTTCTCTAAACAACATCGAAATTTTACTACAAACCTGACACTGGTTCTCTTGCATTCTTTCCATATCTGGATATACCCATTGAAAACGTATTTATCCATGACATTCTTCAACATTTCCTTTGTCTTCTCGTCTATCCCCAATTTTAACTTATCTGAAAGATATTGAAGGGCAATTCACGTTTTGAAGACAGCGAATTTCCACTTTCATTAACAATAACGTCATGTATTCCTTTGCAGGTTACTTTCATGCGCTCTATTTTCTCTCATCCGAAATATTAACAATCTAAATCACCGCGTAAGGAATGCGAAATTAGAACATATTTCCCTAAACAATACACACGATCACAGAGATATTTTACTTGGAAAACGTACCTTTTTATCGTTCCGAGATATCCTTCACTAGTGGTACTTAGTTCGGCCTCAACGCTGAAATGTCACGATATAGGGAAAATAATCCTCGCTCTTCGCTTCCATAGCACAAGCACGCACATTCTTTCGCACTCACGAAGACAAAATGACTAATTTTCTCGGTAAAATTGTGGAAGAGAATAGTTTTCAACCAATTGGAGAGAAGCATTTGTGGAAAACCCCGTGCGAAGGGAAGCGATCCTCAACAGTGCAATAACTCTTTCATAGATCGAGGCAATAAAGCAATAAGCGGCATTTCTACAAAGGGACAGTTATGAAACGAGTACAGAACTTCTTTAACGCCAGATAAGAATCATAACACGGTGGTTGGGTTTTCGGGTACAATAGGGATTAACGTGGTCGGCAGGGTAGTGCCCGCCGCCACTGTGCGGGCGGCGCTCCGCCACACGTGTGCCCTTTCCAGTGTCTGAGCTGATGGGAGTTATAAAAGGTCTAGAAGAGTACGGATAGCAGAATATGCAAGTGTGTAGTGTTAAGAACTGGGCTTTCCAAGAATTAATATATAATTCTTTGCAGCCGCCCGCTTCCCGGAACAAGAATCTGACTTGCCGGCGCAATCGTTGAGTCCATTATATATATGACTTATGAAGGAAATCGTAATGTGCCCTTGGAAAAATTGGAACAACAAGACTAATATGGCATGCTAAATGTATACAAAGTATATAAGAGTAGACAACTCTAATTTCGCCTCACTTTCGGCGAATTATCGTCGACTACAGCTAAGTCTGAACAAAGGTTAGCATCTAACCACCGCGTCGGGCGGTTGGACATTCATGCACGTAACTTGATGGGAGAGGCGGGGTGGCAAATTGGGGCAGGATTTTTCAATTGATAACTAAAGTTGACACTTCATTTTATAACGTGGTGCTAAACACTTCGTGAAGCAAAGTGAAAAACATTAAGTTTTTCTCTACATTATGCTAAGAATACGTGAAAAATAGGACATTTTAATTGTTTAAATAAAACTTATAAATATTATCGCTAGAATTAAAACTTTCACTACAATGGGTTCTAAAAATGTCAATTTCTATTATGTAATGATTTAAATTTAGGCATTTTTAAACATAACGCAACAGTAGAAAAAAACTTCCGTCAATTTTTTCAAAAAATGGGGAAAACATTTTGCGATCATTTTTCATTAAATTGACAGATGTCTCCTGCTTTAAAAAAATTAGTTATAAATAAAATTATTTCAGTAATGTGGTCACTGATCATTCTATAATTTGAAAATATATTAGTTTTTTCCAAATTAAAAAGTGAAAAAAATCATTTTTGGCCAGCTTTTTTCGATTTCAGCCCACTGTGCGCCGTACGCATTAATATAATTGTCGAAAATTTCGACTATCTTTTATTATAATATATCAAAATTCAGCGAGTGTCCTGGAAAAATCGCCTTTTCATCGAATGCAGCGTCAAAAAGCAAAGCAATCTATGATTAAATTTTAATTCGAGCACAATCTTGACAATCTCATGTGGTTAAATTCACACTATAGATGAAAAAATATAGGATAAGTATCTTTTGGAATGGGTCGTGAAGAGTGTCCGACATGGTATTATTTTGAAAGATCAGGATACTCTGATAATGCCTGTGTTGGTTTTTGTTAAAATTTGTGACGCGAAATTAAAAAAAAAAAACTTGTTGAAGACGTATCGTAATTCATCTGGTTTGAGTACCGTGCATGTGTACCCTAAAATGGGGTGAACAGGCTCAGTTTTCAACTTAATTGTGCCATAATTTTTAGACTATGAGAAACAGCACAGTGAATTCAATGCCATTTTATGTGTTTTCCCACAATGCTGCGGATCGCTGTTCCTAATTGGTCACATCCAAGCAGGGCTGAGATAAACACAGTCCGAGGAGTATGCCATGTATGTTTTTCCACAATAAGCAATAAATGCATATGTTTTTACCCAAAATACCCATTCATGCATATGTTTAAACTATGATTACACTCTAGAAAACCTGGAAATCTGAGGGAATGGTAGTCAACTTGTCACGTTAAATTTCCGTTAAATTTGTCAGTGGTCGGTATGGTTCAAGTGTGCTCTTATGTGCTGTCTGAGATATTTCATCACCCGGTATGGTATGGTATGGTATTTGGAGGAGGCGACCGACAGCCGAGGTCATTTGAGCCATGAGGGAATTGTAGGGAAGGAAAGGTGGAGATAAACCTGGCGTCGCCATTAGCCTGCTCTCAACGAAAGGCGCCAAGGGGACCGCGGCTTAACGTCCCATCCGACGGACGGAGTATTGCGCTTGAATTGTCCTCCACACAAAATTCAAGCTGGATCGGGCAGCCTCTGAAAAATCTCTGCCACCGCCGAGATTTGAAGCCGATCCCACGGGGTGGGAAGCCGACACTCAAGCCACCACACCAACCCGATGTCCCATCTCCCGGTTTCTCTAATTTCTAATATTATATCAAATATGTGGGTAATTGTGGTGCCCTCGTATTTAACTTTTCAGCGTTATAGTCTTAAATTAAGTGTTTTTCACATTCCTTCTATCCAGCCTTCACAGTCTCCCATTCTCTCTTATTTCTTTATCGATGATCGGTATTCCATGATGTTTTTCCGTCATTTTCATTATTTTCTCTCAATCTCCTCGTCTTTCATTTTCTCCCTCATCCTTTCTCCTCGTCTTTACTCAACAGAACTCCCACTAAACCCTGAAAACCTCAAAACCGTGAATAAACCGTGAATTTTGTCTACCGTAAGAAAAAAAAAACCGGTAAAAAGCCGTGAATTTCGTGATTAAACCTTAAAAATCTCTCAAACTTGATTGTAAAACTACGATTGACAGATAAAAAGAAAAATCGATTTGTCGATTCAAGGGCAAAAACAGAAAGCAGTCGGAGAGTATTTATAACAATAAAATGTGCGTCTCAATGTCATGGATCTAATATTTTAATTTGTTTTTACCCAATGGGCGAGAGGCGGAGAGCATTAGGACACCAGCCGTTTACATTCAAAAAGGAAATGTTCCAACGGGATTCCGCCTTGCGTTCATTTATTTAAGTCCTTTATTGATGGAGGAAAAACAAATTCCCATTGCTTTCCGTTCGGCAAAATGTCTCTCTTAATTTATCGTTTCTGTCGGACCTGGAAAAATTGTGTGGTTCTATTATAATGTTCTCATTATCGCTTTTAAAGATATATCTTTTCTCAATTGCTCCAGCAATTTAAGCATATAGCGCGCAGCCTTCGAGTCTCTAGCTCTTCCCAGCCTAATTCGTTGAGCATCTGTGTAACGCTTTCTGCACGCTTTCCGAATTCTCTGCTGTGATTACAATGGTAAATGTTGGCAACTGAATTATATGAGTCATTACATCTCGTCTTCACGGTCGACTTTTAGTCATATTCTAGGAGTTTAGGTGGTATTAATAATGACTGGTGTTGAAACTTGGAACTGCGAACTTCATCACGGGAGTGCTATTTTTTTAGCTCAATTTGAACGTACCGAAGCAAGGTACGCAACCTGTTGGGCCTTAGGATTGGTAAGGAGGTTTTTTCATGACTGCGAGATACAAAGCAAATACTGTTTTTTTATTTTAGTTTCCACTGTTCGAAAATCATTCCTATAACAAATGAAATCCTTCTCTGCTCAATTCTAAAATTTGGGTGGGCATATTTAATAGCAGAAATATTTAAGAGTACCTATATCACCTCTAGTGTTCTATTATATATTTTTGTGAGTAAACATATAAAAGTGTATATACGTACTATAAATTTATATATATTTTTGTAAAAGTATATGTATAATAATTATTACGGTGGCTTTCGCGGTGATTAAATTGGTGATTGTTTTTCGGGCTCATTTCACGTCGACTCATTTTTTGACCGACGACAGTTTCGGGCGCGTTCCAGCTTCCGTCTTCGGTCCGCCAAAAAATGAGTCGACGCGGAATTAAACGAAAAAAAATCACCTAAATGTAATGTATTTAAAATGAGCGTACTTTCCATCTTCTAGCCTCTCTTAATTTTCACTTATTTCAACTTGATTAGGATATAATGACTCCAATTACTGTAAATATCCTTGTAAGTCAAAACAAAGAGTGGTGATATGCTGCCTTGAATTTTTTTATTTTGTCATTACATTTATTATTTGGTTCATCGTTTTATCATTTTTTGGTCACTATGACACCACGAAACTATATTTTATTTTTATTTCTTTATTCACTTTGGCAAGGATGGTTTTCATTCCTTATAGAAATTTATTCGGATTTACCAACCCAATTTCCAAGAAAAATAATAACATTTTATGGTACTAGTAATTACTTACCTCCTTCGGCTCCTTTTAAAATATGATGGTGCGTACCACGGACGTTGCGCGTATTATGACTCATTAGTCATTGTAAATTTATTTTTACGATGCCACTTAAAACTCACTTTTTCGTGTACTCTTCGTACTGGTACCAGCTTCCTCGAAAGATAAACTATTTTCACCCTTTAAATCGCATTTGTTGGCATTTTTGTGGTTTTATTGTATCCCCTTTGGCGAGCCTTGCGAAATATATCGCAATTACGAGCACGCACCTAACATTGTAAGGGTGCTTAATTTGTCTCTTCCGGATACCCTTGATACAAGATACATGGCCGCACGGGGAATTAATGCCACTGTAGGAATAATAAAATTTCTCTGTACCATTTCGCACGGTGGTTTTTGCAAGAGTCCATTTATTCTTACTACTCCCGCGAATAATTCCGGCGCGGTTCTCGTTTTTTATGACGTTTTACAGCACGGAAGGATTAATGAGTTTTCAAGTTTATACACGCATTTTATTTGGTCTCGAGTCGAAGGTTTTTACTCAGTATTGAGACCGACAAAGACGAAACGAGTTTCGTCCCGTATCTACCTGGTGCTGACTTATACATGGGTAATGGTTTTATTTGACTTCATTTCTTATAAATGTTCTTAACTTTTTACGAAAAGTCTTATTCTTCTTCTATCTCTGCTGCTGTTCCCGTTAGGATCGCTATTCATAACTGGTCACATCCAAGCTGGGCTGGGATAAACACAGTCCGAGGAGTATTTGAAATAAAAAAATACCGCTCCAAATTATTTGAAATGCAAAATACAAAATACCTTTGAGTTGTTTTTTTAAACAAATTACCAAATGGTATTTTAAATACCTTTTAAAATAAAAAATACATATGTATGGAAACTAAGAGATAGTTAAAAAAAACTTAACCTACCTTGGTGTGTTAAGTATAATTGCAAACACGAAGAAAACGATTCTAACGAAAACGACGTAATCTCTGAAGCACAATATTACAGATGTGTTATCAGAACTACTTCATAAGTATTTAGAAGTGTATTTTTTATTTTATAATGGGAAAACATCAAAAATCTGTATTTGAAATACAAAATGCAAGACACATGAACTGTGGCGCCGACTCCGTGGGGCCTGAGCCCTCTCAAAAATTCGTTATACAGGGGAGAAAAATAATGTGTCAGGCTTGTTGATTTTCCCCGGAGTGTCTGGCATAATGGACCTTGATTTGAGTATAGCCCTAATAAACCCATGTCTGGGTCGATGACTACAAACCTTTTGTTACCAATTTCACACACCGCTCCACTGCTTGTGTGTGACATGAGAAGTTTCTAATATCCCAATCTGGTATATCGCCTGATCCGATGAAGGAAGCTATTTCTTCATTAGAAGTTCTCCGAAGAAGAGGTGGAGTAGATAGGTAGAGTACATTCTAGTCAATCAATTCTATATAGTCACTTTCCTCGAAGTTCAAGGTAGGAGTATAAAGTTTCTGATTGTTATGCCTTTTGGTTTATTCTCTCGGGCTATTAATGCTCTTCGTAACTCAAGCTCTCCAATGTGCCTTCTGTAATCAAACACCATCGCCACCAATGCGCTCTCTGGGTGAGCAAAGTAAGAGTTCCGTTCAATAACAGGGAATACTTCTTTCTTTAATTCTTCAGTCAAGTATCGAGACGTTTCTAATGCTCTGGACACATGAACAGGCGCCGTTGTTATTTACTTGCTACATTTTATTTCAAACCAAACAGGTATGTAATATTTAAAATAAAAGTAACCATTTCTTTAAAAGCATCAAAGGGGTTTTCGGTACTCACGTAATGTCGGAGAACTCAATTTGAATAGGTAAGCCATCTAGCATGTGAAATTGATCCAGGATCACGGTTTTCTAAGTCATTTGAAAAGTCACCACTTGTGATTGCTTGATATGCCAGTAAGGTATCTTTGCGCCTTGCTCAAAATTTATCCATCCACTTGTGGAATTTCGCATTCGATTGCTTGGAAATGCAGTATTGGAAGCTTTCCACAGCCATTCAGATTATGTCCTATTGGCCCACTAATAGATTTTGGGCCACTTGTTTCCTAATTCAAATACATAGTGAAAAAGATAGCGGAAAGGTAATTCAATGAAATGAAGTAAACAAACTGCTCACTGCTGCGGACGTCCAATATGTTCTACGAGCTCTCTAATTGTGTCACCTTACCATCCATTGTTGGCGTTTGAACCATCTCAGCAAAGTAAATCTAAGGACTCTAATGATACTCCTTAATCTAAGAGATAAAATAATATGGAGGCCACAATGTCTTTAGCAAACCCGGTGCATGGAGAAACATGACTTACTCAGAACCAGGTTCTTTTATTAGAGAATGGTGTTCCTCTTTAACTGTCCGACGGTACTCCTTCGATTCAATCATTTCTATTACTGGGGTATCGTCTATCCTTCCGTTAAAGTATAATCCGTGTAATTCGGCTCGGATCCATTGCAAAATCGGTTAAATTGCAAAATTTATACATTTTTAATGATCTTACGCGTTCGGCAATAACTGTTTAAAACCATGTATATGTATATATTAATGATAATATTTACTATTTGTAATCATTTTTTGCTACAGCGTTACAAAAATTTACCTACATTTAATTTCATTTTAAAACTACGAAAAAACAAGTATTTTCATTTCTGTAATTTTTTTAGGTGTTTTGCGGGATTGAAAGACGAAGCCCGATTTTAATAATTCTTTTTTCGTTTCTCCTAGGGACTGTGTCGTATGAATTTCCCAAGTCTATACTCACATACTTCTCCGGCACACCTATCTTCCTCATAAATCACCGTAATATCCTCGTTGGTACTTCGTCGCATGCCTTTTCCAAATGTACACGATGATGTGCAGTGTTTTTTCGTTTCTCCGTGCTTTTCCAATGTCAACCTCAAGGTAAATAAAGCATCATTGGTGCCCTTCAGTCCGCCTGATCAATAGTATGCGGTATATTTCCATATATTGTGCCGTTAGATCTACCGGGGTCTGGCTATATAAATCCCATACCATGAGATGAAATCAGTATTTGCATTGAAAATATCTTCACTGTAGGCTACAGTGATTATCTTTGCTTCCTATACATTTTGCGCATGCATGTGTGGGTTATAATCTCCAATGCAATTGATCGGAGGCTGTGTGATGAGCTAGAAATGATGGGCTAGAGATTTTGGTGCTAATTTTTTTAATGGGACGACTGGGTCAACATAGATTCTTAGTACAGAAGAGCGAAATCAATCCCAATGCGTGAAGTAATGAAATGTATGTCGGCGAAATATTTCGGAAGTATTGTTAAAAAAAAAAATAAAACAAATTCGGTGGAAGGTACTTGAGACAAATATAGTAGCCTAAAAGTGGCCCTCGGATTATGGCTATAATATTTTTTAATATCAATGTAATTAAAATTGGAAATGCAGGCAGTCATAAGGCAATGTGACGACAAAGAGAAAAATCTTACGAAAATCTGAATAAGTAATCGCTGATATAAGCTGCGCTTGAGCATACTTGGCCACGTAAGTGCTAAATTTTTCAATTGATTCTTGAGAGAAATTTTTTATCAATTTTACATTCACGGGTGATGGTCACGACTCTGAACTATCACGATAACGGCGAACTTGTGAAGTTCTTTCTCCTCGGTTCGAAATTCCACACCAGGTTGCGTTCCTTTTCTTAATAAATACTTTGGAGGCATATCATGACCACCCTCGGTGTTTTCGACAATCGGGCGGGTACTTACGATTTCTTCGACTTGCAATTCTTGCGTGCGATTTCTTTACCACCCCCTAGAATTGCTCGGGAACTCTCTTTGCCTTAGTACTAGAAAAGCGTCAGGGGCCAAAATGACCCCTTTACATTTTCCCATTATTTTTTTCACGCTTACCTGCCAAATTTACGGATAAGTATTTTCACTATATGACACTTAATAGTACTGATGAGAAGTACTATCCTCCATTGTATCCTCTGCATCTTTTTCGATTTGATGATGCATTGTTTTCAGGGTGATTTAGGGATGCATCACTAAGCATTGTACTGAAATTTTCAGGAAAAATCAGAACCAGATGACAATGTTTTATTCTAAAAATTTTATTATGATTGGAGCTAGGTTTCGATTTCCATTCAGAATTGAGCATTACAAATGAAGTTTGGTTCACAAAATTTTCACCAAAATCTGATGATGAAGCTACGATCATTAATAGAAAGGAGAATGATACAAAATCATGACAATAAATTTGTTTACATCAAAGTTAATTGAAAATTTGCCGCGAGAAAACGTTGTTTTTATAAAATGGATTTATCGATTACTTTTTTCTTTCTCTTGACCTCAAGGAAGGAAGGAGTAATTTTATACGAGTATTTATGAAAATAATGTACATACTATACAAAGTGAGAAAGGCTCAAGGGCGGAGGGGGTTGTAACCCATACAAACCCCCCCAACCGTGGTTACGCCACTGAAAATTACCGATTCTTATGTGGCGATTACAAATGTATGGTGGACCCACCTCTATTTCCTCGACTCGCGACTGGGCTTTAGCGGCGTTCGATTCGTCCCGGGTAGCCGTCTGTCTGTCTGTCTGCCGCGTCGTGGGTGGTCCCGCGTCACCCATCTCCCCGGCGACGACGGAAGGCAGCTGCACTGCAGCGGCGTCCGCGTTTATCGCTCGCATTCGACTCGCGCTGTGCTATCTAGAGGTCGGCTCTCTTAATGAGACCCTTTCCGCCATCGATAAGACCACTGTGCTGATGGTTCCGCATGATCTCTCTCTTTACTCTCTCTCTCTCTCTCTCGAATACTCCCATCGACAAATTAGGAATCGTATTCCCTTCAATTTCTCTCTTTGTCGGCGAACCGAGAATGAATTGTTCCCTCTCACGCACCCCGGCATCTACGCATTCCCGCGCTCAGTTGTTACGAATCGCTCCGATGAGCGTTGTTATTTTTATGCGTTTCATCTACATCTACAAACTATGCCGCGAAGTGCCTAAATGGCGAGTGGCAGGGGGTGTTTGGACATAGGCCGTTTATACATTAAAAGGAAATGCGAAATTACGATTAGCATTTATTAAAGTTATTTATGGTTCGGGGTAAAAACGAATTCCCATATAAATCGTTCGGCTAAATATCTCTCTTAATTTATCGCTTCTGTCGGACCTGGAAATATAGTGGGGCTCTAATATTATGTTATCCGTGTCGCTATTAAAGATATCTATTATCAATTGCTCAACCAATCTAAGCCAAGCGTGCAGCCTCCGAGACTCCTACGGCCCCCTAGCCTAATTCGCTTAACATCTGGTTAACGCTGTCAGTACGTCCGTAGTAGTTTATGACGAGCCGCGCAGCCTTCCCTTGTATTTTATTCGGTTCACGGACTAAGTCTTACTCCACCCGATCCCATAATACTTGGTAGCAGGAATTTTACTTTTTTATCATAAATGAGCCTATATTTTGACGTCAATTACGTATATAACCGTAGATAAAATCTTCTCGGGTATGATAACGAGTAAGGCTATTTAAGCCCAACGTTTAATAAAAAATACTCCCTCATCGTCATCAGCCACTCCCTGATAACGATGAGGGAGTTTCTCATCTAAACGTTGGCCTTAAAGAGTCTTACCCGGTAGCAAAAGTAGCCCTAGAAGATTTTATCTGTAGTTTTTGCCGGTAAATCCTGCGATCTTTTTACAAGTAACCGTCTTTCAAAAACAGTAATTTTTTTCAATTATTCATCTACACTGGTCAATCCTAAGATTGGTTTGACGCAGCTCTCCACTTCTTTCTCCTATTAGCTAACCTTATCGCACCTATGTATTTGATCTATTTCACATCCTACTATACTAGTTCCATATATTTTATCCGTGGCCTTCCGTTCCCATTCTTGCCGTCTACTTGTCCCGCGACGGTTGTCTTCCTCAGGCCATCATGTCTCAAGATGTAGCCGATTAGGTTCCAATGAGATGTACTCGATTTTTTTCTGATTTCAGAACTTCGTGTGGGTGCATGAAGAGTAAACACCTACCTCACCCTGAATGAATTTAAACGACATGGATCTATGAACGGCTGGAGATCTGCCGTGAGTTATCTAAGCTGAGTTTGGGAACATGCGAGGTGAGTGATTGATACATTATAATTTATTCTACTTACTTGACAGGAATACGATTTGATGTCCTATCAAAATAAAATTTTGACTTTTAGTGGGGGGAAACAGAAATTGTTTATTATAGGCTAATCCAAATGAGCTGATTATCATCCATTAAGATAACAGTTTTAGTCAATTTTTTTCTACACGCCAACCTGCATTATTCCCTACGCTCGTGTACTATGAGCTCCAAATTACGTGCAATTGGTGGACAACATGGGTAGCAATGGCCAGAACAATTCAACAAACCGTAAATGTTGCAATATTTATATACTTAGTTTTAAAGCATTTTTGATGTGATATAGTTAACATTTTCTCTTGTTCCATGCATTCTCATTCCACCCTATCGTTTCAATCTCTCTCGTTGAAATATATTCCGGAACACCCTGGATTTTCATAAAGAGAGTTGCTTAATCTGGTGGAAATCTAACGATTTGTTAATTTGAACTTATTGGCAGTTTTCTACGAATAGCTACGTATTGGTCGAAAATTACTGTCAAGTTTCAATTTCAAATCTAATTTTCATCGCAAAGTATGACAACGTTTTTTGTTGTGACCGTGCCTGTGACAAGAATGGCATTTCGGAAACCCCCCTAAAGGTGAAAACTTATCTCTAATATTAACACACATCTACTTTTGTAGCTAAAATTGATGGGGTTGGTTTGAGTTTTCTACGAAAGTTGGCCGGTAACATATTGTGCTCGTTGGAAGTGCTTTTACGACGCATCATTCCACCTATCATCAGCATCATCAACGTATTTTAAGTAGTAGTAGCCCGATTTCTTAAAAATGATTATTAGCAACCATTAATTACTTCGGCCAAAATTTCATTCATTACGAGTTTCAATTTATTTTCAAAGAAATAACTGATTACGAGTAGATAAAATTTAGTACATACTTTCCAAATGCATCGCTTACTTCAAAGAATGCCTCGAAATGCCGCTCTGATACCGTTTCTTCCTGCTACTGTAATTTTCTGTTTTAACCTCTGTTCTTGATTCTAAACGCTCGTGTGAGTTAGATACCTAATCTTTGCGTGAAACTCGATTACTTTCACTCGATTTTAGGCCTTCGATGATTTTAAGTTGATCCCTCCCGCATTTGAGACTGAAGGCATGGTGAATGTGCGATGGAAATCAAATTGCCACTTTGTCTTATTCGATGAAGGCCAGTGGTGACTACAGATGGGTCATACGGTACTAGCCGAACAAGCAGCTGCAACGTGACGGTACCGGCTGTGAGACAGTTCCGCAAAACGGTTCCAGTTCCAAATAGTTCCACAGTTCTCGTGGTACCCTTGACGGGCTGTTCGCTGCGCCGTGTGACACCACTACAAATGGCTCCAATGTGCGCCAGAAAGTGACGTGTAAGGCACCGTAGAACGGTAGAACTATCACAATGCCACAGCAATACCGCTTCGTCGTCACAGCAGTCGCAGCTCACAGGTCAGGCAGAGCCGGAACAGGGCCGGAGCGAAATTACGACTTTGGAACTAGGAGTTCTACTGGAGCGGAACTGTCGCAGTTACGGGCGTGGAAAGCAAGTATAGAGGTCAAAACAGAAAATTACACCAGTGGGAAGAAACGGTATCAGAGCGGTATTTCGAGGAATTCCTTGCAGTAAGCGATGAATTTGGAAAGTATGTAATAAATTTTATCTACTCGGAAACAATTATAAAAAAAAAGAAAATTTGGTAGAGTTTTCAAGTAGGCTTCCGCGGAGATTATGATGAATTCTGCTGGTTTTTCCGGGTATTCTTCCGCGTTTATCCAATTGTAGGACGATATTTCGCCAACGTTCCAGTTGGCGAAATATCGTCCTACAAATGGATAAACGCGGAAGAATACCCGGAAAAACCAGCAGAATTCAAAATTTGGTAGAAGTGATTAGTGGTGGCAAATAGATAATTTTTAGTAAATCGGGCTGCTGCTGCCACTACTACTTAAAATACGTTGTTTGATGATGATAGGTGGAATGATGCGTCGTAAAAGCACTTTCAACGAGCACACTGAAACCGTCGCGACGGTTCCAGATATGTTGGCCTTTCTCTGGTGGTGACGGCACGCTGCGGTTAGGATAAATCCACGACTGCACTTCGCTTGGGAATCCGTGCGATGCGGGAGCCTGCCCCTCGTCCCAGCAGGTCGTGCGATATGCGTCGCGGTCGGCCTGGGATCAGTGAGATGTGAAGATTCAGAAGGTAATGCTTCTGTTTCATCCGGGTGACTGGATCGATAATTTGTTTAAACGTACGCTTAGATTAGTTTGAAACGCATCTGACTCGTGTTTTGTGGACGTGTGGTCTTCATTTGATTGGATATTGAAGTCTTCTGACTTCTTTTCATCCTTGTATTTACGTATTACGCCCTTACGTTCGTCATTTTTTTATTATGATTGCGTTACATTTTAATACATCCTCCGGTCTACGGAATCTTTCTTTGAAAGTGTCTTTAAAATATGTGATTTCTTTTATTGCTTCGTTGCCGTTGACTGCAAGTCCATCAAAACATTTCGTAGCCGTTTTCCTCACCACAGCTCTGGCTGCTGTCACTTTGCTTATCGAGTAAGCCGTGAGTAGACTCGTATTTTGTTTCGTGATGTCCTATGTTAAAAGTGTAAAAAAATGTGAGTCACCGACATGTATTTCTCAGTTCTTTTTCACCGACTTCAAACAGGCTTCAAGCTCTATAAAGCTATTTAATTAGAAATCTAACAAATATAGTTATGTATATCAATGAAACTGCACATATTTTGAGGTCGGAACCTAACATATTGTTGGCTTAGGCATATTTTGTGTCATATGTATGGAAAGTTTCGGCTCACTTTTAGCCATGTATCGATATTCTACTTAATGCTCACAGTGTATTCTAAGTTATTTCACACGATGACCTTTCAATCACCACATTAGCTGGACAGATACTTGTCTCCTAAAAAGAACACCATTTCAACAATCATCATCACTCGCCTCCTTCAAAAAGGCACTACACGTAAAACTTCTTCGAGGACAACAACGAGACATGTAACATCACGGGAACAGTACGAAAGATTCATCAACTTGACAATGTAATTAACTGCATATACTTAATGTTTGACGAGGGGTTAGATGGAAGATGGGACTTTCTAGTCCCAATATCGCCCAATAAAGACGTATTATTATTATTATTATTTTTTCCTTAGCGTTGATTTCCATTACGGATGACACTATGAGCGCATGAGACTTCGCGCTGCCTCCGTGTAAACTAGCAGAATGGAGCTTATGAATTTAGTGAACGTAACCTGCCCGTACATACAATACGTACAATACCGTTTTAACCATTACTTGCTCAAAGGATACCTATCATACTATCGGCTTTGGCGTACTGGGCGTCACATGGATGGAAAGTTTCATTTGATCCAAACGCATTTCATATGTTGGGAATGAAGAGGTTTTATTTTAGGCAAAACTACTTAATATATATTTATTTATGCAATTAATGTAACTGGCACTTACCTTGAGGTAGGCAGGTGGGTACGTAGCATATTGTTGGATTAGGAATATTTTGGGCCAAATGTATGAAAAGTTTCGGCTTCGCTTTTAGCCATGAAACGATATACCACTGGATACCCTAAGTACCTATATTCGAAGTCATTTCACACGATGACCCTTGGATCACTTCGTTAGCTGGACAGAAATTGTCTCCTAAAAAATCACACAATTTCCTTAGCATTCATCTCCATAGTGGATGACACCTTATATGCGCGCGTATTTTAAAGACATTCTCGCCACCCTGAAGTGAGAAAGGTGGACTGAACGAATTGATTCCGGTGACTGATTGAATTCTGCAGCTCCCTGGTCATGCCGTACCCCCATATCCGTCGTTTGAAGTTCCTTTTTCATTCTCCCTCCTATCCCGAGGCTTTGGTGGTGCCCTTTTCCACCGCAAATGACCGATGACCTTTCTCCTCTCCATTACACTACCACCCACTCGTCTTATTTAGGCTTCCGCGGCGGCGTGGGACGGTGTGCTAAGGAAGTCGGCGGGAAGACGTGAATAGATTGGTCTTCTTTCTCCCTAGACTTCCCCTTCGCTTCCCTCGCCTACTAGACTGATGGCTATTTTTTTCCTCTACTCGATCAATTCTTTCCCGTTTTCTTTTTTTTTCAACTTTTTTTTTAAATTCTCTTCCCTCCACATCTCAAGCGCAGGTCGAAGAATCATTCGGTCTCTCGTGACGACTCCATTCAGTTTCCTTTGGAAGGAAGACGTTGATTTAACGGGAGTAGCTTTGTATCTTTTCCTTCTCTTTCTGTCTCATTCATTTCGATCTTGAGGGGAATTTCGTGAAATATCGGGAAACCAACTGTTTGCCTCTGAATGCAACTTTTTTTTTTATCTCCGCTTAGTGTTTTTTTCAAATATACTATGCGGCAAGTGTATTTGTCATCAATGAGTACAAAGCGGATGCTCTACGTTGGTGGGCAAGTAGGAAAAATCTTGTTCTTCGCTTCTTTGGCCTCGAGAAAATAAATGATAAGTAAGAGCCACTCATTCTACTTTGGAAGGAAGGCGTTGATTAAACGGGAATAGCTCTATAGCTCTTCCCCCTCTCTCTCTCTGTCTCATTCGGTTCTATCGTGGGAGGAATTTCGTGAAAGATCGGAAAACCTATTGTTCGCCTCTAAAAGTACTTTTTTTATCATCTTTTCTGTGCGTTTTGTGGATTTTTTTCCTCTAATATACTGTGAGGAATGTGTGTTTGTCATCAATGAATACAAAATCAGTGTTCGCCATTGGTGGGCGCGTACGAAAAATGTGGTGCTTCGCTGCTTTGGCCGTGTGAAAGTAAATGATAAGTAAGAAGCACTCAGCCTACTTTGTTAGGAAGACTTTGATGAAACAGTCAATAGCTCAATGTCTTCCCCCCTCTCTCTCTCTCCGTCTCATTCCGTTCGATTTTGAGGGGAATGTCGTGAAAGATCAGAAAACTTATTGTCGCCTCTACAAGTAAGTGTTTTTTTCTGTCCGTTAAGTGGTATTTTTTTTCCTTAAATATACTGCGAGGCAAGTGCGTTTGCCATCAATGAGTGCGCAATGGGTGCTCGCCGTTGGTGGTCACGTACGAAAAATATGGTGCTTCGCTATAATTTCCGTTTGAAAATAAATGACGAGAAAGATATTGGGAATGGAATGTATGAGAAGTATTCCTTTGGGACAATGTATCTCATTAGCGTTTCAAACAAATTTTCAGTGCTGCTGAGTGTCGCTCTAAACAATTGAAACGACATTCAACAGTAATGAAAAATGACAAAGCAGGAGCAATTTCCACAATTTCCACCTGATGATGCTGTAAAGCGAAACCGGTAGTACATTAAATTTAAAATTTGTGGAAATTGCTCCTGCTCTGTCATTTTTCATTATGTCACGTTTCCACTCCATCTCGCCTGAAACCTCAGATGACATTCAACAGCCCTGAGGATGAGCCCCGTGTCGGAACTGGAAACGTTGGCTAATGTGGATAATTTAACCCGATGGGAATCCCGAGAAGAGCTTACCAGACTTTAACTGGGGTGAGTATCCTTAATTTTAAGATCATATCTATTTGTTGTCTCTTAGTCTGATCGTCCATGGTAATGTGTAATCCTTTCATGTCTTCTTTGATTTCATACATTCATTTTATATCGATTTTTCTGTTTCATTTTTTACTATGCCGTAATTTGTGGAATAGAATGAAGTAATTTTTGCATGGAATTTTATCGGTTATCTCAGCACGTTGCGTGCGAATGACGAGAATTCTCGTCATTTTTCCCCCGAGCTTTCCGGACGAATATTGTCGTCATATAGGCGCGTCAACTTGAATAATTTTAAAGCATTCATTTGTCATTTGTTTGTACGTTTTCACTGTTGTTCGATGCTTATTATGAATTGATGTATCGTAATGTTTGATTTAGTAAAGTTGGTAAAGTTTTACTTTGAACATTTTACTTCAACCATGTTTATACCAAAGGCATTTCTACAATAATTTATTCACTCACAACCTCTTTCGATAAGGTGTACCATCTTCGGGTATAGTTTACAAAATTATCAG
This sequence comes from Ischnura elegans, assembly GCF_921293095.1. NCBI lineage: Eukaryota > Metazoa > Arthropoda > Insecta > Odonata > Coenagrionidae > Ischnura > Ischnura elegans. Next base: position 51,536,561 of record NC_060249.1, read on the forward strand.
ATGGTTGCCTTCATAGCGTTACTGGCGCTCTTAATAAATGCAATGGTACACTCTATCGGTAGCAGTTACGAGTGAATAAATTATTGTGGAACCGGCTAAGATTTATACTTTCCTGATAGACATGAAGTAGAATAAAAAATGAAATTTATTATTCCGGGACAAGTGTATCCCTTAAGAACATTCATTGTTATAAATATAATAGAGTAAGAAATATTACGAACAATATGTAGATTTGCATTAAACATCGATGTCACAGAATGCGACTAAGTATATGATAAAATAGAAACAAAAACAGACGTATATATGTAATTATCAGTAAGACAAACGTATGAATTCTCATAAATAAATCTGTTTTTTTTTTAACTTTAGCACAATATTCAGTTAACTTACAATATTCAATTCACATATAGCAATATTTCATAGTATTTCTTTTTGAATTGACTTGCATTTTTAGATTTTTTAAAAATTTTATGACAATTGATTCCATACTTCGCAAGAGGTGACATGGTAAGACCTAGCGTAAATGATTTTTGATAGTGTGGTGTGTAAAGTTCTTTCATGTGGGCTACGTTTGGTGTGTGAGGTAGTTCCATCAAGTAACGCCTCAAACCGTTGCACTCATTAAGAGCGCTAGCAGCGCTATGAAGGTAAGCATCTGAGAATTTGGTGAACTGTGCCAGAAGATGGTGCACTATATCGAAACATGTCGCATGTGAATAAATAACTGTGGAACTAGCAAAATTTTATTCTATCCTGATGGTCATTAAGGCAGTCCATCAAGTAATGCCTCAAATCATTGCATTTATCGCAGGTAGATCGCCCAAATTGGCTCACGTTTTCAATCTCAACACCTCTATCCAGGTACGCCGTTCCTTTACGTAAGCAACGTGGTAAGTGGATGCAAATCACGTTTTTCTGTAGGTTTCTCACAAATGAAGAAAATGTCACCCACTCCTTGTCACGGTGAGACTTTCTAAATGTGCGTCTCGGATTTAGTTTTTAGTCGTTACGTCCCACCGAAAGATTGTCTCACTTTTTCATCCCACCCTTCCCCCACCCCTCCGATCTAGAGAAAGTGGGAGATGAGGAATTCAGACTCGGGCTGCGCTAGGCCGCGAGGAGATCAAGGGGTATTAAGTCTCTCGGAAAGGCGCGGGCCACCCAAATTGATCCAACCCACTCAATAACACCGAGGAGGCGATTATGGTTTCTTCCATATACCGACTGATTTGACCACCCGGATCAAATGAGGAAAATAATCCAGCGTTGATGAATTTGAAAGGCAGCCTTTTTTGCCCTCTTTTTTTCAACCAGAGGAAAAGTTGATGCATGTACTCTGCATATGATTTGATGCTTTCCCGGCGAATAATGTGGGTGAAATCATCTCGGGATTCCCACTGGAACATGTACATTGTACAACAATAAAATTTAAAATAGTTGGCAATGGGATAGTTAAACTTGCGAGTTAGAAACTTTTGTTCCCGTAATTCCTTTAACGTACCGCGCATTACGGGCAATCTTCTCTAGGGGCCACATTAAATTTCGGTGAGGGCTGAATCTCCCGTTTCAAGGATAGACGATTCCATATGAATTCCGCAGGCTTTGAGCAGCGGTGTTTGAGGAAAATAATCAGGATTACTGCTGCATCAATTGGTGTACATGGTTCTGAACCATCTGAAAGCCAATTCAGAAATTTATAAAAGGAGAGGAAAATATTACCAAATATCGTCCTCCAAGCTGACCTCATAGCTTAACCGGCCAATCTATCCAATTGGATGGGCGTCAACGGTCGGAATTCGTCCATGTCGATATGTATGTTCGATATGAATTCAATTATACGACTACCCATATTACAAGTGAATGCGAAACATTTTTACTGATTCAAACACACATAAAGTGCTGGACGTGGTGGGTGAGGAGAGGCAGATTTTAGATGAGATACGGAGGAGAGAGAAGGTATGGATGGAGCGAGTAATTAGCGGGGAGGGGATGTTGAAAACGGTGTCAGAAGGTAGAATGTTAGGTAAACGAGGGAGAGGAAGGAAAAGAATAGGATTTTTAGATAGAATGAAAGGGAGCAGGCCTTACTGTGAATTGAAGAGGGAAGTGGTTAATGGGGAGGAAGGATTCCAGAATTATTCTCAGGTACTCCATGGAAACCTATCTTAATCGGTAGAATACTATAATAACAATTATTTTTATTATTATTTATTTATTTATATACCACTTATCCTTTCCCTTGGGCTACAACCTTGTCGCGGTGGAAAGGCTTGAGCGTTCCTATGACCCCTAGAGCTGCACTGGCGGGATTAATTCTAAATTATTCCCGGTAGGGCCACCCATGCCAGATAGGTCGAAGGGTAGGAGCCAGACGAAAGGTAGTCCACGTGATGGTGTCACGTAAAAAAACACTGTTGGAATGGAAGTGGGAAACCCTACCAACTATCTCTTCCCTGAACACATGGAGTACAACCAAATGAGCCTCGGAATCTCATCGCCCGGGACCCGTCCGCAAAGGGCGGGTGTCGGGCACGGTAACGAGGTCGGCAAGGTCCTCGGGGTCGCCAACATGCGAAATCCTTGCAGAGACTTATCATCATCACCATCAGCAGCAGCAGCAGCAATGAAGAAAGAAGAAAAGAAGACCAAGAAGATGGAGAAGAAGAAGTCGGCTGTAAATGTAGGGACGTGGAATGTGAGGACTATGATGAGGGCGGGGAAATTAGAAAATATCAAAAGGGAAATGGATAAAGGGAGGATAGACATCTTAGGATTATGCGAGGTGAGGTGGAGGGATGGGGGGGACTATTGGAGTGATGGGTATAGGGTTATATATAGTGGAGGGGAAGAAAGCCAGCGGGGGGTAGCTTTAGTACTAAACGGGAAGATGGGTAAGCGTGTGGTAGGTATAGACCAGGTAAGCGATAGGATTCTGGTGGTAGAAATTGAGGCGCGGCCCACCAACCTTGTGGTGGTCCAAGTTTACATGCCCACTAGCAATCATAGGGAGGAAGAAGTAGATGAGGTGTATGAACAGCTCGAGGAAATAATTAGAGACACACCGGGTATGAAAAATCTGGTAGTAATGGGGGACTGGAACGCCTCAGTCGGGGAAGGCAGGGATGGAAACGAAATAGGAGATTTTGGTCTAGGAAAACGAAACGACAGGGGAGAGAAAGCAGCAGAATTTTGTAGGAGAAACAAATTATTCATCACAAACACGTGGTTCAATCATCATAAAGGGCGAAGGTACACGTGGAAAAGTCCAGGAGATGCGGGGAGATATCAAATAGACTACATTATGGTAAGACAGAGGTTTAGGAATAGTGTGAAAAACTCGCGCAGCTTCCCTGCAGCGGATGCGGATTCGGACCACAATCTAGTGCTCATGAAATGCAACGTAAGATTCAAAAGACTTATAAGAGTTAGGAAGACGAAGAAATGGAACGTAGAAGCCCTGAAAGGGAGCATGAGGAGAGAATATCAGGAACTAGTGGACATTAGTATGCGGGACATTGACAGCACCAAGACTGTTGAGGAAAGATGGGATGATATTAAAACGGGAATAGTCAAAGCGGCGGAGAAGTCAATTGGCTACGTGGACAGTAGAAGGATAAAGAAGCCGTGGATAACGGAGGCAATGGTAAAAGAAATGGAGGAGAGAAGGAAGTGGAAGAACGTGGACACAGAACAGGGCAAAAGAATGTATAGGGAATTGAATAATCGATTACGACGTGAAACTAAGAGGGCAAGGGAGGCTTGGTGGAAAAGACAGTGCGAGGAAATGGAAAAGTTCCAGAAGGATGGAGAAGTAGGCGCGTTGTACGCTAAAGTTAAGTCGCTATCGGGCGGCAAAAGAGGACAAACCATGTCTAAAATTAAGGCTAAGGATGGGAGGATGCTAACCGAGCGAGCAGAGGTACAGGGTAGGTGGAAGGAATACGTGGAGGACCTGTATGACGGAATGAACAGACCAGAGAGATTGACTCTAGAGGAGGAAAGTGCAGTGGAGGAGGACAATCTTGGGCCGGGGATATTAGATTCGGAAATAGAGAGAGCACTTCGTGATATGAAGGCTAGGAAAGCAGTAGGCGTGGACAATATCCCGTGTGAGCTTCTGAAGAATCTAGGGAAGGAAGGTAAGAATAGGTTTTTCGAACTATTACGCAGGATCTATGAGGAGGGATGCTGGCCGGAAGATTTCGTGAAGACGGTTTTAATTCCGCTTCCGAAAAAGAAGAAAGCTGTGGAATGCGGAGATTATAGGACTATCAGCTTAATATCGCACGCGGCGAAAGTGGTGCTGAGGATATTAACAGACGAATGGAGGCGAGGGCAAACGAGTATTTGGGTGAAGATCAATTTGGTTTCAGAAAAGGGAAATCAACTCGTGATGCAATAGCAATAATGAGGTCCCTCGTGGAGAGGAACCTAGAATACGACCAGGACGTATATGCGTGTTTCGTGGATTTTGAGAAAGCGTTTGATAGGGTGAACTGGGTGAAGCTAATGGATATTCTCAAGAGAATAGGTGTAGATTGGAGGGATAGACGACTGATTCGTAATCTGTATATGGCCCAGACTGCGCAAGTGAGGATAGCGGACGGAGAATCTGGGTGGGCAAGGCTGTCCTCTATCGCCGCTGCTCTTTAACGTGTACGCTGAAGAGATGGTAAGGGAAGCGTGGGATGAGTTAGAAGCTGGGATAAAAGTGGGAGGAATGATGTTCAAATCAGTGAGATTCGCGGATGACCAAGCGTTGATCAGCCAGTCAGCGAGGGGGCTTCAGGCTCTAGTGGATGCGTTATACGAACGTTGCGAGGAGTATGGGATGAGGATTAATCACAAGAAAACTAAGGTTATGCGGTTTTGTAAAGCATCACGAGCGAGGAATGTGAGACTCAAGATAAAGGTGGATGGTGAAAAACTAGAGCAGGTTGAGCAATTCAACTATTTAGGCAGTACGTTAGAGGAAAACGGATACAGTAGTAAGGACATCAGGAAGAGAATAGCATTAGCGAAGGAGGCGTTCATGAACAGGAAGGAGCTTCTGAGAGGATCGTTGTGTAAGAGTTTAAAGAAAAGGCTGGTGAAGAGTTTGATTTGGAGTGTAGCTCTCTACGGTGCGGAAACGTGGACACTGAGGAAAGAAGACGAGAGAAGATTGGAGGCATTCGAGATGTGGGTATGGAGAAGAATGGAGAGGGTGAAATGGACGGAGAGGAAAAGGAACGACGAAGTGCTGGATATGGTTGGCGAGGAGAGGCAGCTTTTAGATGAGATACGCAGGAGACAGAAGGTATGGATGGAGTTAGTGCTTAGTGGTGAGGGGATGCTGAAAATGGTGTTGGAGGGTAGAATGTTGGGGAAACGAGGGAGGGGAAGGAAAAGAATAGGTTTTTTAGATAGATTGAAAGAGAGTAGGCCTTACAGTGAATTAAAGAAGGCAGTGCTGGAAGGAAAGGGAGGCTCTCAGATCGCTTCTCGAATACTCCATGGAAACCTACCTTAATCGGTAGAATACTATAATAATAATAATACCACTTATGTATACAAGAAATCTTGTTTTGTAGTATCGTTTTAAATTGTTAATTGAAACCGTGTACATTCTTGAAATTGGCTTGTCAGCAGGTGCCACATGAAGAAATATAGTTATTTATAATTTGTGTCTTATCAAATTACGAAATTAACAATTTAATTAACAAATGCCATATAAAGTATTATGTTCTGCATCACGTCAAATAACAAATGAAACATTTTAATAAACATTCTTAATAACAAATAAGCATACCATTCTATAAAATGTTATTACACTTCATTATTAACAATCAGTCAATAACCATGTCTTAATTTTCCTTTTAACTTCACTCAGCGTTTTAAAATCTTTAAATTCACGCTTTAGATTATTTAACAGTTTAGGTACAACAACTTTTAATTGCCTGCCATCCTTATGCAACCCTTAAATAATAATAATAAACACAGGTAATTGTTAGTCTTAATCATTTAATAAGAAATCTATGCAATCATTTTTCATAAAATTATTCCAGGAATATCCATCAACCTCCAGGATAAATTGCGCAGATCAATATACCATCCGGTATCCTTAGTTGAAATTGTGATTGTACGCAGTTTTATAGCGCGTATCCCTGAGTGTTCTTCCTATCCACCCCAGAAGTGTATGTAAACCTGAGTCGGTCCGCGAGCGCGGGGGAGAAAAAGACCGACCATGAAAACTATGGAATCGACTCAGGTAGCTGGCGAACCCGTGCGTCACTCTACGGTATACAGACTATATATATATATATATATCTTTGGGAAGGGGGTGAGAGCAATCGAAGACTAGGCTAGGTAATTTTAAATCGTGTATTTTAGATAAGTGTTTAATTTTAAAAAATTAGGAAGAAAATACAAAAATGGATAGTAAATAGAACGACAAATCATGGCACCGAGCGGTAGATCATTTGAGAGGACGGATGACGCCTTATTCACCAGTCCTCTTTCGCGACCCATTACTTTTGTAAAGCTTAATCTATTTTTTTTTTTTTTTTGGATTTTCAGAGTAAATAGACTAGAGAGCCTTGCCATCATTTGCTAGTACATATATCAAATTTTAGATTTTATCCATATTTTATTTTCTCAGATGCTAAATTTTTATATTTTAGATGTACACAAATGTTTTTGTAAATAATATTACGTATACCTTGAACATTTTTAGCAGGTAACTTGAGTTTTTAAAAATTATTGCATCAGGAAAAAAGTTGCAAATACCACCGTTTGATGCATCCCCTTAACCCCCGAGCGTGCGCACTGCTGCACAAAGTACGCCAGTCTTCGAAAACCAAGGATTTCAACATTGTACGCACATTCTGGTCCAAAATGGCCTCGTGTATTCTTACAATGTACTTTGACTGTCTATAGTGAGAGTTTTCAAAAGTTAAGTAGCGCAGATATTTTTTTTTTTAGATTGGCAAGAGGAACCAACATCCGTGGCGTACCAAGTACGCCGCGCGACCGGCCGTGTATGCATTGCTTTTCTTGAATGGTCTTTTGTATTCTTACAATGTGATTTTGACTGTCTATAGCGTGAGTTTTCAAAGCACATAGTATCGTAGCAATTTTTTTTAGTTCGGCAAGAGGAACCCGACACCCGTGGCGTATAAATTACGCCGCGCGACCGGCCGTGTACTACCTGTGTACCTTTATATCTGTATCACCTATAAATATACAAGCTAGAACTAATTTCTACCGATAAAGATACATTTTAACAAACATCGAGTGTTATCATGTATATGCATATATGGTGGACAAAGTACGTCCGGTCGTGTAATAATATCAGGCGCGCCCGCTCGAGGGTTAAAAAACTCAAACTTTTCCTGTTCTAGGGAGCAGTGGCCATCCCTTCCTACACGCTTCTGATCTATTCGTTGTCTCTTCCAGCGGCGGCAAACATTCCACTATTTGTGAATGCCAATACCCCTGGCTAGACAGTGGGGACAGGACCGTCGTAGACTCATCAACCCCTATGCTTTCTCCTCTTTTGATTCATGTACTCTTCCAGTCGGAAACACGCCGAAAATGTGCCTCGTCATTGCTCTCAATGATTCTCACTATATAATCTAGATCTTTGTCCCTGCGCAGACCCCTGGTTTGCTTTCGGACTGCATCTTTGGAATCGTCGCCCACTGTCTGGACGGAGTGAATGGGCTTTGTACTGTCTATCCTAGAGGAAGATAGGAGAGTCTGAGGGATCATCCCTAATTTCCTGAGTAAAATTCCGAAGATTCAATCTGTTAGCACGTCATTCTAAAGGGTCTACCAGAATTAGATAGTAAAACTGTCCCTTAGGGCAATTGAAACCGGACCTATTGCAACAGAAATGAAATATCTAACTCTGGAATGAAATATGTAATTCATAACCTTCATGTAAAGTACAAAGAACTATGTTTTTCCACACATAAGTAGCCCTTTACGTGGTCGCGTGACCAGTCTCCGTAGCAAATGATGATTTTGAAAAACTTTAAAAAAAGATAATAATTTCAAGACACATCAAATGATAAATTTTTCAAAACATTACATGCAACATTAAATTTTTTACTCATCTCATCATGGTCGATATAATTTATTCTGGTATTAATCCTTTTCCTGAGAGATAGCCGTTTCTGTGCTAATTTTGCATGTTTTTTCAGGTATATACTCTGCGACACATGATAATTACTGATCATTTTTTGAGGAAGAAAGTCATAATTATTGCTCATATTCATTGGCTGTGAGGATACCCTTACTGAGGTTTCATGGTAGCGCCATTCAAGGCATATATTGGTATTTAATTTCAATTTGTTTTGTGAATATCGTACTCAGTACTTTTTTTCCTAATGGTATACTTTGATTTAAACATCAAAAGTTGCGATCAGTACATCCTGAGCGTATTATTCGATGGAAGTACTTAAGGGTACAGGGGTTAGGGTGTTCGGACGAGAGGTGCTTGTAAATAGATGGTGGATAAAAAAATGATAACCCTTAATCTCAGGCGCCTTGGTCGCATGTCCCACTCTTAATTAAAATGTTGAATTAAATCATTGGTAGCCGGGACGATTTTCTTATTATGTATTTTGCTCGTTTCCACCCTTGAATCTTAACTTTTATTGATGAAGTATCGCATACTGTTTTTTGTACGTATCCTTTTCCTAGAATAAGAGAACTTATTTGGATAATATAGTACAAGTCAAGTATAATCGGTAATGTGAAAAGTATGTGAGTAATTAGCACATTTTCTTATCTTGTTTTTTTAGTTAGACTTTGTCACCGCATTATTTTCTACATTGTAACTGGTTCAATGCCTATTATTAGATGTTTTTTTCTATTCAATTTATTTTCTGACCACATATTCGTCCTAATGCTCTCAGAGAAAGGATCGGGAGAGTGAATTAGATTCCGCGCTTGCGACCAAGATAACTCAAGTTTGACTGACGTTCAAACTCAATCTTTCCGTGCATTTATCACTAACAGTAAGTGTTGCCCTGTTAAAAGGGAAATTTAACTGTTTTTTCTTCAACCTTCAGCTTGATTTTGTGGCAGATATCATGAAATGTAAGTGTGTAAAAAAAATGGAGTATCAGCCGATAGGTGCTGCAGGGCAAGTGATATTCACAGCTGATATGTTGCGGGCAGTCACCACAAGGGAAAAAATTTCGGGGGGGGGGAAGTAGGGGCCCGAAGCTCTCACAGCATCTCCCGTGGCAACGTGCCTGTACAGCTGAGTTCCGAGAGAAAACGCGCGCCAAGAGTATCGCGCAAGTGACCTGTGGAATGATTCCCTCGATTTTTTTGCCTCCTTTTCTCGCGTAGAGGTGGCAGCACCAGTATTCCCATCGCGAGTGGAGAAAAGCGCGAAATTTCGCTCCCGCCGCGCCGTGCCGTGGCTTTCGTTCAAATGGACTTTCGTTCTGTCATTCCGAAATTTCTCACGCAACCGTTTCCCTCGGCCCTTCCCGGAGAAGCATTGAGAGAGGGAGAAGAGAAACAGCCGAGCATCTGCGCGCGACGAATGTTTCCCGCGGAGGAGCAGGCGAAGAAAAAGAAGGAAGAAAGAATTCGTAACACGGGTTGGATGGAGAAGGTATGTCGGCTTTGAAGGGATGAGGATGGAGGGAACGACGAGGACAAGGGGACATTTTCAACGGACATCAAGGGAAAGGTTTGGGGAGGGATAGTGTGACTGCTGGAGATCGCGGTGCAGGAGTATGCCTCGTGAAATTGTATGCAGGGGTGAGGATGAAGGAGGTAAAGAAGCTGACTGCATAGAGTAGGCCCAATTCCATCCCACAAAAGGTTGATTTCTGTTGCCACTTCGGTCGCGTGTTAATCAGCTTTCAAAAATGTCCACGTCGCGGTGATGAGTGCAATGTGATCCATCGTTTTCCAATATTTTACAGTGAAGTGTTTGTCGATGGGAGGAATTGCATTGAAGAGTTATGTATTTGATAAATAATATCATCATGACTGTAAATTTCGGTTGGCACCCCAAATTATACCTTATTTCCCCGTGGAACTCGAATCACATTGTCCGTCAGCGACGCCAGTGGTGACTTCTGCAAACCCATTTAAAAGCGCAATGGGCGACCACGCCTTATGAGGCCAACTTGAGGATCCTCTATTGTAATATTCGTGTAAGGAAAGGCAGTGATGCTGGCACATAGCCAGGAAGGTGGCTTCTAGAGCTTCATGTTGAAGTGATAATGAAAAAAGTTGTATTTCCTAGTTTTTAGTTTGATCCGGAGATGACGCTGCGACGCCTGTTTTTGTAAGATTTTTTTAAATATATGTAACTAAGGAGTCAACGAAAGGGAACCTTAATTGAAAAACTAGATTCAGCAGCTAAAAAAGACTTATTGAAATGTTTTTTAAATAAATTAAGGAGATAAGTATAGGGGCGTACCTAGGATCAAATCAAGCTTGATAAAATGGGCTTGATAGGATGGAGGAAGGAAAGGCACGGATGGCGTGGTTCCTATTGAATGCGAAAACATTGCCAAACATAAAACCCTTCTTGGCGATGTATTCGACGCAATAATTCTGCTGATTTTGTGCGTGCATTGTTTGAATTTCGCCGAGTTTCGTTTCTATGGGATTATCAATTGGTGTAATTCCATTTGTTGAAGAATGTCGAAATGAAGAAATGAAGAATGAAGAAATCCCATGTTGTATGCAGAATGTTATGTGTAATTCAGACTGCGTGATTTAGTAGTTATCGCGCTCCACTCCTAATCCTAAACACTCGCAAGTTCAAATCCTGGAGCCTCCGGAAATTTATTGTTGATATATTTTTAATTCAAGAAGATATATTCTGGGAATTTTGTGTGGTTACAAGCATACCCTATCTTCGACTCCACTATTGCGAAGTAGCAGTTTCACCAGAAGCCGCTGATGGCGAAGATTCTGAGAGTCTGTACGATAACAATGGCCAAATCTACGAGCGAGGGTGAAGTCACGGAATCGGTGGGAGTATTGCGATGTGGAAGGCAACGGAAAAACCACCAAATTACCATCCCTAGTCAATGCAGCCTTGCATGTAGTGTAACATGATGGCATACTTTCCGGTATGATATACCAGGATAATCCCACAATCGGATCTCCGTGTTAGTGATGGAAAAACATCGGTCAAAATCGATTTTTCGAATAATAGGTTTTTAATCGTAAGGAATAGCTCGAGTTTTCAACAAAATCGAAATTTGAAACAAAAGATCGAATAATCGAAAAAACAACGGTTTGTAAACAAATTTGTACAAAATCATGTTCATTCGAAAAGTTCTCATAAGCCTTAAGTTTTAGGAAAAATCTACTTGTAATGCATGCTTGGATTAGTAAAAAATTACAAAAATTACATAGATAAATAGTAAAAATTTACAGCTTCACGTACAGTAGAGTTTTGAGATAACCACTTGGAGCCATTCGGCTTCACTAAAATTTTTAAGAAAGATCAATTGAACGAGATTCTCTCTTGGTGATAGCAGTGGCGGATACATATGGAGGGTGCAGGGGGTGCCCCCTTGCGGGCCCGCCCGTACTGCCAAACATTGCAGAACCACAATTATAAGTTTTTTTTATAACATAAGATGGCATTGTCTTGTATATGTGTGCAATAAATTTAATTAAAATTTTCTTAAACTCTGTACGTCACATGATTATTTTTAATAGGATAAAAGTAGAGGTAACTCAAGATATCTTTTGAGCCCCCCCTCCCTCGAGTTTTTTCTGTATCCGCTACTGCTGGATTGCGTGCCACTGGAAAAGTGGGCATGCCTTTCTACTTTTTTCGGAGATGACGTTATCATCAGGCGATAATGATGCTGGTGAGATCAAACGGAATGGTGAAGATTTAAGTTGAATAATGGAGTTGGTATCGAAAATCGAAGATGACGGCTCGATCTCGATTTCCTCGATCTTTGACAATTAAAACTCGATTTTAATCTAAATCGATTTTTCCATCACTACTCCGGGTAGGAACTATCTGGAAGGATACACCAGTCAAAGGAGTTTGGTGTAGAATTAGGATGTGGAACGGGAGATCATGGGGGTGGGCGGGTAACTGGAGAAAGGACCTAGCATGGGATAAGGAAAACTGGAGTGCCGTTGTACACCAATCTTAGGATAGCAATAATATGTGTGCAATTGCAATCCACGATAATTCAAATGCATTTGCTCTATCGCGCACACTGAATAGATTAGAGCTGATGCTCTTTCTTTACACCGATGCACCATCCTGATATAATGCCGATTCAACAAAAAATGGTATACAAAAAACGAGTATGGAATGCACATAAGTAACGATTGAATTGAACGAACGGTGTTATACCCAAAAAGAACGATGTAATACCCAAAACGAATGATAGAATACATAAAAACGAACGATGGAATTCACTAAACCAACGATGGAATGCACGAAATGAACGATGGAGTTCACAAAACGAACGGTATTATGTCCAACAATAGTAATGTAATACACAAAACGAACGATGAAATGCGCAAAAAGAACGATGGAATACACTGAACGAACGGTCCTCCGCAACAGATTAGCACTGTAAGGGGATATTTTTTTATGTGCCAAAAATTATGCAGATAAAAAAATGGACAAGCCGCGTGAGAGAAGTACAAATACTTAGGGCCGGACGCCTTGCAACCATCCGAAGTTACGACCAAAATAGCAATGAATAATAAGTTTTGAGTCTTATGAAAACCTGGGATGAGAGACTTGAGAATTAAATTGGCCACAACATGAGACACGAGGATCTAATGAAAATCACCGTTGAAGGACAGGTGGAAGGAAAACGCTAGAAGTACACAGCGGATGAGATATGTAAAGCAGGTGATGAAATATATTACCCATTAAAGCCCAATGTTGCTTCAAAGCAACATCAAAAATGTATAAAATTTCAGCTCTATTTAGGAAACATACACTTCGTACTGTTTTGTGGTGTAAACTTTAATGAAGAGATATTTATCTGCCACGATGATTATGATTGAGTACAAAATTTTCAAGTTTTCAAAGTGAGAAATCTTGAAATTCGATTTCTCCCAAAAGCAGCTCTGGGTTAGAATAGGTTAAGCAGAAGAGATAGGTGTTAAAAGATTATCCGATGGGATGAGGAAAGAGCTGCGTCAAACCAACCTGAGGATTGATGACTGTTGTAGTGATGAATTTGATAAAGCATTCTACCCTTTAAGGTAGATTTCCATGGAGTACTCAAAAAGCATTCTGCATTCTGCCTCTTCCTTCAAGCACTTTCCTCTTCAATTCATAATGAGGGCTATTCTCTTTCATTCTATCTGCAAATCCTATTCTTTTCCTTTCCCTCCCACGTTTTTACCTAACATTCTACCCCCTAACAACGTTTTCAGCATCTCCTACCCACTAAGTACTCGCTCCATCTATACCTTCTGTCTCATCCGTATCACATCTAAAAGCTACCCCTCCTCACCCACCATATCCAGCACTTCCTCCTCCTCTCCATCCACTTCGCCTCCTCCATTCTTCACCACACCCATATCTCGAATAGTAATGAATAAGTCTTCAAATATCCCCAAAACTCCTTCTCGGAAATGTCACGACAAGCCCACTTATATTGCGGCAGAATGCCTATATCATGACATTATTATTAGTTGTGATTTTTTGCGCAATGTTGTTTTTATGAATTAGTGATAATGTTCATGTAATATTTACATCAAAGCCTCGTGCGTAAAAAGTACGTATACCGCAGATAGCGAATCTATGCCTGTGGGCCCGTTAGGGGACTGCAACGAATTAGGCTATATTTTGACTTCACTCTCACTCAGCGATTCAACCCGGAGGTAGGTATGGTTTTGTGAGTTATAGCATGCATAGAGAACAGTACTAATCTAGTTTCAGCGAGTAGATATATTTTTTCACAGGATTCAGTGGTCTAATACATAGTTTTACGGATAATTTGCGAGTGCTGTGTTCTCATGTCAAAATCGAAACGTGTCGTAGAGCGGTATTTTTCAAGACGCAAACATTTCCGTCGGGTCAAAACGCTGAATTATGATACAAAATTCACATACGAGGACAAACAAATAGCATGGAAAGAAAGTGAAAAACATATTATGGGATAAAATTGGAGGAAAATCGCAAAAATATTTGACTGAATGTAAGTTATACTCATTTAAAAAAACCTCTAGGGTAATATAGACTGACGCGACTACTGGGGGGTAAATATAATGCGTATACTCGAACACAAAAATGGCTTTTAAAGAAAGAGAAAAGTACGTTATGAGATAAAATTGGAGGTAAATTGCTAAAATATTTAACTGAATAAGAGTTTTCTTTATTAAAATAAAAACTCTCAGGTCATATAGACCCGACGGGAGTACATAAAGGTATAAGTCGAGGAATTCCTGTATTTAACCGTTCGGTTAATTTTTTGCATGACCCGCTATTGCGTTATTGTTTTCCCGGCGCGTCACGCGTCGCCATGGATTTCCTTCCTCGCCAAGCGCCGTCCAACAAAGCGTATGGCATCGGTTCCGCTGTCCGTGTCGCCCTATTGGGTTGCGTTGCGAAGTAGTGAAAGGGGGGAGTGTGTCGTGCTATAGGGGGGTGGGGGAGGTTTTTTGGGGTGTGGGGGAGAAGTGGCTGAGCCGGAGGACCACCCAGGAGCAGAGGAGAGAGGCGGTCCACAATTTGGGCAGTTCTTCCCTCCTCCCCTCCCCTGCCCCCCACCACCCACCTGCTCTCGGAATTATCAACGCCAACAGCCACCATTAATACTAAAGAACACCCACTTCTCTCCCCCCCCCACCCACCCTCCTACTTCCCCTCTTCCCTCTCACATCCCCCTCCTCCTCCGTTTCCCCCCTCCATAATGGATTGTGCTTTTAAATACGGTCCGTAACCTATGGTTTTCATTTTCCCCATGATTTTGAAAATGTAATGCGCGGAGTTATATTGTACTTCGCAAGAGAGTTTTATTTTTATTTTAGAACATATGTACATTTTACACGTACCCCATAATAATTTCCGCGAGAAAAAAATTCCCTGGACCTGGGATCGAATCACGGACCTTTCTAAACCGGATCCGCTTCTGGGAGAAATTTAAAAAATATATATTTTAGAGAAACATTGCTGATTACCCTATTATTATTATAGTATTCTACCGATTAAGGTAGGTTTCCATGGAGTACTGTGGAAGTAATCTGGGAGCCTCCCTTTCCTTCCAGCACTGCCTTCTTCAATTCACTGAAAAGCCAACTCCCTTTCAATCTATATAAAAATCCTATTATCTTCCTTCCCCTCCCTCGTTTAACCTCATGCTTTTAAGTACAAACCCCTTAACTATGACTTTTCTTTCCACCAACCCCCGTTCCCCACTAAGTACGCAGGTAATGATTTTGAAATTTTAGAGATTGGTACCTATCAAAAGTCGAAAAAAAATGCCTCGGATTATGTTATACTATGAATAGGAAAATATATCCATTAAGTTTCAGCGGGTGGGAAGCGCTAAAATATGGCTTTGTAATAATTAAAGCCGTTGTTTTATTTACCATACGTTTATATAAGTTAAATAAGATTCGATTTTGGTTGTGTTTTTGAAATCATGTTTTAGCCTTTATGCCACGGAACACCTCCATTGATTAGATGGAAATAGATTGATAAATTTGAATGAGCAAATACAATTTCCAGAAGACAGCGTTTTATTAGAATATATTGAGCGAAGACTTAAATAACGTATTCATTTGCCCGTACTATTATTATGCAAAATTTGAACCAATATCTGGTGTGAAAGTGGCTTTAAAAAAGGACGAAATACGGAATGATTGCACGGAATTCAATTCTTCTCAAATGACAGCCACAAGGTTAAGAATGACGGATAAAAAAACACAAAAATTGCTTCTCGCACAACCTCTTTTCTAGTACACTCTTACATTACGCGAGGAATGTATCATGAAAATTTCATGGCTATGACTTCAGTTGTTTGGAGTTTGTACTTTCATGAGGGAATGAATCAGTCAGCCAGTAAGCATGTTGCTTTTAAGTGCCATAACTAGGAAAAAATTAATTTTATTTAGATTCCCGATGACTAAAAATACGAATGGAGTCCCAAGGGATCCCACGGAGCTACTATTTCCCAGACTGATTTATTGACTACTTTAAGTAGGTGTGCGAGTGTAACGAACTTTTATTTATAACTGTAAATTTATATTGTTATTGTGTAACAGACATATTTTCATTATGTATTTGTTTTAATAATGGATATTATTGCAGACAGTGGCGCAGCAAGAGGGGGGTTTTGGGAGATAAGACATCCCCATGAGCTCAGAGAAATTTTTAAGTGTAATTAATTTTACTTAATTGGATTAACATTATTTGCAGAATATAGTGAAGATTATAAAATATCCTGAAGAATGAAACAAAACTCTCCATATACCTTGAAATGTTACTGGGGGAGGGCCCCCGCACCTCCCGCTTACCCTGGCGCATGTTCCATACCCTCTTGACCACCCAGTTTTAGCTGCGCCCAAAACTCCCCTACCCTTAATTCTTAGGTTCGCTCTTGATTGCAGATACGAAGTTCTGAATGTTTTTAGGGTTTTCATGAGTAAGATTCCATCAAGGGAAATTTTTATTGCCGGATTTTCTTTGTTTTTGAACCTATCGACATTTCCGCTATCTTTTATAAAATCATTTACTTCATGGAACTAGTGGTGTGTATGAGTATTTGTCAGTTTTTTTTTGTTTTTCAGATTATAATTGTTGATTTTAATTTTCATGAATACCTTTTGGTTCTCGGAGTAAAGTATGCTCACGATGAAAACAATTGTCATGCACCTTGCGATTCCAAATGAATGCTCCTTTGTTGCATTCTACGTTTGATTTTTTCTCATATCATGTTGAGGTCTAGACGATTCCTGCAATGTAAATGTTTCCATGTTTTCATATTTATGCCTAAATTGGCTCACTGTTAGCTGATTTTAACTTGACTAATTTTCTTCATGTCATCATGTTATTTTTACATCAAAATAGCTGTTAGAACTTAGGTTTCCGCGCCGATGGTTTGATCTCTGCATTTCTCCAGGGTTTTCTTCCGCGTCAGCTTGTTTGTAGACAACCGTTTCGCTGGCTATCCTGCCAGCGTCTTCAGGTCGAAGGTGTCGGCTGTTGGTTTCTGCCTCGCTTATATACTGTAGGCTGGATGAGAGCTGCACTGTGATTGGCTGTCTGACTGGGCGCTTCTCTCTGATTGGCTCTCTCTTTGATGACTCTTTTCCAGGCGCTGTGAAGGAAGTATCCATCTTCTCTATTGAAATTCAATGGTGTTTTTTAAATTTCTATTGCTTCCCTAATTTGCCTTGGGAAGTATCGGCACTCCTTAACTAAAAATTTCTTTTCCTCAAATTTGATGTCGTGGCCAGGATAGCCAGCGAAACTGTTGTCTACAAACAAGCTGACGCGGAAGAAAACCCTGGAGAAATGCAGAGATCAAAATAGCTTTTTACGTTGAATGCTGGCTGCTTCTACATAGTGAAGCCTGAAGCTGTTAGATTATTTTTTGCATTTTCCTCGTTTGTAAGGGAAAATTGCTGACTATTCTATCTTAGTCTTCGGAAATTTGTAGGTGAATGTACTATTCTTTACTTTTTCGGTGAGAAGAGATTAGTTGTAAAGATCGAGCGAAAAATTCATAAACCTGTTCTGTTTCAACAGGAATATTTGCATCCTACCTCAGAAAACAAGTTTATGTGTTTTATTTATTTATTTCTCGGTATTTGAGTAAAAAATACTAATATACTTGGAAATAGATAACAGATGTACAGAAAAAATTATTCAGTTCGTGGTACTTGTGCAGACACAGTGTTAGTTTTTAAACGTACAACTGCATAGGTGGAAGTATAATGTCTTATTGAATTAGCGGTGAAGGTGGTTTACTATATTTTCTTGTCGAGCATTAAATATTAATTGCATCAGTTTCTATGTTCCTTATTCCTTAAGTCACTCTGAACTGTCCATTCCTTTTCTTTTGCCTCCTCTTCCCCCTCCAGCCTATTTAGGCGTAATCTCCTCGTGGGAATCAATATGTGTTTTTGTCTAGCGCCACTGAGTCCCACCCATGAAGTGGTCAGGTCTCTAGGTCGGAGGAATTTGGAAAATGCCTCTTCTCCGGAATGGTTCGAATGTTTGTCGGCAGATTCTGTCGAAAGGAGTTACTTTGGAGATCGGGTTGGTGTGGTGGCTAGAGTGTTGGCTACCCACCCCGTGCGCCTGGGTTCAAATCCCGGCAGGGGAAGAGATTCTTCAGAGATAACTCTATCTCTTTTTGAGTGGAGGGAACTTCATGTACAGCACCTCACCCGTTGTATAGAACGTTAAGTTGTGGTCCCCTTTCATTAAGAGCTGGCCAATGCTGACGCCGCGCAGTGGACCCAATTCGAAAAAAGGTGGTAGACATTAATACCGCTCTCATACTTAACTATTGTATTATGAAGAAGCATTTCATATGATTTTTGTCCGCTGGATCCGAATTCGAAGTTATCTTTTATGATATTATTTTTAAATTGCAATTATTTAATCAATTTTATAATTAGACACTAAAATTATGTTTTGTTTTTTATTCCACATGTTGATCTATTCGATTAAATGAGGTCGACGTATTATTTTGCGATTTTGCGATTTTTATTTGTTTTACTTGATAAATTATTGAAACAATGTAAGTGGACCGTTATTAAAACAACAGTAATATGTGCCCCTATATATTTTTGATCCGATGAGCCTCAAATCAAGGTTTTTTTAATCCATAAACAATGATGTTTTCTATTTTCTTCTTTCCCAACGCTTCCTCCATGATTAAAATGACCTAAGCTGCCGGTCGCATCCCCCAAATACCAAACCTAGGAGTCTCTTTGACTGTGTGACGTGGTATCCTGATTTATACTAGATTTTTGGGTAGGGAACTGGTATTCTACGGTAGGCCTACAGTTCTAAACCCTATAGGAAGATAAATATTCGGAGAACAAATCTACTCAAACGTAGTTGACAGTAGACGTAGGCAAAGCTATGATTGTGCGGCAGAATCTCTGTAAGCTTCCCAAAATATGAAGAAAAATTAATCTTTTGGTTTTAATTTTAAGTGGAGTAAACGTGCCCCCAGTTGCTGCATCTTTTTTCTTATGCACGGGATTCATGCATTGGACAAATTGAAATTGATGACATGGGCTAACTATATATATTTTTTGAATTCCTGATAAAACATGAATATAAATTGATACACCGCATGCATGAAAACATAGGCTAGGAAATGCTCCTTATGGTGGCGTACTTTTTGTTTTTCAAAAATATTCGAGAAAAAATAAAAAGATCAAAAACCAAATGTGAATGTGCCCCTCATTGTTACTCGTGGGTACTTCGTCATTTTCATATTATTCTTTAATTACTCTCGTTCTAGAGGTTCTTATACCTTTTCACGGCATTTTGGCACCATTACGACTGTGGAAAAATATTTGCATCATATTATCGTAGACGTCCGTTCGGCTGCGGGTAATTGCGCGCGATGCGTGAAGTTTAATATTAATCCCTCATGAACATTAACCCGTCCTGTGATGGAGATAATTTGTCACTAATCGAGGATCGGATTTCTTGCTTGCCGATTGTTATTTTGAAGAAATTAGTGACTCCAGCCGAATAAATAACTCGCAACGCTTTAACCCTACATGTATTCAATTAGTGGAGCTATGAGGATGACGTTACAATTTTGATAATTATCCTCTTTTCAAAGGAATGCAGTAAGGCGTGTCCATTTCCGTCGTTTAAATGTCTCGAACATCCGTAAATTGGACCGTTGATGATACCTTTGGAAGCGTGTGTTGAATCAAATCTCGGTTGGGAATTTGGAAAAGAAATCGCGTTTATTTTTCGGGTTAATGATACGGTAGGCGGAAATTGAAAATCGGAGCAGTTTTCTTTCGAGCAAATAGTTGATTAGTAGATCGTGCGGTGTGAGATGCTATCCGTTTTCTGAATAAATCTGCTTTTGAAATAAAATTGGTGAAATCATCGGTCCATAAATATCGTTTTCCTCAACCCTAACTTTATGAGATTCTTTTTGAAGAGATAGTATATTTTTTTATTGCTTTTAAGAAGCCCTCTCCATGTATTTTCATTGGAGGCAAATTCAGAAATAGCTTTGGGTTTTATAGCTGCGACAATAATAGAAAAGTTGTTTTTTATCATCTTGTGAGAATCAAGTGCTTTCAGTGTCAGTTATAGGGCTAGGTCGGAGTCTTCTTCCTTCTTCTTCTTCGTCGTCGGAATCTTTCCACGGAGAGAAATGACAAGTATTTTCCTCATAAAGGTTGAATGAAATATTTTCTCGCTGAATTCACTCTCGATCTAGGATAAACTCGTGTTTCATATTAAAAATGAGACGTTAAAGAGAAGAACGGAGGCCGTCTCATCTTCTTATTGATACCTTGGGGTTTCTGTTTAACTGCAGTGATTAATCGATGAACGCGGTCGATGTTATTTTGAATATTTGGATTTTAGTATTTTTTGGTCATCAATCCTGTGCGGTATTTATTAAACTACTAAAAACCTAAAGGCTCGCCAATTTATTTTTTGGACCGTCAAATCATAGGCATATTCTATTTTGGGCTTCAAATCTGGTGCTTAAATTATGTTTTTTTAATTATTACCCTGGATGAATGAACGTCAATGTAATGTGTACCTCAGTTTTAATTATGGAAATGGGAACCATATATAGTTATGGGGTTTTCCTCCGTACGTATCGTTAGGAGGTAACGTGGGTTGCTTGTTGCGAGAGTCATTTTTAAGGTCGTGTATCAATCGTAATGGTATTTTTTCGAAGTAGCTGGAAAAAGTCAGTTTATAGTTAAAAAATTGTCCACATGAGGTCCTTTTCCAATTACTGTGTGACTGTTATCCTAGGAGAAATACTCAAAAGTGTTATATTTCATTTATAGTCAATACCTACCTTAATATTGGGTTTTCCAGTTCATAAAAAATGTATGAGCAAAGAGGCTATCTTTGCAGAATGCACCTGGTTCTCATAACTTTAAACTTTTAAAAATATTTAAGTATATATTTTATTTATGTATTGCAAATGTGACCTAGGTTGGGTAAGACACAGTACTTATAAATGGCACAATAAAAAAAGACTCAGACGAATTAAAGTTTTTATCAGAGTTAGGAATAGGAGTTGAAGAACGCGGTCTTCACTCTTGTTCCAAACTCTGAGAAAGGTGGCACCGAAAATTTTAATTCGTGTGGGTCTCATTTTTTATTATGTCTTTTATACTACGTATTACCCTACCTAGGTTATATTTTTGGTAAATACCTCATCGAGGAATGTCAAGAAGTTTTCATTTATATATTTAACATATCTTATACACATTATGCTTAAATGCTATGATATCCTATGCTATGCACATTATGCACATATTTAAAAAAATGAAATTCGAAGATATTATTTGGAAATAAATATCGATTTGTGACTCTTAAAGAGACGTCAGTCATGATTCTTTGCGCAAGTATTTCTTCATTTATTTATTTAGGAATGAGGCGAATGAGCGTAATTATTATTTGGATACAGCAGCGTAACTAGGTATATGCTTTGGGGGAGGATAGGATGGCCTGGGATGGTGGGGTCCGCGAAAATTTTTGAAAAATGACATACCTCGAAATACATTTTGCATCATTTTGGCACTAAAACTTTAACTTTAAGCAGATTCAGTTATTATAAGTCAAAACTAGACAATAGTTTTAAATACTTTTTTAATTTCTCAGAGACTTTGGGAGGATCTATCCCCTCACCACCCCCCCCCCCCCCATAGTAACGCCACTGCTTGGATATACATATCGAATTGTGACTCTTAAGGAGTCGTCATCAACGATTCTTTGCGCAAGTATTTCTTCATTTATTTATTTATTTCAGAGTGAGCGGGTTTTGAGCGCAAGCGTTTTCGCTCATTCGTCATCACAAGGCGTTCGATTTCAATCGAGTTTTCGTGATTTTCCCCCGCTCCGCTCAATTATGAAAAGGTTCCTCGTCGCCGTTTTTCATTTCCGTCCGCTCTCGTCGACCGGCCGTAAATCAGAGAGAGCCCTGCTGTTCCTGTTGAGTGGGAAGTTTGCCCACACCCTCACCCCCGTGATCCTTCGTGCAGAACCAGCGAGAAGGCTCGACTGTCGCATTTTAGGCGCCATTCAGGTCTACTCATGATCCCCCAAATAACAAAAAAAAAACAATTTCATTAAAAAAACTATGCGCTTCCATCGGAGCGAGTTCCGGACCAAATCACTTATTCCATCAAACCGTTTGTGATTAATTGATGTAGAATGTAAATTCAATAATCAAATTAAGAATTAATAAAATTAATAAAATAACATCTTACATCAAAACATTAGTAATTAATTGATGTGGAATGTAAATACAATAAAAAAATTAAAAATTAATTAAATTAGACAATCACATCTTCCACCTAACCGTTTGTGATAAATTGATGTAAAATCTAAATACAATGATCAAATTGAGAATTAATAAAATTAAGACAATCACATCATCCATCAAACCATTTGTGATAAAGTGATTTAAATGTATATGCAATAATCAAATTAAGAATTTACTTTATATACTAC
The DNA here is from genome assembly GCF_921293095.1 of Ischnura elegans. NCBI lineage: Eukaryota > Metazoa > Arthropoda > Insecta > Odonata > Coenagrionidae > Ischnura > Ischnura elegans. The sequence continues at coordinate 51,559,221 of NC_060249.1, forward strand.
AGATTTTACGTATTGCATTTGTTTTTATGCTATTTTCTTCTTCCGCTTTCCTTTTCTGTCTTATTTTTCTCCAAAGTGATTTCACACTCTTCGTCTGCCCTTCTATTTTGTTTTTTTTTTATTTTAAATGATAATAACTTTAAATAGCAGTGTTTCACAAAGTGATCAGATGAAAGGATGGAGTAAGTCTCAATCTAATTGCAATAATGGTGCTTTAATTTATTGTTATTATTTAGGTCTGAGAAGATCATTAGTGACGTAATTAACATTAAATATCTATACAAATTTCGGTGTAAAACCCTGTGGTAATGATTTATATCCCCTGAAAAAATCTCATTTCAAGAAAAATCTGTCACATGATGGGAAGTAGAAAAACTCCAAAAAAAATTCGCCCATTTCATGAAGCATTTATATTACGAGGCTCTAATTGGTAGATTGGGACGCTTCATTGCCTATAAGTTTTTTTTTGTAAATTATTGTAACTTGATGGATCTATATAACACCTTTCGTTACTAAATCATGCTGACGTTGCTGCTACATCAGGCGTTGTTGCAATAATCTCAACTGCCCGTTTGGTCCTTCAATAGGGTAGTTTCCTTCATCAAAGAAAACGAAAGGCATTGATTGCGATTCGTTACCCACCATTAGTGCATTCATAATATACGAATTATTTGGTTTTAGAAATACCGGTTTAGACGAATGGCAATGGTCAATTTTATCCTCATTTGAAAAAGGCCAGATAGGCGCCCATGCGATGCCACTCCACGTGACGTCAAAGGGACCTGGTTTCTATACGGGTAGATAGGAGTTTTACATCGTCTGAAATTACCAATGCACGCATGAGGCACAGGACTCAGAACTTAATGTCAATGTAACATGTCTTAATAATCACCTATTAAAACTGGCTAAGCTCGGAAAGTTTTCTTCGCTTGATAAGGTATTAATAACCCTTATTTAAGCCAAGCGCTACCTGCTAGCAGGGTACTCAGCTACCTGCTAGCATCCGGCGTCGTATCAGCGCTCAAAGCCTCGCCCCAAGGTCACCTCACTTGCGGCAGCGGGAACCAGAGCGACGTCAAACGGAGTTTTTACCGGCATTCATGCTTAGCCGTCGCGTTTTCGCGCGCTTGAAAATTTTCACTTTTCACTTAATCGCGAAAAATAGATATCGTCATTTAAAAATCTAAAAGCGTGAAATACGTACTCCAGGAGTAATAATCTTTCGATTTAGGCAATAAAAAAATAATAGGAAACCACCCTATTACAATTTTGGCTGTCACCGGTAAGTGTAGTGTACGATGTACGAAACATTGGCTCGGGGTACTTATCTCTCCCACCTCCTGGAACTGAGCTCAGATCCGTGATACGTGAAGTTTTTTTTTTAATGCAAGTCAAACGCTAAACCCCAAAAATACTCATTTTCGATTTCAATCTCCCATAATTACCAATTCTATCACCCAAATAACGCTAAGAATTTTATAGCTTTCACGTAAATTTAATCCAGCTAATTTGGGTCTTGAGGAACTATTCCACGCTAAGTGACTGCATAGACGTGTAACATCGCTCCTCCATACGCACCTCCATTTTTATTTCTTTATTTTATTTAACTTTATTTATTAAATTTCGTTCGCTATTTGGGTATTTGATTGTATTTATTTATGTGTTAATATTTTTTTGCTAGATTGATGTTTTATTATTTTAGAGTTATTAGTTTTATTATTGCTAGTTTAAGAGAATTTTGCAATGTGTTGTTGATAAAAATAAGGGGATTGTTAACAAGAAAGTTCAAGAGAGAAGACGTATAATAAAGAGGGGCAGTGGCAAATTAAGATTTCAAGGAGGTTTATGTTATTTGACGGATCCCGACGTCACAGAAGGTAAGTACAGCAGCTAGTGTCGCAAAGTGCTCAAACAAAAGAATGTGCTTTCCGTTATTCAGTTATACCCAACCTCGATCTGATTTGCCCTGCCGTATCCATGATGGGAAATAAATTTCCAGTTCAAGTCGTAATTCCGATTTATCTTCCGGTTCTAGTCGTTAAGTCCTGTAGTCGATTGTCGTTTGAGTACTTATCGGACCGCACTCGTTGACCCCGGAGAAGATTAGGAGGGTGAGGGAGGAGGTTCGGGGGGGGGGGGGATGGTTGGACTTAACGGGTGACTTAACCCGGGATTGTCGGTCCCTTTCATCTCGGCGACACCCAAAGATTTATCAACTTCCTTCCCTCTTCCTTCCCCAACCGTTAACTTTATCCCACCCTCGTGGTCAAGCGAGTTTTTAGCGCGAATTGCTTCGAGATTCTCGAAGTCCGCTCATATTATGGGAGCACCGTAGAAGCAGTTGTGTCATTTATTCCCATTCCAGCGAAAACAGCGCAAATTGGCCTTTTACATCGGGGTTTTTAACAATTACAGGTCCACGAACAGCAATACCCTGGATCGGGGCATGCCACCCAAGCGGGACTCGAACCCGCAAGCCAATAGGGTGGTTTCCTATAGTTTTTTATTGCTTAAATCGAAAGATTATTACTCCTGGAATACGTATTTTATGCTTTTAGATTTTTAAGTGACGATATCTATTTTTCGCGATTAATGAAAAGTGAAAATTTTCAAGCCCGCGTAAACGCGACGGCTTAGTATGAACGCTGGGAAAACTCCGTGTGACGTAATTCTGATTCCCGCTGCCGCAAGTGAGGTGACCTTGGGGCGAGGCTTTGAGCGCTGATACGACACAGGATGCTAGCAGGTAGCAGAGTACCCTGCTACCTGGTGGCGCTTGGCTTAAATAAGGATTATTAATACCTTATTAAACGAAGAAAACTTTCCGACCGTAGCCAGTTTTAATAGGTGATTATTAAGACATGTTTCCCTGAGCTCTGCGCCACATGCATGCATCGATAATCTCAGACGATGTAAAAATCCTATCTACTCGCATAGAAACTAGGTTCCTGTGACGTCACGTGGAGTGGCATCGCATTTGCGCCAATCTGGCCTTTTTCAAATGAGGATAAAATTGACCATTGCCATTCGTCTAAACCGGTATTTCTAAAACCAAATAATTGGTATATTATGAATGCACTAATGGTGGGTAACGAATCGCAATCAATGCCTTTCCTTTTCCTCGATGAAGGAAACTACCCTATTCAATTTTTACTGCTGAGCTCACTGCCGACAGGATTGCTCTCCGTTCCATTAAAAATAGTGTTTCGTCATTTCTGATCTACATAGATTCCTACAGCGCTCTCCAAACCATATCTGTTTATTCTCCTGGTCAGGGGCGCAGCTAGGAATCAAGGCTGGGGGTTAAGGTTCAACTGATGCCGGGGTGTGTGGGGGTATGGAATACCCACCAGGATAAGCGGCAGGTGCGAGATTAATAAATTGGTGCGGAATTTTTAGATAAATGGTTCAAAATGGTGAGTTTTAAGGCTGTCTGAGGGATATTTTATTAATCCTTACCCTATTCTATTGGTAATATCAATCCAATTAGGTAAAATGGATTAAACTTAAAATTGATGGGGGGTTTATCCCCCAAAACCCACCCCCTCGCTGCGCCACTGCTTCTGGTTACCCCATTTTTCAGGACATACAGTGTACTCTGTTATCCCTTAGTAAGAAAGGAACCTCAATAAGATTCTCTTGGATCCCTGGACATGTGGGAATAAACGGAAATGAGAAGGTAGATGCAGCAACCAAAGACGCACTCAGGTCTCCCGATACCGAATTACTATTTATACCATCGGACAATTTGGGAAATGCCATGAGGAATATGATAAGACAAAATTGGAAGACCCAATGGTTTGAGATTCAAAGCAACAAACTTTGGGAAATTAAGCCTATAATAACTGCGTGGCGAACCTCCGTGAGAAATGTCCGCCGGGAGGAAGTGGTTTTAGCACGTTTAAGGATAGGTCACTGCGTACTACCCCATTCATAGCTCTTCACGGAAGATAGAATTCAGCCCCAATGCTTAGATTGCGATTGTTCATTAACAGTGCGACATATCCTAACGGACTGTGCAAGATATCGGATTGCACGGATGAATCACAACCTCGGGGTTAACCCAGCTGAGGTGCTAGGAGACAATCCCGAAAACGTCTCTCGACTTACTCGCATTCTTCCGCTCAACTAAGCTTTTCAATAAAATACAAATGATACCTCTTGTATATTATTCCCACCAAATCTTAAGGCCGGACTTGTTCCCCTTTCCCAGTTCTAGTCAGTAAGTGGTGCAAAATGGCCTTAGCCGCCGACGCACCACATCAAGGAATTACTACCTACTATTCGAACCTGCAACCTCTGGTATACCTGGCGATCCCACCCTGATCGGCAGTTAATAAATCCAAAAATACTTCGTGGTTGTGTGCAGTTTCATTTATCCAGAGCTTAATTTGCATAAAATGAGGCAAGTACCCTTTGGTGGGTGAGTATGGGCTTCACCATCATCCCCCAAAATTTATTCCGGTCTCTGTAACGGAGGGTAGTGCCCTTGCATTCTGAACCGAAGATCTCGGGTTCGACTCCCAAAGGGTCGGTTAACCTGCCATGGCTTTATTGCCATTTTAAATACTATCTTACCAGGGCTGTGACACTCAGTGTTGAATGAAAGAATGGACTCTTCAGTCTAACTTCAGTTCTAAAGAAATATCGTATTATTAATTTTATTACTCTTAATAATTTATTTTCATAATATCTTTTGACGTTTACCGGAGGTATGGTGTTCGAAGAATTACTATACAGAGTGATTCAAAGTTAATTAACTAAAAATCACAAAAGGTAATTCTCTTTTTGTACAAGAATCAATATTTTTGTAGCCGTGGTGATTTCCACGATATATTTTATACACTAAAGTGATTTGTTTACTATCGGCATATATAGAAAACGCTGAGTGTTACCTATCCATGAAGCTTAATGGCTTCTTATTACACTGAAATACATACTGTGGTCGCATTTTGTATGCGTATTTAGTGATTATTTGTAAACAATTGGGCTTAGGACTGCAATCAGGCAAATAAGTAGGGCTTTGGTAAATAAGATATATGATATCCTAATTTGCAACCTCGAGCTCTGATTATTTAATCCTAACCTTATCTAGTAGCAAGTCGAAATACTCTGTGGTTCAGAATTGTACTTTTCATACAATCAGTCAAAAAATTCCCCAAAATTTCTGCCGGCCTCTTTAGCGGAGGTTCCTTGACTTCTGAGCCGGAGGTCGCGGAATTGAATACCATTGGGGTATGTCAGACTTAAATTAGTAAAGAACACTGGCTGTCCGGAAATCTACCTTGTATATCAGCTTAAGCATCCCCTAAATTACTTTTAGTTCCCACAAATACGTAGTGATCGACGAAATTTTATGCCGGATGAACCCAGAGCTCAATAACATAAAATAATTTTACGTCAGTCCTTGTGTTGAAACTATAATGTTTATTTTTATTGTGTTGACGCCGGCGATGGAATGCTAAAACACCAAGTTGATTGGTTTATTTTCGCCATCAAAGGGTAAGGCTGAGTTGTCATCACTACACGAAGCAAATTCTTGGCTGCGTGCCTGCCTGCAAGCGGTAAGTCGGTCGTATTTTTTTGCGTTTATTCATGTACGTATTTAGTGTTCGAAAACTCTTAGGGTGGATAGGTGACATTGGTCGTGAGGTTTTAAGGGAATACAATAATTTCTAGCGTTTCAACTCTTTGTTGGTGTGCAATTTTGCTGTAATATATAAGCCATAAAATCCACTTCCGACTGATTGATTCATACAAATGTTTTGCAGTGAACGAGACGAGATACGACAAAAATATATCGAGTCGACCTCCCCTAAAATCGTCTGAAACCCTGGGAAAAATTATCGAAACAGTACATTTTCTATCTATTACAGTATCGCCAATCTCTCTTCATCCATCGCCGTCCTCTACTTTTTGGGGGGTGTTTGGGGATCAAAATTTGATTTGCCAAAAATCTCATTTTTATAATCTAGACCGCGTAATACGTCGAGAAACCAATTTTCAGACCGATTTCCGAACACTTTTAATATTGGCCAAATCTTGTAGTTTCACTATTTTGTGTATTATTATCTCAACAACGGAGGGAGATACGGTTTTGCGTCATAAGGTTCGACAAAAATTGTAATAACTGTCACAGTGACCAGAAAAGGCGGCAGGGTCTTCTCGCAGGCGAGCGAAAGCGAGTTCGAATGTAAATTTACTTGGTTATCAATTCGATTTGGATAATTTTCACTAAGTGATTCAGCCAGAAGGTTGGTTTTGAAAGGAGAGGGTAGAGCTCACCTCGCACTTAGCCGTCAGCACATTTAGGGTACAGAGACTTTCCTTTTCTGGGTTATATCAGCTCTTCGAATAATTCATTGTGAGGTTGTCCGAAGGCTTCAATAGGGTAGTTTCCTTCATCAAAGAAAACGAAAGGCATTGATTGCGATTCGTTACCCACCATTAGTGTATTCATAATACACAAATTATTTGGTTTTAGAAATACGGATTTAGACGAATGGCAATGGTCAATTTTTATCCTCATTTGAAAAAGGCCAGATTGGCGCCCATGCGATGCCACTCCACGTGACGTCACAGGGACCTAGTTTATATACGAGTAGATAGTTACAGTTAGAGTTTTACATCGTCTGAGATTACCAATGCACGCATGAGGCACAGAGCTCAGGGAAACATGTCTTAATAATCACCTATTAAAACTGGCTAAGGTCGGAAAGTTTTCTTCGTTTGATAAGGTACCTATTAATAATCCTTATTTAAGCCAAGCGCTACCAGCTAGCAGGGTACTCTGCTACCTGCTAGCATCCTGCATCGTATCAGCGCTCAAAGCCTCGCCCCAAGGTCATCTCACTTGCGGCAGCGGGAACCAGAACGTCGTCGCAAGGAGTTTTCCCGGCATTCATACTTAGCCCTCGCGTTTTCGCGCGCTTGAAAATTTTCACTTTTCATTGAATCGCGAAAAATAGATATCGTCATTTAAAAATCTAAAAGCGTGAAATACGTACTCCAGAAGTAGTAATCTTTCGATTTAGACAATAAAAAAATAATAGGAAACCACCCTATTGTATTGAACCCGGGAGCCATCGGTCGGCCCCCGACCCTGTAGGCTACCTCCCACCCAAGTGATTACCCCCCATACGTAAATATCTCGATGGTTTTCACGTATTTGGAACTATCGGAACCATGATAGTGTATACTGCTAGAAACAAGTAACTACACACGCTGTCACGCGTGCGGATGCAAAGTTAAGTGCACAAAGGATGGAGTTGGCCATTGAAAAAATATTTGACTTAGCAGGAATTCGAACACGGATCTCCCAATTGTCGGTCAGGCGTGTTAGCCAGTGGGGTCAATCTCCAAAAAACGCACATTTTCAACAGGAAAAATTTAAAAAAATAATTTTTTGCTCATATGAGAACCAAAATTGTGTAATTACAGTTTGTCAATAATAAAAATCTAATGACGTAACTGGCAGAGATAGTTAGTATTATTTACACTGTTTTTTTTATTTTTTATTTTGTGATATATGTGTGCACAGAAACAGCAGAAAAGGAATACTGTTTTTACTCACGAGAAATAGTTTGTTTTATTAGTCATTGGACATTCTGTAACTAATGATGGTGTATCATCATGCCCGTTACCATCTGGCATGTCCATGGACTGCAGAGTTCACGGACATGACGTCCACAGCCATGACGTCCTCGGACATGATGTCCACAGACATGACGATTTCCTGAAAATTAGGTTATAGTTGGGTTTGACTTTAAGTTAGGACTCTTGTCTTTACTACATTGAACTTGAATCTTATAGCTGTAAAAGACATCTCAATTGTAATTAAAAAAAGATTTTACTTTTATTTTTACTCGTCCACTGCAATGACTGATGATATTGGCTCTTTCAAAAAAACTGAACTGTTTTCCATCGTTAAAACATTCCCTTTACAAAGTATGAACTCAAAAAAAACAATATAGCTGACAATCTTCTTCTCTGCACTCTGGTTGTTCAGGGCTGCCACCATCTCCTATGAATAATTCCCGCTTTCTCCTGTATGTCCACAGACATTCCTATTTTTGGGTAGGACGAATGTTTTTTTTAAATTTCATAATAACTATAATGAAATAAAAGCAACCCAAAAAGACTATTTTGGAATGTATATATTATTGTAACTCGTTTAATGATAGATTTCATTATAAGTTATTTAGTAAAGGTTCTTAATACAATAAACACCTCTTTGAAAATCTATGTGGGACTGTCAACGGACATGGTGAATCATAGTCTGTGGACATTAAATTTGGGGAATATAATTTTTCTTTATTAATTTGTCACTAAAATTAGTGAAAGAGTACATAAAATAACATGCCAGTTTAGTATTTATTTACCACTTTTGGTTTTTAATGACAGTCTATGGGTATAATTTTGTACGATTATGGGAGGATGACCAAGTTGCACCACATTTTCCCAGATCGAAGTTCGGAATAAGTTTTACCGAACAAGATGTTGACGTCACGAGTCCACACAGCTCAAATCCCGGCTAAGTCATTTATTTTTTATGGAGAACTTCATCCTTGGTGTATGATATTATATGCTCTCCTTATATGCATCACGTGAATCGTCTTTATGATTAGTAGACCTAGACCCTACAGTGGACTTGCCTTACGTGATCTACGTGTGGAGTTGGTTTTTATTCACGCCGTAGTACGTTACTTTTACATGATTTTAAGGGCCGTAATGGAAATATGAACATATTAGCTCCGAAAACCCGAGTTTTCGTACAATTTAAATATCAAAACCGATAAATAGTAAGTTTTAAGTGGAATCACTCATATTTACCTAATAGCCCAAATATCTTGAATATTTGCATGAAAATTGAATCTCAGCTGAGTGGATCCTGTGGAATTACTCCACGATACATTTTGTGTCTTCCCTTATGCAATGAGGCTGAAAAATCCGTATAGAGGGCAGTTAGTGTCGATATTTAGAGAATTACTAACGTTACTAATGGTGCTTTCTTATCTTGTAGTGCGTAGGTGTATCTTGTGGTTTTTTATGGATCCCTAAATAAAATTAAAAATAACGGTAAAAGATATCGTAAAAGAATTCTCTCAGTTACCATGTCTTGAATGGCGACCGTTACGGTTGTATACAATTCCTCACGTTGCCAAAACCGTGGCAGTTAAAAATTATATTGAGTAGAATTGTGAGAGTTAAATATGTCATTACTAGTAATATGTCATCTGTCATTTACAAGAGAAATCTTTAGCAGTGCAAATTTACCGTGGAATTGTTCATTGTAATGTATCCCTTCATTGTTTTATCGTAAGCTCAGCGTACTTAGACCTCGATGAGTAAGTGTTATTTTCTGAGGAGAACGCGATAAAAACCAATGTTAACTATAGTTCTCATAATTTTGAAACAAATATTTCAAGGATATGGTTTCGATATGCCGGAATATTTCTTTTTTCTGCTTCATTTCTTTGATGCCCGATAGATGGCAGGGCGTGTTCCTCTTCCGTCGGGGGAGATGGGGCAGTTAGGCCGAGATTTGTATCCACAATTTCATCTGCGGAGTCCGCTTCGAGCTCTTCTCTTAAATGCTTGGAGATGAAGAGATGTCGAAAATATTAAATATCCTAAAAAATAAGTTTGTGTTCACAAATTTATTATCTTAAACTCCAGATACCCTTTTGCTATTATTACGATGAGAAAAATTAGTAAGCAGCCGGCAATTCTTTGGGAAAATGTATGCAACCAGGCCCTTAAATAATTAGCATTGTGCAGTGACCTTCGTGGGGTTGAATAGCCTTGGGAAAGGTACCGAGCTATTGATTTTCATTGAAAAATATTAATAAAATTATGGCCTAGTAATGCACACTTTGGAATATTCTTGCCTACTAATTTACCATGACTAATATTTAATAGAATACAATCGCATATTCTCACTTAATGAGAATTTTAAACTGATAGGGTGTGGTGGATGCAATATTAGAAAGTAAACAATGTGTGAAATTTCTGACGCCTAAATTTTATAACCTATTTCATGCTAAATCGCGCATCCGTAATGGCTTAATGTGGCAATGCTTTAAAGTTGACATGGTTGCCATTTAACCATTACCTTCAAAATCCCATGTCAGCTGGTTTTCAGTATTTGTTGAACTTTGCTGGTTCACCGGATGGTAAGTATTATTTAGAAGGGGAAACGACCAATGTAATAGTTTAATTTTTCTGCGAAGATAAAGTTATATTTTCATTTCACGATTAATTTCGGCCACTCTAAGTCGATGGAGAAATTCCGGACCAACCTCCATGAATAAATGTAAACAGAACGCTCATTATAAAGGAGAGGTGGCGAACTTGGAGAAGGCGCAGAGAAAAGCTGCTAGGTAAGTGTTGGGGAAACACAGAAAAAACAGAGAGCGTTACAGAGGTGCTTAGGGTACTGGGATGGGAGAGTTTACAGGAGATGAGAAAAAGAAGCAGACCAAGTGGTATTTACAAAATAGTGAGTGAAGAAAAAGCATGGGATGAATTTGGGAAGGACGTGATAAAACCACACTTTGAGGGAAAAAAATATTATCACCAGTTTAAAATAAAGTGCCGGTCGCAAAAGAAAAATGTAAATCACTTCCCTTTCTTGGACAGGACCATACGGGACAGGAACGACCAACCTGCAAAAAATTTGAACCCTGCCCAAAAAAAAGTTACGTATTTTTAAAAATCGACTAAATGAATAGACTTGAGGGGTTCCTTATATTTTTTACACTACTTTCATCGTATGCTCATGTGACCACTAGGTCAATGACCTACTTGCAACAATTTGATAATAGGGTGGTTTCCTATTATTTTTTTATTGCCTTAATCGAAAGATTATTACTCCTGGAGTACGTATTTCACGCTTTTAGATTTTTAAATGATAATATCTATTTTTCGCGATTAAATGAAAAGTGAAAATTTTCAAGCGCGCGAAAACGCGACGCGTTAGTAGGAATGATGGGAAATCTCTCCGTACGTCGTATTTCTGGTTCCCCCTCCGCCCGGTGAGGTGACCTTGAGGCGAGGCTTAGCGCTGATACGTCGCAGGCTGCCAGCGGGTAGCCTAGTGCCCTGCCGCCTGGTAGCGCTTGGCTTAAATAAGGATTATTAATACCTTATCAAACGAGGAAAACTTTCCGACCTTAGCCAGTTTTAATAAGTGATTATTAAGACATGTTTCCCTGAGCTCTGCGCCTCATGCATGCATTGGTAACCTCAGACGACGTATAACTCCTATCTTCTCCTATAGAAACTAGGTCCCTGTGACGTCACGTGGAGTGGCATCGCATGGGCGCCAATCTGGCCCTTTTCAAATGAGGATAAAAATGGACCATTGCCATTCGTCTACACCGGCATTTATAAAACGAAATAATTTGTATATTATGAATACACTAATGGTGGGTAACGAATCGCAATTATTGCCTTTTGTTTTCTTTGATGAAGGAAACTACCCTATTATAGTTAGGGTTGCGCAGTATCTTCAAGCCGAAGTCAACATTTTCAAAATGGCGACTTTTCAATTATGCAAAATTTAATTTGTAAAATAACAAAAATTAGTATTGAAAGCCCTGATAATGGATTATATTGACCCTCTTAACCCCTCCTTCTTGAGGCTCCAACTTAAAAAGGGATATAATTTTCATTTAAAATTACAAAAGCCTAACAAAATTAATAGTTCGGTACTGATGCTATCTGTTTTAATCCATTTAAGCGCAGGAGCACCTCTGCGCAATGGTATTAAGTTGAGGGTGTGGTTACGCACGTTATTGTAAAGGATTACTGGCTATTTACAGCTTTTTTTGGCATAGTTAAAAACAAAAGGATATCTCGAGAAGCATGCTATTTTTAACAGTAGAGAAACGACCCTCCCTGTTTCAAGTAAATCGGTGCTACAGGCTGAATCAGCTGCTCAACGATCTTTCCTCTCACGGAAAGACAATTTAAATTTTGTGGCTAGATCCGTTACTAATTTTTACCGAGGTTTAAATACCGTAAATACCGTGATTGATGCTTATTTTCGATATAAAATGAGTGGGTAGGAAGCCAAGGGGTGCAAGTGATTTTTTTTTCTATACAGAGTTAGGTACAGAAATTAGGCATAGATAACAAACGAGATCAATATATGTATAGTAGTGCATTTGATCTTCCACTCGATGTCAGCACAGAACAGAGAATCACTCGTATCCCATGGCAACCAAGTTTTTGTGTATTTCTTCTAACAATTAACTTTACCTAACTCCGTTGAGAAAAAAATCACTTGTACCCCTCGGCTTCTCAACCGCAAAATGTGGTCATTTTATCCGAGAAATAAATTTTATTTTTTAATTCTCAAATTAAATGATAGATTAAAGAATAAACTCCTTTCTATATTCCACACAGTATGTATTAAAAGACGTGACTATTTTCATTCTTTATATGACATCATAAAGGTTCACCGCTTTATAATGACTTAAGTCACTTGACAGTGTGAAGGTTGAAGCCGGTCGAGTCTTTTCATAAATACTCTATGGAATAGAACTAAGTAAATGAAAGGTCGTAGCACTTTTCCACAAGAATTTTTAATCGTACAACGCGTTAAAAATTCTTGTGGAAAAGTGCTACGACCTTTCATTTACTTAAATGTGTCTAACTTCCACCAATTGAAGCCTGAATCTGTTGAACTTATTCGGAATAGAAATAAGTTTATTCTTTAATCTATCACGTCAAGTTTCCACAAAGTAAACTTGCAAACCACTGATTTATCGAAATAAAACTCTAACAGATAATATCAATCCTTTTGAAATAAATTTAGTCTAAATAATGAGCTGAGATATATGACTACTATATATATTACACAATGTTTTGGAAAATATGATATGCACGTGGCACGTAATATAAATAGTTCAAGTTAATATCGATAAACACAGAGACACAAAAAAGAAACACTCACATTGAATAAATAAACTCGTCGAAGCTATCGAAGCACTTCAGGCTTCTTCGTCAGCTGAAGTATGAATGATGATAAGTATGATTCATACTTCAGCTGACGAAGAAGCCTGAAGTGTTTCGATAGCTTCGACGAGTTTATTTATTCAATGTGAGTGTTTCTTTTTTGTGTCTCTGTGTTTATCGATATTAACTTGAACTATTTATAATATATATATTACGATATATATATTCGCACGTTTGAAATAAACTCACACGAGCATTATAAATAATGTAAAGGAACTTCTTCTTGCCCTGGGGTGGGCACACAAAAAAACTTAGAAATTGACAGAAAAACGAAAAATAAAATAAAAGTGAGGAACTTACGGGGAAATAAAAAAGACACTCGAAGCCAAGCCAATGTAAGATCAATATATAACGAACAAAAATTGTACTAATAAAAACATAGACACACGTAAAAAAGGAACACTTATATATATAATCGCTTCGAGGAATAAGGTGTGAAACCACCCATATCAAGAACCCACCTCGAATCTTCTTCCATTTCCTCTCTTAGTCTTCCTTACAAAGTAGCACTGTGCCTTCTTCTCGTCCTTGATCTTTCTTCGTGGTGTGTAACTCGTTTAAAACTCTCGCTATTATATTTATAAGGTTACCAACAATTTTCCAAAGATACTTAAATTTTCCTTTCTCGGCCGATTTAAATATAATTTGTAATACCTTCAGGAGACTTTCTCTCTGATATCTTCCTGAAGATAACACTGTATTGAAGCGGATCGAGGAACGAAGATTTAAGTTTTTGAAGAAAATTACCAATGGCTTTTATTTTTCTTATTTTTTTTAGAATTCTACCAGATTAAGCCTGAAAAAAGCCACTGTATGACGATATTATCTTAAATTGTTCATTGTGTAACTAGTTCTAGTAGTAATACCTGCCAGTAACTTTAATTTTTCTAATTTTTTAGCCTGAAGAAACGCTGTGTGTGGCGTTATTTTATTAATTTTCATGGTGTGCACCGCACTGAGTACACCCTATGCAACAGTTGCTTGCATCTCAAATGTGACTATGTTGCCTCTGTATTTTATCCGGTGCAATTTATTTTTATTTTAAAATACAGGTAAATTTAAGATGAAGTTTACTTAATGCGGCTGTTTACTGTGCTGCATACATATTTTCCTCTTTTTTACTCTTTCGCCAATCTGCTGGAGTGAAAAAACAAATTTCATTATGATAATTATTTCGATAACTATGGGAACTTATTTATTGGGAGGCAAATATTATAAAAGGATATCGTTATTGATTTGAAAAAAAATTGAGTGGGTTGGAAGCCAAGAGTACAAGTGATTTTTTTTCTCAACAGAGTTAGGTAAAGTTAATCGTTAGAATAAATACACAAAAACCTGGTTGCCAAGGGAAAAGAGTTAGTTTCTGTTCTGCGGTGACATCGAGTGGAAACTCAAAAGCACAACTAAGTATCTAATTGATCTCGTTTATTTTCTATACCTAATTTCTGTGCCTAACTCTGTATAGAAAAGAGAAATCACTTGTACCCCTTGGCTTCTAACCCACTCAATTATGTGCAATATCAGTACTGGTAACATCAGTAATCGCTAGGTATTACGAAACGCTCAGAGTATAAAAAAGGTGAAATTATGCTAAAGCTAAACTAAGAAAGCCATTCTCAAGTGCACATCTCGTGAATTTCTTCTTCCCTTCCTCCTAGAGCATATCCCTGAGTTCATTCCCATCATGCCCTGCGGGGAACATCTCTTTCCCTTTTGAGTCGGCACATTTCACGACACCTTTGCCACCCCCTGACGTCTTCTTCCTACCGGCCTCCGCGTCTTCACCGCCTCATTTGTCCTCGTGGCTTTCTCCTGTCCTACACTTCCGCTTCTCCTCTGTCTCCCTGCCTTGTGTCGGCACCGTGCGAATCCTGCACACGGCACGTCCCGGTTATTAGCCAGGGAGAGACTTAACTCGACAGGCTTCGCGTCCGTCGGTGACTTGAAAAAGGAGGAGCTCCCTCACTTCACGCTGCTTGGCTACTAAATGACACGGGAGCATTGTGTTTCGTGCGGTTGGGAGGCACACCTTTAAAGGCGGTTCTGTCCTTTTGTAGTGTCGTTTAATAAGACGGTTGTGTGGCCCCAGGGGGGCTGGGATTAGGTTGGTGTGGCTTCTTGCTTCTCACTCTGGGTGCCCGTGTTCAAATCACGGCAGTAGCAGAGATTATTTAGAGGTTGCCGGATCCTTACTTAAGAGGACACTTCAAGTGCGACTATCCGTCCCAGTAGCATAACTAGGAATAGGCTCTGGGGGGTGATGGAATAACCTAGGGTGGCGACCCCCCACCCTTAGGCAACTGAGTACGGAATGATTTTTGAAAAATAACATGCCCGGTAATGCATTTTACACCATATTGGCACCAAAGATTTAACTTTAAGCAGATGCAATTATTACATGGCAAAACTGGATGATAGTTTAAAATAATTTTTAATTTCTCTGAGGCTTTGTGGGGGGGATCTATCCCCTTATTAGGGGGATATCTATCCTTAGGGGGCTTATTAGGGGGGGGATCTATCCCCTTATCCCCCTCTAGTTACGCCACTGATCCGTCCGTCGAATTGAACGTTGAGCCGTGGTCCTCTTTGCGCCATTCATTTTAAGGCCGTTTTACACGGGGCACGGAATTGCGCTGGTTAGAGCTGCATTTATTTCTAAAATGGCGTGGAATTGCTCGAATGCATGAATGAAATTAGAACAGGGGCTATTTTGCCGTCTCGCATCCACGCATTCTCGCATGTGTTCCAGCAATTCACCGCTTTTACACGACGCAATTTTGATTGCGCCTTCGCACGTACGTCAAATTGCGCAATTCCGTGTACCGTGTAAAACGGCCTTTAGAGAAGGCTAATGGTGACGCCGGGTTTCTCTTCACCCTTCCTTTATGGCCCAGGGTGTAGAGCGTTTATCCACCGATTGAAGGGTCCCAGTTTCGCATCGCGGAAGAAGTCTTCCCATTATCATTTCCTCCCCTTTCGAGGGACAGCTCCAGCGATGGCGGAAAAAATGTCAGTTTCTCGCGATTGTTTTCAGCGATGGTTCCAGGGATGCCATCCCTTTTTCCATCACTCGGCATGTAACTTTTTCCGTCGCTCAAATGCCTCGTTCAGATTACGCTTGTTCCACCTATCGTTAGAACCATCGCGCATTCAAACAACGATGGTTAAAACCCGTGCTGCCCTCCAGGGCTGAAATCAAGAGTGAATGAGAAATTAATGGGTAGCAAAGCTGTTGAGGTATGTAGAGTTAAGATATTACTGTGTTCAACGTGTATTTAACGTATAATATTTTTCCGCCAATATTCTTCCTTGCTTGGACAAATCCATGATAAAATATAGCGATGGGAGCTTCATAAACTTTTCGTCTTTCTCTTATCACTTCCTCTTCCGGTTGCGCAGCGCCTAACCATCGTAAAGTGGCAACGTCAAAAACTACGTGAACTATTGTCAGGACATGCATTCACACAAGTTCTGCCAGCTATCGTTATGACGATCGCTGGGACAATCGTAATATGAACGAGGCAAAACCATCCCTGACACCGTCCTCAAGCCAATCGGAATGCACGGCCGCTAACGGCGATTGTAACGCCTCGCTTTGCTTTTAATTGAATGGCAATTATAAATACGGAAAGTGATGGAAATAGCAATGGAAAAAGGGATGGCGGGAATGATAATGTGATTTTAAAAAATGATGGGTCGAGCATAACTCCTTTGGTCCCTGAAAACCTATCGCTTGAGCTATCATTCTGAGGGACGGAAAAAATGATCGTGTGATTCAGGCTTCACCGACACCGTACGGTGGCTTGCGGAATACGTTGAATAGATGCACGTCAGAGAAATCCTTCAAAACAATTATGCTTAATGGAGAGCATCAACGGAATCATTTTGCTAGTGTATTTCTTAATATAAAATATTCGTTTACTTAATGCCAATGTTACAGGTGCCACTATGAAGCTTGTCACTTTCAAATAGTGGGAGCATTTTTCGTAGCTGGCACCAAAACTATATGGTACTACCCAGTTCCAGGATAGGGATAAAAGGGGGGGGGGGGGAACTAATCGTAAGTGGCGGTTAAAATTCCAACATTAGGGGGGTCGGCAAAAATTACCATTCTATCTAGTGTGAATCGGATATCCAAGGGGGGCTATAGCCCACTTATCCCCTACTCCCCATAGATCCGCCACTGGTATCACTATAGTATTCGTAGCGTTCGAGTACTCCATTACTCAAGTAGCCCTTATCCTGTGGACCTGAATGCAGAAAGATCCGCTCTCATGTGCATAATAGGAGCGAAAATAGCATAATCCAATATTATTCCCGCTTTCCCCAACTTCCTTTATCCTGAAATGGAGGAACTAATCCTTCTGACGTAGCCTACAAGATAGTTCCGCCAATTGACGTTCACTACGGTGAGGAGATGAGGCGCATCCAGCAGTTTCCGCTAGATGACCGAAATAGCCATTTTCAACGGCGCGGCGGTCGATTCGACGTAACCAGGAGTATCCATACTTACCAACTTTTGAGCTTTCTGTTTATTTGTAGGACGGTATTCGAGAGGAATATCGGTTCATCTGATGTAGTTGACTGCCTAAGCTAAAAGCTCAGCATTTTCAGAGCATCTGAGTTCGCTCTAAAGGAGTAGTAACCGAGCAAAAATCTACTTCAAGGAACATTAATGTACTGTATTGTAAATGCGATTTAAAAATTACAAGTTGACTCGACAAAAGCACATGAGGGTCAGTAACAATCTGCACTCCCTCGTCACTACCAACAATAGATTACAGAACAAAGCACAAGCGAAAACTTCTCTCCATCGGCAAAATATTGCAATGCAAACGCATTGGCGCCAAAATATGTTACTTTGTTACGAGTTCTATAAATTTTGAATAGTTAATTGAAGCTACTGTTTGTTGTTAAACAATATTCATCTGCTTAACCAATTTTAAGCTTAAAATTTTCCTCCTGATGCCTTAAAATGTTTTTTTTTTCGCCGTGAAAGATACCACCCCACAAATAATCTTCTCGGCACAAAAAAATCAACAGTATACCGTCTCTAGCTCATCATAAAAGTTGTTAAAATACTTCAGGTAGAAACGGTAAATGCACAATATAAATAACCCCAGGAATAACCTATATTGGCGTAACATTACTTGGTATTAGAAAGCAGAGGGTAGTACAAATGCTTGAACATTTTTAACCAGTGGCTGGAATAATCACTTTCAAATAATTTTTGCTGTATACAGGTAAAGTTTAAAAAAATAAAACTATTAAAGCGGTGACGTTTACCAATGAAAATCATTAAATAAATGTCGAATGCCGCAGTCATATTAAAGCAACTTTAATCAATATTCACCATCATTCCTCTTCAATACTTGTGTTATTTTAAAAATTTCGGAAACTTGGTGGTTATATCGACTTATATCGATGTCTAAGTTCTAACAACACGTATATCAAAAATAGCAACTTTTCAGGAGAGCAAAAAAACGATTGGTTTGCTTTACCTGTATACTGAAATTACAAACCAAAAGTTCATAAAACTGAAAAAGAAGCATTCATTTGCAAACAAAGAGTTGATATTTGCTTGTGTTTTATTTTTTCAATGTTATTACACTTTGTTTAAGATACCACTCTCAATCCGGTCGAATTAGATATACGCGTTGTTAGAACTTAGCCATCGATATTGAGGTTTGATATTGGACAGAGCAACGCCGAATAAGGAGACGGCGAGAGTCTCACAAATTTTCCATTTTTTCAGAGTTATCACTCACGTCCGAGGAGAATTGAACCGAAAAATAATATTGGATGACCCTTACACCATTAACCGTGTACATTGCTGATGCATCCCCCTCCTGAAGCACGTTACCCACCCGCTCCACCTTTAGCGTCCCCGCTTCGTGTCAAACTCTACCGCCCACCTTCGACAAAATATCCTCGCATGACACATAAGACTTCCCTTCTCCTTTGATGTTAGCCGACCGAAAGGGGGGGGAGTGAAAAAAATGGGTTGGGGGAAGTCTTTCCTCTCTCCTCCCCACCCATTCCCACCCTCCCGCGGCTGGACCCAAATCGTTCCGCCTAATGATTCATCGCCACCTCGAAAATTTTTTTCCCTCCCAGAAAGTCAGTCCGCCGAACCGCTTGCCATAGGAAACGGCCCATCTTCTTTTTTCTCCCTCTACTGGTTAACTTCATCTCCTTTCACTTCACTTTGGGATCGCATGTACTGTGCGATGGTTATAGCGTACGTCTGCATCTACATTTTGCCCTACAAGGTCACATCTTGGGTGCTTGGTAGGGGGTGAGTGTGTTTTTTTCCATCCTACAATAGGCGGCGAATAAAGTTGCTGGTACTCACAGCTACTGGCGTGCCCCCGGTCCGGACTCCCACAATTATTTTCCTTCATAAAAGAAAAAATACTGGAAAATCATGAATTTACAAAATATTTCTTCAACAAATTAAGTTTTTTCTGTTATGGAGAGTGTTAAAAGTAGTTTAAAAACCTCTACTTAGTACCCTGTTATTCAAAAATTTCCCCCCCTGGTATTGAACATCCCCGAACGAAATTCCTGGCTACGCCACTGGACACAGCCCACAAAGTACTTTGAGTAAATCCAAAATTGAGGTAAGTTTAACCATTAACTTATGGGCAGCATTAGTTATGCACTGGTGTACTTCAACCCTTCATTCTCTATAGATGGCCGGAGAGCCCAGCGCAGCGAGGGGGGTTTTAGGGGATAAAGCCCCCCCCCTAGAACTCAGAGAAATTTTAAAATTTAACCTATTTTACTTAATTGGATAAATATTGCTTATAGAATAGTGTAAGGATTAATAAAATATCCCTTAGAAAGGCGTAAAACTCACCATTTATCTTAAAACTTTGCTGGGGGAAGGCACCCGCACCTCCCGTATTCCATACCCCCAGTATTAGTTGCTCCTAACCCCCCCTTGGCCCTAATTCCTTGCTGCGCGCCTGGGAGAGTCCTCTAGATTTCATTATCAGCACTACTCCATAACCAAATCAAGTCTTCGCATACGGTTCCAGTATGGGAAAGGAGGTGACCGCCATTGTTATGCAAAATACCCCCGAGAATCTAATGGGGAAATTGGAGGATATATTTTTTTAAATTATTATTGGACTTATGAAGATTCTACTGGACTGTAGATGTTTTCCGCAACCTTAAAAACCAAACCACAAAAATTTGAAGCGAGACAATAATAGGAACGTCAAAAATACACTGAAATCGCTGAAATTAATTTTTATTTTGTTAGAGATGTTTACGACTAACTAACTCTTTTGTTTACAAAGATGAGGCATAAATCCTCACCAAGTTGATCAATGGATATAATACTACCGTTTGATAATTTTTCAGTACATTGTTCACTATTGTATTCTTATGGAACCGATAAGTTGATCAAATTGTTGCCGGCCTCGGTGGCGGCGGGATAAAGTCCTCGCCTGCCAAACAGGAGGGCGCGGATTCGAGTCCTGCCGGGGTAAGTTACCCCTATCCAGGGTATGGTTGTTTATGTACGTTAAACTGTTAACATGTTCAAAACCCCGATGTAAAAAGGACGTCTATAGTAGAGCTGTTTTCGGTGGCAAGAAAGGAAATAAATTAATGCCCGTTGGTTGCTACTTGGCAAAAGGGCGAAAATATGGAAAGGCATGCATGTGTTGAGAATGGAGAAAAAAGATGGACTGAAAACGTGCATGAATTAAACCAATGCTAAAGATTAAGGATAATGGGAAGCAATGATCTGTTTAATCTCGTGGGTAGGATCTTCGGTGAAGGGCTGTGGGTAATTTGATATTTGTTCTCCTGCTGGATTCACGTGAGCACACTCGATCACTGTCCGACGGGCAAGAGGATGGAAATTGAGAGGCCGATGAAGTCGCAATTATGGCATTACCCGCGTGCCGATCCTCCTGCTCTTTGGGGGGTGGCCTACTGTAGTTGGGGTAATCACCGCCTCGCGGAAGGGTATTATCCCACGCCCCTGCAATTAGCGGGTGCTCCCTCGAACATAGCTACCTGCGGCGGAAGGGCGTATTGCGAATCCATGAATCCGAAGGGTGGAGAGATGTCTCGCCGGGAAGGGAAGATGAAAACTGAGAGAATAAGCGTTCAATTCATCCAGAAATGTATTCATCTACATCTTCCCAGTTTTCACCGTGTTGGTTGTCAGAAATCCTAAGTTTAGTTTGACGAAACTCACCATTCCGACCTCCTATCTTCTACCCTTTATCTTGGGTGCTTGGCCGGGGGGTGAGTGTTTTTTCCATTCTACAATAGGCGGCGAATCAAGTTGCTGGTATTCACAGCTGGTACTATGTAGGGGTCCGGACCACCCCCCCCCCCCGAAATATAAAAACACAATTATTTTCCTTAATAAAAGATAAAAATATTGGAAAATCATGAATTTAAAAAATGTCTTCAACAAATTAAGTTTTTTCTGCTATGGAGAGTGTTAAAAGTAGTTTGAAAACCTCTACTTACAATTAGTGCCCTTTTTTTCAAAATTTTCCCTCCTGGTTTGAACCCCCCCCCCCCCCCCGAAGTTCATGTCTACGCCACTGGTCACAGCCCACAAAGTACTCTGAGTAAATCTAAAATTGTGGTAGGTTTAACCATTAATAATGAAAGATTATTTGCAATTTTCCGCAAAAAATAAATTTAATCCGACCCGAGTTTCGATGCTACTACATCATTTTCAAGGTGAAACCTACAATAGGCGTCGAATCAAGTCGCTGGTACTCACAGCGACTAAATTAGAAAAAAACTAAAACACAGCGACACAGGATTAAATTTATTTTTGTGGAAAATTGAAAATCATCTTTCATTATGAATCAATTCCACTCCATCTCGCTTGATTCCTCGAATTTATATGTTTAACCATTAACTTCTGGGCAGCATTAGTTATATATTGGTGATGTATTTCTTCTCTTTTACATCCTTGATCATCAGTCGCCTATTTAATTCATCCGGGGTCATCCCTTGGCCTTCTCGGCGTCCACCTGTCCTTCGACGATTGTATTCATCAGGCCATCATGCCTCATAATGTGGCTATTCATCTAAATCTTCTACCCCGCTAGCAGTATGCTCTTGTGGACAAACTCATGGATAGTTTGATTCTTGGTTGCGGTGATTCCTTTTTTTTATCTGAGAAATGTCAGCGAATCGAGGACTTAAAGATGTACGCCGAGCGAGACGAGAGCTCATTGATGTTCAATTAGAATTATTTTTCATTCGTTATTTTCTGTCACGATCAGAAATTTTGTTATAGTTCTTGGGATATCTTACGCATTCAAATAGTTATAACGGAGGAGGATTGTTCTTGTAAGAATATAATATTAATTTCTATTATACTTTGCCTTTCCAGGCCAACTATGATCATTGGGTTATAATCCAGGTATGTGAGATTCTCTTGTGAGATTCTTTTCTCACGAGCAGACTTATGCAGACGCTGAGTTTCAGCCCATCCTTCATCCCTACCCTACCCTCTTAGACATCTTCTGTTTATCTCTTATCTCATGTGTATACCAACTTCTTGTAACAACCAATCTAATCTAATATTTCCAGGTTCCACGGTTGAGTGTCGAAAGTTATATAGATAGTAAAAATTGTAGATCAATTTTCATGGCTCTTTGCAGGCATATTATTAGTATGTTATTTCAGTGGCACGTTATCTTAGAATCGAATCAAAAATAATGATATTACACTCTGATCCAGTCAAGCGGAATAAACCTACCGTGTCACATAAAAGTATTGATATCAGAGCTTTCTTGCTACCATTTGTGAGTCTTTTAAAGGGCCTAATTATTCCCCTTGGCTTATTATTTGACTTAATTATTCTCCTTGAAAATGATCTCTCTTTCACAATAGGGTGGTTTCCTATTATTTTTTTATTGCCTAAATCGAAAGATTATTACTCTTGGAGTACGTATTTGACGCATTTAGATTTTTAAATGACGATGTCTATTTTTCGCGATTGAATGAAAAGTGAAAATTTTCTAGCGCGCGAAAACGCGACGGGTAAGTATGAATATCGGGAAATCTCTCCGTGTGACGTATTTCTGGTTCCCACTGCCGCCTTGTGAGGTGACCTTGAGGCGAGGCTTAGCGCTGATACGACGCAGGCTGCTAGCTGGTATCTGAGTACCCTGCTGGCTGGTAGCGCTTGGCTTAAATAAGGATTATTAATACCTTATCGAACGAAGAAAACTTTCCGACCTTAGCCAGTTTTAATAAGTGATTATTAAGACATGTTTCCCTGAGCTCTGCGCCTCATGCATGCATTGGTAATCTCACACGATGTATAACTCCTATCTTCTCGTATAGAAACTAGGTCCCTGTGACGTCACGTGGAGTGGCATCGCATGGGCGCCAATCTGGCCCTTTTCAAATGAGGATAAAAATGGACCATTGCCATCCGTCTAAACAGGTATTTCTAAAGCGAAATAATTTGTATATTATGAATACAGTAATGGTGGGTAACGAATCGCAATCAATGCCTTTCGTTTTCTTTGATGAAGGAAACTACCCTATTGTATAACCACTTCAAACTTGACTTATTGTTGGATTATTTTACGCAGTATTTATACATCATTCGGCTTGCCGTTTTAACTGTCACCCGTATCTCCACGATTTGTTCTTGATGGAATTTTTTTCCTCTAACTGATAGATTTAAAAGGTTTCTCCTAAGCGTCAAGGAAATAAGGGCCAATTTCCTCTGATTTGTATACTCTTTAAATATTGTTGCACGGAATGTTTTCGGAGTTATCCCCGCCATACCCACTATATGTATACTTCGTCGTATCGAAAAATTCGTGGACGTCTTTGGGTAATATTTGTAAGGAGTAAGGCCTGGTAACACGTGGATATTCACTGTTATAGTAGGAGCTCGAAAGCGATATATTACAACTAATATCAACACTCGTTTGTCTCATGAATGCTGGTAAGATTCGTGATGTCAGAGGTAGAATAAACAAAAAAAATATTGTGTCACAAAAGTAATACTTCCAGCTCATCTTCTCTGTGAGAAAATGGAGGTGAATTTTTGCTTAAATGTTTGGTACCTTGTGAGTAAAAAGTTGAATAAAAGCAAATCACTAGTATATTTTTTCTTGCTTTTTCAATTCAAAGTTTGCCGCTTGCGATGTATCCATAACATCGATTACTACTGCGTTCAAGATCGATGACGTCCGCAATCGATTCGCTGTCTCTTCCGAGTCTCTGCCTACTCATACGAATTGAGCGGAATGATCAAATGTTGTAGAAATCCTCTTCGATGTTTAATGCCAGACTTTAGACCGCTTGAAGAGTTCTCAGGATCGCCAACGGGTCAGGAACTGCATTATTGCCGACATCGAAACGTCGGCAGTAACCGAATTCCTGGCCCGGTGGCGATCCCGAGAACTCTTCACGCAGACGATTCGCCGGGAATGGACTAAATCTTTAACCATCCGAGATATCTTGCGCCGAAGCCAACGCGAGGAAGTTCTGATTCCAGTTCTGATCTCTCCAGTAATTCATCCCTCGCGATGCCCGGAGCGACGTGGATGAAAAGTGTTACGCCCACCGATCGATGTATTCAAATTAATTCAAGACTCTAATTGACATTCATCGTTTCCAAATCCTTTGGGTAAACTTCGGTATGTTTATTTTCCAAAGAACTTTATCTTGTCTCACTGTTTTGCGAGAACATCGCCGAAGGCTCATGGGAAGTACGGTATATCCATCGCTTCGTAAGAATGGTCACTGTGCCTCTATTTTACATCTACATGCTACCCCCCCCCCCCCCAACCGCCTATAAAGGCTTTTGGAGGGGGGTGTTAGAGCACCTGCCGTTTACAAATAAAAAGCAAGTGCTTAAACGAAATTACCACTGGAATTTATTAAAGTCCTTAATAGTTCGGGGGAAAAAGATAGCCCACACCTAACCGTTCCTAAAACTATCTCTCTCACTTTATCGTTTCTGTTGGGCGTGGAAAAATAATGGCACTCAAATATGATGTTCTCCGTGTCGTTCTAATAGGTGTCTACTATGCAATCTATGGCTAACGCGTAGCCTCCGTGTCTACAGCGGCTACCAGCCTAATACGTTTAACATCTGTGTAACGCTTTCTGTACTTATAATTTTTAATTTTCCGTACACATAATTTTGACACCGCTATAATTTCGTTGCACAATGCACTTCTATGTTGATCAGTGGCGAACCAATGAGGAGAGGTTTCCCCCCAAAGCCTTAAATAAATCAAAAAATTATTTTGAAATCTTGCTTGGATTTGATAAATAATAACTGCCTCTGCTTAAAACTAAATTATAAGTGACAAAATGATGTAAAATGCATTTTCAGGAATGCATTCAGTTATTTTTCAAAAATTTTCCTTAACGCCCTGGGGGAGGGGAGGTTGTCCCCACTAATCTTTCTCATCCCCCCCAAGCATATCTCTAGTTACGCCACTGATACGGATGAGTGTTTCGCGAGATTCCACCAGGTTAGCTGGTGTATTGGAGCCGAGGTTTCAATTGCTAACTCTGCCATCGTCCTTAGGGCGTTAAGTGACTCAACGCCGTTAATACGATGGCAAAGTTATCCATTGAAACGTCGGCTTCCATGGAACAGCTAACCTGGTGGGAATCCCGCGAAACATTCATGCACATCGTTCGCCAGGAAAGCACCATTTCTCATAATGCACTTCCATTCTCTCATCCGCCTGCCTTTCGACCGTTGAAGTCTCTGAACCGCAAAATTAAAATTTTCACACGACTTATGTCACGTAATACCGTATCGTTATTATTTTTTATTTCACTATGTTAATTTTATTCATTTGAGAATCCACGATTGCTCTTTAAAATCTTTTCTACTCTTTAACTTACTCATGGTAGTTCATTCAATGGTTTCACAATGCTTTGGAAAGTAACTATGTGGACTCATTTTAGTACACAATTTCTTTTTTTTTAGATCAATTAGCCCTGAATCTTTTAATAAATCGTATCAATTACCACCCTCCGGTTATATTTTGTGTGTTTATTAAATGTGAGGTGATGTTGCTTGTAATTAAAACTCTTAGGAAAATATCTCGGTGTCGCGAACAATCGCATGAATTGCGAATATTGTCAAACAAACAAGTAGTGGATCTTGTTGTTCCCTTAAGTCCCGTCAGCACTACGCTTCTGTTCCGCTTCAGTCGTCAGCTCTTGTCCTATGAATGTATCGCCGCCTCTTGTGGTGACGCTGAAAGCTGTTCGTGGTATCATGTTGCCGTTCAAGATTCGAGAGTGACCCCCATTAGCTGGAGACACGCCCTTCCTCGCTCATTTAATATTCCCTCCGTCCAAAGTGCTCTGTTGATCCAATCAATTAAGGGTCGCATTCAACTCGACGATTGCAAAGGTGTGCGTTGATGCTTGGTCATTAACGGAGCCACGACTCCTTATCTATTGCGACCGTCTATCTCGCTCGCCGAGTCTGAAAAATGCTCGATAATTACCCACATCGCCGTGTCGCTGGCGGTGCACCGCAAGGGGGGGGTCCGGTGGTGCTTTGGCAGCGTGCCAAGGACAGCCGTGGAACGCGCTTCTATACCACCCTGGACATCTCGGACGCCAGCGTGCTCGCGCCGTTGGCTTCGCTCGGAGTGACTGAATTCACGCGCGGGTGACTAATAGCGCAGAAGTGACTCTCATTTTCTTAATGAGGCTGGATAGTACGATAAATACTCGGATCGCTCCTTTCTAAATGTCCGCGTGGCGCGGAAGAAATCTCCCTTAATTCCTTGCGCAAATGGAATCTTGCATGTCCATTAATTATTCCTGCTCGTTTTACTCATGGTGAAATTTGGGGCGAGACAGTTTATAAAATCAGCTAATACGGAGGAGACGGTGGGTTTGCATGGATACGAGTACCAGCGAGGAGTGGATGCTAAAAATTGTGGAATAATTTAGAATCTCAGGTAAACTAGGGAGGGAAGGAAAAGAATATGATATAATATATTGAAAGAATGAAAGTTAGTGGGCCTAATTGTGAATTGAAGAGGGTGGGAGGGTGGCCGGATGGGGTCATTTTTTTTTAATTTTTTTGTTTTATTATTTTTGCCAATCTCGGTGGCGGCGAATTTAAGTCCTCGCTTGCCAAACCGAAGGTCACGAGTTCGAGTCCCGCCTGGATATGTTGCCCGTAATTAGAGCATTCATGTTCTGGGAAGTTTTATTGTTAATTTTCATGAAAACCACGATGTAAACGCCAAATAGCGCTGTTTTCGGTGGAGTGGCAATATTTAAAAAAATCAAAATGCTCCATGAAAAACAACCATAACCTTTGGAATTCCTTCCAGTCTGGAGGAACGAAACGTTGAGGAGTAACAGTTAATTCCAGGAAGTAAGTAATATATCCGAAAATGGCTTATGCTTTCCCGTCTAATCGCGGCGCTAACCCGAAAACAAATATAAATCAGCTAATTTAAGTATGCCACCGGTTAAGGTTAATTTTCATGGAACATTCAGGCGCTGATTAGCCAGTCAGCAAGGGGGCTTCAGGCTCTAGTGGATGCGTTCTACGAGCGTTGCGAGGAATATGGGATGAGGATTAATCACAAGAAAACTAAGGTAATGCGGTTTTGTAAAGCATCACGAGCGAGGAATGTGAGACTTAAGATAAAGATGGGTGGTGAAAAACTTGAGCAGGTTGAGCAATTCAACTATTTAGGCAGTACGTTAGAGGAAAACGGATACAGTAGTAAGGACATTAGGAAGAGAATTGCATTAGCGAAGGAGGCGTTCATGAACCGGAAGGAGCTTCTAAGAGGATCGTTATGTAAGAGTTTAAAGAAAAGGTTAGTGAAGAGTTTGATCTGGAGTGTAGCTCTCTACGGTGCGGAAACGTGGACACTAAGGAAAGAAGACGAGAGAAGATTGGAGGCATTCGAGATGTGGGTATGGAGAAGAATGGAGAGGGTGAAATGGACGGAGAGGAAAAGGAACGACGAAGTGCTGGATATGGTTGGCGAGGAGAGGCAGCTTTTAGACGAGATACGGAGGAGACAGAAGGTATGGATGGAGTTAGTGCTTAGTGGTGAGGGGATGTTGAAAATGGTGCTAGAGGGTAGAATGTTAGGGAAACGAGGGAGGGGAAGGAGAAGAATAGGATTTTTAGATAGATTGAAAGAGAGTAGGCCTTACTGTGAGTTAAAGAAGGCAGTGCTGGAAGGAAAGGGAGGCTCCCAGATCACTTCTTGCGTACTCCATGGAAACCTACCTTAATCGGTAGAATACTATAATAATAATAATAATTTTCCAAATTACTATGTCCGGTCTCCCCTCCATTGATGGACCTCCCTCTTCAATTAACGGAGAGGCCTATCCTATCCATTCTTTTCATTAAACTTATCCCTTCCTTGTTTACCTTACATTCTACACTCCACCATAACATACCTTCCTCGGCATCACTCGCTCCATACTGGGTCTATCTCCTCCATATTTCATCTAAATTTTCACGCGTATGTTGTCCCATTGAACAAACCAAACGAAAATCGCGTTCGTTTCCAGTTTTTATTAAACTAGCCCTAATCCTGGAGTGTAGCGCTTTACGGTACGGTGTGCTTAGGATGGAGGACGAGAAAGTGCTGGAAGCGTCGAAAAGTGTGTCTGGAGAAGACTGGAGAAGGTGAAGTGGACGGAAAGGAGGAGGATAGACGAAGTGCTGGACATGGTAGGTGAGGAGAAGCAGCTTCTATCTGAGATGCGGAAGAGACATAAGGTATGGATGGAGCGTGTACTTTGCGGGAAAGAGGTATTGAAAACGGCGTTAGAGGGTAAACATTTTTTTTGTAAACGAGGGAGAGGAAGGAAGAGAATAGGATTTTTAATTAGAATTACAGGGTGTAGGCCTTATTGTGAATTGAAACGGGAAGTCCATGAAAGTAGGGGAGACAAAATGCTTCTTAAATACTCCATGAAAACCTACCTTAATCGGTGGGATACTTTAACAACAATAATAACAATTCTCACCCCCATTCTATGCACTTCCTAGGCCGCTGCCGCTATCCTCTCCAAGTGAAGCAACAATGGCAAAAAGAACACGGAGCTATTTATTAGAACGAGATCAACAGGGGGAAGGGGAAGGGTTGGATGATGGGTGGGGTGAGTTAGTATAAACAACATGGGTTTTTGAAAGGTAGGGACGTAAAAAATAAGGAATGAGAATACCTTCTGAGCGGACATTCATTATCATAATGGGGGGGCTCATTTATGTTGGGTTATAGGATGGGGATGGAAAATTGGGAGTGGGGGAATGCTGGAGGGGCTTAGGCGGGGTAGAAGTGTTGGGTTGGAGCTCAGGAGAATGGACAGAAACAGGTGCGTAGTCAGGGGGAGGGGGCTTTAGGGGCTTCAGCTACCCCCCCAGAAATGTTTCCCTGTGTGGCGACTTCCCGCGATACATCAGCTGAGGAGACTTGCGTAGTACTAAGGAATAATCTTAAATTATGTGATTCGTTGTGAATATTCCTCATTAACTTTGTTCGAGATCAAAATGCTCATTACTCTGTAATGCATCTGGAATTTATTTTATATAATGATGATATCCCGTTTTATGTTCCCCATTGAGATGAAGAGAAACTGTCTTTTCAGTTTTCCCTATTTATCTTTCATAAATATATCAGTTAGCTAAAATTTATGGTTGTAATACTTTCTATAGGCTGCGGAGCGCTTAAGGAATCCACGTTAAGTCACGTTTCCATATCCTATTTGAATGTGTCACGCGGGTAGTATATAGCTACTATTATATTTAATTCTCTTCGTTAAATATCTATAAATTATTGAGGGTTCAGAGTATTATGTAGGATTCTCTGTCAGTGTCGGATCCAGAGAGGGGCTGTCCAATAGGTGTCCACTTTACACCCGATAGAATGAAAATTTTGTTCATTCTCGAACAAATATAGGAGAGAAGAGCCCACTAGCCCCTTCATGTCCCTATCCTGGATCCACTGCTATTCTCTGTTGTAATTCTATCAGTGATATTTGAAAGAATAACTGAAAAGGGATAAAAAAAGGTACACGAGGTACTATCTCCTCGATCCCATAGGCACCTACCCTCTAACACTCCAGTTTTCGATGTAACCGCATTTCGATGATGGTGGCTCCCGCGGAGTGGTGAAGTAGACGCAGCTAGTTTTCCGGGTTTTCCTCCGCATTGAATCATCTTCGTAGCGAGAGTTCGACGGCATTGTAGCAACATCGGCCTAAATACGGGTACGGCAGAGGCGCTGATGATGCTTTATTCAAATATCATTATGTGTATGAAATAAAGTCGAAAATTGTGTTAGTTACACCATTTATAACTCGATACCGGCTGTATTGATTTTAATGATATTTGGTTGTTTGGGTTCGTATCAGCTCCGAATAAACATCGAAAAAATAGTAAAAAATCACAGAAAAGCTTAATCTTTTTCTTAGGGGTATTTTTTTAGAAGTTGATATCACTGCAAAAACTGTGAGATCAGTCAAAACTAGAAGATTTGTTGGCTGAACTTATTAACATATATTAAAAACATTTTTATTGCTAAAACGTATAAATCTCCAAGCAATTGTTGACATCGGTAATGATCGAGTTCCTGTCGACGGATCGAGCAAATTGATTTTATTTCCTCATTGTAGTACATTTATACAATTGTGTATTTTCTGGTAATTCATGAATTAGAGCGGTAAAGATTGTTTTTTATTCTTCAAAACCCGTTATAATTTTTATTACTCTAGAGAACCACTTTTAAAAATACTTATTTAGTTATTTGCGGAGTGATAGCTTTTTCAATGTCGTTGTATCAATATTGTTTTTCTGTTGTGCATGCCTGTGGTTCAAAGAGAAGTGAAAGTTTGATAAACGATAGATAGCCATTATTTTGATAGCACTTCGAACATGCTGACATTTAATGATGACCGGCATGGGAGGAAAATGCTGTGCGGTAGCTTGATGCGACAGAGCCTATCGGGAAATATCGTTATTTCTCATTTCCAGACATCATTTCAGGTTGCTTTATTGAAGTATTTAATTTACGTTAAAGATAAATGCCCACACCAAAGGCTTAGTAGGGTAGGTACTTGATTCCTACTCCAACCTGGGCTACTGACGTCACACTTACAATTTTCATATGAAAAGCCTATTCATTACATGCTCTTTTCCAATGGCGCATGCGCGACGCGACTCAGATGCGTGACGCGAGAGGCTAGGTACAAACTCTCTATTACTCTGCATAAAGAATTTTAGTTGAAGCAACCAATATTTTGCCTTAGTATCCCATCTTCCGTTCGAGCAATCGAAGTAGACGTACGATACGCAAGGGCGTACCCTGGATCAAAACTGGGGGCGGGGGGCAAACCATAGTTGTTCAAGTTGTAGTTAAGATTTAAGCATGGAAAAAGTGAATGAAATCAACATTTTATAGAAACTGTAACAGTTCTTTATTAGTTTTTAAAATTATTTGCTTGAAAAAATATTATTTTCCTTTAAGATATTTGCGATCTTTGCTTCAAGGGGGGAGCTGCCCCTCCTACCACTCGCTGGGTACGCCCATGACGATACGGAAAAATAGAAAACAAACGTTAAAATGACGTCATCTTGGATGCTCTAAAATTCCAAGCCGCCACCCTGAATGGGGCACAAGAATGCGAATAAAATGGCGTTCAGAAGTCGTTTTTACGCGGGCACGCAAGGGATGGGTGGTGGCTGGGGAGATTTTTGGAGATCTTTTGATTTGCATCGCCAATGGTAATTGTTTTCTTTTGTGCCGTTTTTCGACTCCCACACGAGTGTCCCCTCTCCTCTCCCTCTTCCTACCAACTCAGTTTTCATTTCCCCCTCCCTCTCCTTTTCCATTGAGCTATCTCTCTCCATCTCGGTCGCGCTCGCATTAGTCGTGCATGAGAGCTTTTGTGGTCCATTGAGGAGAAGGGAGGGAGCGAGGTTTCCACCGTCGGCGGCTTCCATTTCACATTTTTTTTTCCGACAGTCTTTTTTTTCGGAGTTTGGGGGTTGAGATTGAAGGCACCCCACTGGGAAATTTATAAGCACTCTTCTCCTTTTCTCTTTCCCTGTAGTCTTCAGCGGTTTCCTGCTTTACCTAAGGGACATTTCCCATCAAATGGTCCGAGAACTCGAAGTTAGGACGGTTAGACAAAGCGGGAAATTACCATTGTGTGCAGGCGCGTTGTGTAAGCCTCATAATCCATAATCCCCCCTCAATTATCTCCCGATACATTTTCCCTTGTGGCGACTACCCGCAATACATCTGCTGAAGGGACCACTATACTCTGTTCATTTTATCTTTGAGGGTGAGCTGGTGTGGCTAAAGCAAGTGGAGATGAGGTGAGGGATAGTTTCTCGAGGGATACCTTCCCTTTGTCAATCAGCAAACAGTAGGCGTGGCCTCAGTCAGTCGCTCTCAGGCCTTCATCGAGTGAACATCGTGGATCTGCTTGAGGAGCCATACCTCTGCTCGTGTGTTGCCAAATCTCACACGTTCTCCTTGTTAAGTCTTTAAGCATACCTAGCACCAGCAGTGCCGCATTCAGGGCGGTAGCTGATGATGTCATGGGTTTCTGTGAAAGGATTATCCTCAATACTTTCCAAATGAGTTGGTATGTCGTATAATGTCGTGGTGCTGGCCCCAAAATACCTGTGGCCACCCATGACTCACACGTTTTCAGTGACAAACTAGGGCGGTTATGTACATTTGGCAACGTTGAGTTCGCTCCTCCTCTCTCTCTTTCGATACTACCCCTGCCCCATTCGCGAAGCCTTCCGAGAGTGTACGGGCTCTCACGAAAGCTCACCCGCAAACATAAAGTGGATTGAATTTATGTATGATAAATTAAAAACGGAGAAAATTTGTGCTCAAAGTTACGCCTCAAACCATCAATTTTTTAATATATGTAGTTTAGGAAGATCAACCTTCTGACGCTCCATTTTTAGATATAGTTATATTTCTTGATGCATGCCAATAACCAACGATGAATTTTACTTTCATAATGACGCAAACGAAATACAGGATTATCATGAAAGAATAGTGCGATGTTGAACATGGTTTAAATCTAAGCAAAACTACTTACGGTTTATGTTTTTTTTCGAATTTGCCGTCTAACACAGTTTTTTTTACATAGTTAATAAATTTCAATGCGTGCGCCCGTAGTCGCTCTACAAGGAAGAACCCGCTGTCGATATTAGACAACTCCAAATGAAAGGCGCCAAGGGGACCACAGTTTAATGTCCCATCCGAAGGACGGAGTGCTGCGCCTGAAATGTCCCCCACATAGCATTCCGGCAGTCACTCTCTCTTCAAAATTCTCTGCCACCGCCGGGATTTGAACCTAAGCCCACGGTGAGGGAAGCCAATGCTCCAGCCACCACATCAATCCGATCCCCTCGTTCTTTAGTCATTCATAACCGTCGGTCATGATATTTACTTAGATCTTGACGATCATATAAATACATGAATCGCGACAAATACCGTCCGCTAATGAAATCAGCCGTGATTGATCTCGGTCGTGATTGGTATGGCTGGTGACCGACATAGGTGGTGATATAATTATTACATAGTAAATATTTAGAATAAATATGTCGCTGTACCCTCATTGCCGTGCTGCAGACTATTTTGAAAACCGATTTAAATGGCCATGGGTGACAACGATATATAATCAAGCATCAACGGCACAGACTGTTAAGCTTATGTTGTCTCCTTGAAGCAACCATCCAAAGACCGCGTCCATCACTAGTTATCGTTAGACTAGCCCTAATCGTCACCCTTATTCGATGCACTTCTTGGGCCGTTACTCGACCACTCGGCCGGGACGTACGACCGTTCGCGAGTGACTCGCTCGAGTGAATGGTGAACGGTGATCGACATCACTGAAACGACCGACTTGGCACATCTCTTCCTACGCAATCTCCAACGAAGATTCTCCCGAAGTAAGGAGGGAAGTGGGTTCGGTAGGGTTGGCCGTGAGCGTCTTTGGCTCATTTAAATGTTCCGGAAACAAAAAAGGATCGAAAAACTTCAGATCCTCCCCGGTAGGTGGCCGGGCGATCGGGGTGAATGCTGGGGGAGGGAGCAATCCTTTCGATCATGAATGACTGAGCAAGTAAGGGAGGACTGAGGAGGAGGAAGGGATGTGCACGTACTACTTTCATGAACCGGGGGGCGGGGAAGGGGAAAATAAAAGAAGCCTGGGTCCGTTTGAATCTCGCTCTCGGGAAGCTTTCGTAGTTCTCTTCAACGGCTTCTTTTTCAAGAAAGATTTGGTGCTTTCCCGGTGAATCAACTGCGTGAAGAGTTCTCGGGATCGCCACCGGGTCAGCAACTGCATTTCTCCCGATGTTTCAATGTCCGACTCGACCATCGAGTGTTGAGTGAGATCAAGTTCAAGTTCAAAAAAGGTTAATTCCCAATTCTGATAGTGTAAAATGTATATTTATATAGTATTTTATAGCTTTAGACATACACACAGCATGATGACTGTTTATGAAATTTCCTCTTCAGAGCTTGTCAACATGTTATTAAAGTTTACGTTTGTTTTTGAGCGTGCAGCCGCAAATGTAACGCATATTACTTTGGAACTCTTTGCCTTTTCCAGGATGATATATATTTCATATTCTGTCACCCAGAGCATCACTTGAACATTTTTTAATGTTGAAATGTTTGATATGTTGTTGTTCATACATGACCGATGATTGCCCAACGTGGTAATAATGTTTGTGGTTTGATAGCTGAGAAGCGTGTAAAATATCATAGGAAAAAAGCGCCTGTTTGCATGCAACACACATTGCACCGTATTGAGAAACAAATCTTAGCTCGGAGAAACCTCAAGAATGGATTTTTTCTCAATACTATTTAATATCCACATTATTTTTTATTTCGAGGCGTCTTATTCCACGGTACTCAGCACGAATATCCCAAAAGAGGATCCTCAAGTCGGCCTCATAATGAGTCGTCGCCCATCGCGCATTTAAAAGGGTTTACAAAAGTCGCCACTCGCGTCGCTGACGGACATATTGATTCGAGTTTCACGGGGAAATGAGGAATAATTCAGGGTGTTAACCGAAATTTACAAATATGATGATGTGATTTATTAAACGCATAACTTTTCAATGCTATTACTCGCAATTGGAAACATTATAATGCAAGATATTTTTTTGAAGGTGGATCGCACTGCACTCATCACCGCGCTGCGGAAATTTTTGAAATCCGATTAAAATGCGGCCGTATTGGCAACAGAAATCAACCTTCTGACAGGTGGAAGGCAAGAATGGAAAAGGAAGACCTCGAACAAAATATATGGAACAAGTAAAGAGAGATGTGAAAGAGAAGAAATACGTAGGAGTGAAAAGATTAGCTGATAGAAGAACTGAGTGGAGAGCTGCGTCAAACCAATCCTAGGATTTTTGACCAGTGATGATGATGATGATCAAAAATCCATCGCTAATTTCACCAGACTCCGTGCATTTTTTTCATTGAATGCCACCATCAAAGTATGGATACTGGAATATCACTCAAAGTGTTCCGTTCGGATGATATTTTACTATTATTTCTATAATTAAGGGTGGGGGCATTTGGTTAGGGCCTTTGTGCAAGGGAAAAACGTCTTGAAAAATTCCCAAGCCGCGTTATCTATCCACTTAGTTGGTGCCCGAGTGATGAAAATTTAGGAAAATACCCTGGGATATACTAGCACTTAAGTCAAATAGAGGTGTGCATATTTGAATAGGAACTGGTATTGTAGCTTTACAGAACTATTTTTCTAGTTTCTAGGTAGTTACGTCAGCGAATCTGGCTATTTCAGCAGCATAAGTCCCCATTCTTTAATAATATCACGTGGTTACCCAATATATAATTGAAGTTGTGCAGAAATTCGTTACTTTGTCCTTGAAATACAGTTATAAGGTAGATATTATTTTTAAAGGGAAATCGGGTGGTAGAATCAGATTATGCCTTTGCTCTAACCACATTTTTCCTCTATTTCTAAGGTGCATTTTATCCCAATAATCCCCAACGTTACTTTATGTGCTTGCATGGCATTCTACAATTAAGATTACTCCCAATAGTTTTTTATTCATATGATAACATTCAATTAGTCTTAAATTTGACTTTTTCGCTTTCATTGTACGTTTCTATATTAATGCCATCTTCTGCATCATTGCCGAGCCTGTACTGCACGAAAGAACCGAGTCAGGTGAGTGAAGTTAAAGTCATTTAGTGTCGCGGCGTCTCTGTCTTTCTTCCTTGTTGATCTTTTCTCCAGAGATGGCTTTCAAACGCTGGCTCTTTAATATTTATGTGTGGGATGACTTTGACTTACGTCCGTCACTGTAATGAGTCTGTAATGGGTATGGGGTCTATAATTACCATACGCATTGGGGTGAATTCACAAGCATATGATCTACTTATCCGCTGATTTATTTTTTATAACTCCCTTCAATCATCAAAGTGAATACATATTTTTCTCGGGGAAATCCATGGTCCCTTCGTCTTATCCCATTGAATAGTTGCAAGGCATTTCCTATTGAGTCACTCGATCTCATTACGTTTGCTAACACAGTCAAAGCTTCGAAATGAGGCGATTAAAGACAGGTGAGGGAAAAGCTTGCCCCGGATAAATATCTGTCGTTTAATAGCTCACGTTCAGGGAAGGGTGTAAGGATAGGTTCCTTCACGTGGGCTACCTCGCGTCGAAGTTTTTATGAAGTTACTCATACTTTTACGAATCGCATGGCTTACTTTAACTTTGTATTTTTTCGCGTGAATTACAGTAGCAAGCACTTTTATGCCTCTTATGTATGAAGTAGAGATTGTGTGCGGGTCGAATTAACGTTGACTGTTGTGGAATCATCACTTAATTAAATTTTTTTCGTTAATTAAACTATAAACATATCAGAGCATGAAGAAAATTAAATGCGTTTTGGATTTTTGTAAATTTGGTGGAAGATTAGATAATGAATGCACTTATCATTAAGTTTGCTCTATCACCTTCACCGAAATCATGTTGAAACCTGTGTTACTGGAAAAATTTGGCTTTTTGAAGACCGAAAGCCTGGCCATGAGCTTTGAATGCAAAATCATCCTTAAGACAGTAATTTCCTGAAATACACTTCTCCTACCGATATCAATAGCTCTTTTGTGGGAAAAATACATAGCAGTACCGAAATTTTCCTAGTACTGCGTTATGTTTTGTAAGAATAGAATAAGCTTCAAATTATTCTCACATTCTTTCTGGATTTATTGTAAAGTTGTGCATCTCTTCGTTCTCTTTCCCTTCGATTTCACTGAAAAATTTATTTACATTCCTCCTCCCTAAAAAAGATAACAAACAAGTCGCCTCAGTCCTTTCTATACTTCTATTTCGTAGTAAGCAATATCAAATTCCCCGGGAGCCTTGGCATTAAAAGGGTAATTTTATTTGAGAGGTTAGAGAAAGACATTATTCACAGTTGTGAAGAAATTCCGAATTGGCTTCCTTATCCAAAGCTTCGGAACAGTCCTGTTGAAAGCCGACGGTTAAAAAAATCGTTTGAAGAAAAAAATCATTGAAAATCTTTTGTGTGGACCAAATTATGATATATTTTAGGTGAGACCATTCAAATCGATAATTAGTGGATTTCTCCATCCTCCGAGGTTTCGCCGTTTCGTTATTTTTCAGAGGTTGGCGACAGTTTCGCTGGGATTCCAATAGTTGTCTTCAGGTCAAAGGGCTTCAGGCACCTGAAGACACCTGGTGGAATCCCGGCGAAACTGTCGTCAACCTCAAAAACCCGGAAGATGGATCTAGAACGAGAGATTCAAGAGAGAGAAAGAGGAATCCTAGAATACAGAACGCCAGGGAAAGCTACTTGCCAACATTATTTAATCGATTTTATCGATAATTCAAAAACCAAAACAAATACTATGGCATTTTTAGGAAGCAACCTGATACGAACAAAAATTGTTTTTGAGGATCAAGTCCTGGAGCAAGTGTCGCACTTTCAGTACTTAGGATGCGATATAACATATGACGAGGAAAAAGGTATCATACATAAGGTCAACACTTTCCAGAGAATATGTGGCACAATTAGAAGAACTCTAAAAAACAAAACAAGAAAAGAAACACAAATAAAATTTTACAAAGTGATGGCAGTCCCTACTGTACTCTACGGATCAGAATGTTGGGTACTTAAAAAGAATGAATTATGCAGATAGAATCATCGAAAATGAATTTTTTTAAGATCAGTAAAAGGCTGCACAAGATTGGATAAAATAGGAAACACTGAAATAAGAGATGAACTGGGTGTCCAGGCAGTCACTGACAAACTACAAGGCTACAAACATAGATGGAAGGAGCATTTACTTCGAATGCCAAATGAAAGAATTCCAAAACAAGCAATGGAATATCAACCATTTGGCAAGAGAAGTATAGGAAGACCAAGGAAAAGATGGTGATGTGGAGCCGGAACAGGCTTAGTAGCCTAATCCAGGAAGGAAGAAGAAGAAGAAAAAAAAATCGATAATTAATTTCAAATCTATGATGACCTTATTAGTATTAACTAGGACTCATTCTCAAAAGAAATATAATCATAGAAGGAATACTTTCGAATCAAACCATTTCGAGCATATTTTTTATGCTTGGGTCAAACATTTTTTATTGTGTAAGTGTCTTGCGCCTGTAATTACTTTATCGTAATAAATCCTACACCATCAGTTGATTTTTCTTTCCGTCTCATGCCCTTTGCCGCACGCTGTCTTCCTTCTCTATTCCGGAGATATCAACGCCTGTGAAATTTTCAAATTGCAGTACTTAACACTCAATCATTCTGCGATTCATTTCTGAGGTATCAATTTCACGGCGTGTTTACTATTCAGGAAATTTAATAGTGAATTGTTGAACCTTTTTCTTACAAAACGGTAAAAGTATTTGCAGCAAAGTTTTGAGGCTAACATTTTTTCTGTGCTTACTCAAAGTCATTAAAGTCATCACTTCTACTTTTCCACTTACGTCGTTAATATTTACAACATACCACTTTAATAATTACTACGTGCTCTTCTGGAATTGGTGACCTCAATTTTATAAGTACGGCAGGATTGCCTTCTAATTTTCATACTGAAATAAATAGCAGTTGCCTTTCCCACAATTACTTTAATGCATACAATCATTGCCTTTGCGTTTGGGCTTACCTATGCAATGGCTCAGATGAACGTTAATCAATGGACGATTTTCATCGTATTCATGTTTTGTTACCACTTAGAGTATAATTGAAATTTTTACCAACTGTTTAGAGGGAACACATAATCAAACGGACACACTATACCGAATAGATTTATTGATTGCATGGTTGCGTGGCCGCCGCTAGGTATCCTTGGTCTTTCATGATCCTTTCTGCCGACGCCATGTTGTGCCTGCATGCCAATTTCAGACCAAAAGCACCTCGCTCAAAGAATTAATTGTCACTAACTTCTGATTCCTTAACCACCGATCCACTGGTCAACCACTCAGAAGTCTGGGTCCAACATTAACTGATTTACACAAGATTAACTTGAGTGACATTACGTGTAACCTGGGTGTGCCAACGTGGTAAGGCCGTTGCCCAGGTATCTGGGTAATCAAATAGTTATCTGGGAACCTGAGTACCATCTAAGCACTTCTATTTATGCATTTGAGACCATTTGATCGGCTCCCATTATCGAGGCCACCATATGGTGGATTAATGCTCTATGCTCTGGGTCGACCCTTCGAGGTTTGATATCTGGCCCTTACAAACTGACTGCGGTGAAACGTACCTATTTCATTGGAAATTATGTGTAATCATTCGCATTCATGGCGCGGTAAATGAGCTGCAGTTCCGGAGGCATATCATACGCGAGGATGACTTGCGAGCTGTGGGCACGATCACGACTGGGTAGAGTAGATTATGCAGTGAGGGAGGAAATCGACGTGCAATTTCTTACTTGCGCTCTCTCTTTTACCCCCTTCCTACGGACCGATCAACCTTTTTCTCCCCAGCATAAGCTCACTTCTGATGACCAGAGAGGATGAGCAGTACTTAGTGATTCATGGGCAGAGTCAGTAGTTTAATGCGAGAGAAGAACTTCGTTCAGAGACTCACCGGAGGTGGATGGAATTGTATATTTCCTGCGCGAAACGTAAATATTAGTTTCATCTTCTACTCTATGGCATTGTTTTCTCTTGGGACTTCATTTTCTTTATTCTGGGTCAGATGTGGCGAGGACACTCTCTCCCTATCTTTTTACAGCCCATTTTCTCTCATATAGAAATTTAATCAGCTACAATAATCCACTAGAGAGAGCACTTACTTTAGTTACATTTATATATTTATAGTTGAGAAGAAGATCTTGATTAAGTGAACTTTCTAAATTTCTGCTCCCAAATTCATTACTTTTGGATCAGAGAACCATAAAAATGCTAAAAAATAAGGACTGGAATGTTGTACGCTGCATAAATTCACAAAATAAAAGAATATGAATGGAAGGAAATTTTCATTCTGAATATCCATTGTGAATAAAACGGTTGTAATTAATCTCATGGGTAGAGAGTAGTATTTTCTTATACTTAAAAGATTCCGAATTGAGAATATAAAATTTACAAAATGGATTATTTAGGTGCTGTTGAGTTGGGTAGGATGAGTATAGACGGTTATTTTTCGTATGAATTTGTTATCTCAGACTGGGTTCAGCACAATGGAAAATCTTGAGGAGAAAATGATAGTTTGATGCATTCAGTTTATAAAATATACATTGTCATATTTACCTGCTGCTTCTGCTTTTCTTGGGAACCGGTTGTAGACAGTAAATTTACTTGAAGAATTACTAGGATTCTTCTTCCATTCTTACTCCAGGAAGCACTCAATCACTTCCATTGTCAGAAAAAAATTTAAGAAAATAGAAATACGCTGGAATTTGGAGAATATACTGCTAGATGAAAGAGAAATTTCAAATCATTCACTGCACCGTGCGATATAATGTTTAATTATAAATAGCCGTAAAATCGATCGCTAAAATAAGTAACTTTACCAAGCCTTAATAATCTATCTCTGAAAAGTATCACCATTTCTTTGGTCTGAATATTACTAGGGGTAATGATTTATCCTTCTTTATCTCAACCACTACTTTTACCACCATAACTCTCGGGTTGATTGCTCAAGAAATTTTTGTGTAAAATTTGAAGATACTGCATTACCAATTCAAGTAACACTACGAGTTGGTGCTATAAAAACTGTGAACGCTATGATTTTAAACTCTTTAATTTTAACTTTGTTTTTGCCCACCCTTTAGTTAACAATTGGTTTCATTAAAATCTCGCACTAGTACGTAGTAGCATGCTTATAATAAATCACTTCACTCAACCTTGTTGAAATGAAGCTTAAATCCTCAGTTGCATTGAGAAGGGAATCTTGGATTCCGAAACCGGTACGATTCTCCCGTCCAGGTTCCATCGCTCGTTTTCCAGCAAATTCCCCTGGAGTATATCCCACGGAGTAAGTGTTGTGTGTGTGCGATTGATGGTGTATGTGTGTGATTTCTTAACTGAAGCAGCCTTAGCGAGGCCCCCCAAAACCCTCGCGAAGGTTCCTTCGGAGTGGAGCGAGTGATTGGGTGTGAGTTTATTCAACGGAAGCAACCTTAGTGAGGTCTCCCAAAACCCTCGCGAAGGTTTCTTCACTGTTTAACGAGTGTTTGTCAAGGGTTTCCGGTAGAGAGGCTGGGATTGGTCACTGCTGCGAATCTTCCCGTTCCAGAATGCCAACACAGTTTTTTGTCTATACCCGTGACGAGGTCCCCTTTTACGGCCATTGGAGTTTTTTTATTTCCCAGTTGACCTTGAGGCCGTAGAGCTCACCTTTTATCTATCATGCTTATAATATTTAATATTGCCGTCTAGGTGGCGGCTGGGTACAGTCCTCGCCTACTAAACCAGAGGTCTTGGGCTTGAATCCCGCCTGGGTAGGTTATCCCTATTTG
Organism: Ischnura elegans; assembly: GCF_921293095.1. Classification (NCBI taxonomy): domain Eukaryota; kingdom Metazoa; phylum Arthropoda; class Insecta; order Odonata; family Coenagrionidae; genus Ischnura; species Ischnura elegans. Next base: position 51,601,241 of record NC_060249.1, read on the forward strand.
TTATTACCCCAGGAAGCACTCAATCACCTCAATTGTTAGTAAAAAAAATAATAAGAAATAAAAATAGGCTGGCACTTGTAGAGCACACAGTTAACCAAAGATATTTCTCAAATTACTCACTAGACCGTGAAGTATAGTCTGATTAATGAACGGCATAATCCACTGTTGTTCGTTTATCCCACTTGAAAGCTAAATGTTACAATTGACTAATCGAAATTTTGGTATTATCCTTGGTGCGGTATCGCTGTTCATTCCATTAGTACCCAATCCTACGGAAATTGCAAAGTCGTGACAATGACCACCAAATCGTGACCTCTTGCCTTCTGCCCTTCACCGATTCCTTCACGACAGCCACCTCGCGGGTGGACCGGAAATGATTCAGTTGAGGACGACGGGAGTTGAGAGACTTCGACGACTGAATTGGAGCGGACAGCCTCAAAACTCGCCCAAGAAGAGCCACGCGCATATAACCAGTCCCCTCTCCCCACCTTCATGCGTTAAAGATGAACCGTTCCCGGGAAACCGCTGACTCTCTTAAACAATCCCCGCCCACGCTTAGTATGCCAGTCACCGCTCTACCCTTCCCTCGGCTCGTGTCGTTCCTCCCGCTAGAGCCCACGTCTCCCCATAGTCTAAGGTCTTCCACTATCTCCGAGGAAGGTATTTCTCTTTGGAGGGCTCTGACTTTTCCCCCCAAAACTTTGGAATACGTTGATGGGTCCAAAAGCGTTGCTCAACAGCTGTTATAATAAGCCTTGCTTTAGGCTATTAATTTGAAGACGGATAAATAAATATTTTGCTCGAAATTGTTTTACCGCCTCTTGAGAAGATATGCATTCAGCTGGGAACACAAATAACAAAGCCATTGATAATAACAGCAGCTGAAATATAGGATTGAGGCATTTTCGATTGGTCTGCAATTTCCAAACTCGACTGTTTTCTTCTGTTCCTTGATTTTGACTTCTTACTTGCGGATTTTGCTTCCCAATAGAGCTTGAGTGCTGGATTACAGGAAGGAGATTTCGTCTCCTATTGGGACGTGGCTGCCGTTGAAAAATTTATTACTGCATCCTTAAGACTGGTTTATAGAATATTTAGTGAAAATTTAATTAAATGCTTGAAGGAAAATTAGATTCGTAGCTCTGAGGTGATTTAAAACAAATGAACGGCTGCACGGCTTATTTTACTCGTCTAAGAAATGACACCAAACTGCCACACGCACTGTATTAAAAAAGAGTCGAGCAGTTCCTCAGTTGTCTTGACGCCTAGTCTGGTCTTATGTTTATCGCACCAAAGTTATTTCCTGTGATAAAATCAAAAGGAGGCTCCACCAAGCAAGGCATTTCATTTTTTTAATTTAACAACCTTTTGTTATGCTGGCGCATAAGGATTATAAAAACGCAAGATCCCTAGAAGGTTATAATAAAAATACGAGTGCTTTTGATTCTCTCCATTAGTACCCAATTCTACGGATCGTTCTAGTTTAAAGTGATCGAACATAAGTAGCAAAGGCTTGGAATGAATTTTAGAAAGCCGTTGGGAGGTGTGAAAATAATATCACCTTGACAATGGCATAGTGACGAAATAATGGTTGGTAATAAATTGTCAGTATAGGAAGTGCAAAGTGAACTTCATTATCTGAGAGGCTTGAAGATGACTTTAAAATTTTGACCCGTTTTGTGTTGATGTTTTAATAAACAGTGAGTAACTCCACCTGCGATATTAAAATATTACTATCGATCCCCATAAAATATCACAAAAATCTCATGTCTCGCGACTCACGGCTTTTCACAACTGAGAAATTTCACTCTCATTTAAAATCGGCAAAACCTTGATCCAATTTTCCCATAATGCACTCGGAGTTTCCGCTAATCTTTTCTCCGAACGCCGTCGTTGACCTCGGTACACTGTGATCTCACGTGTAGTACTCCCTAAGTTCAATTTTTCGCATTTGTAAAACTTGAGCAGGTAGAGAATTTCAACTATTTGAATAGTAAACTATAAGAAAATGGACATAGCAGTAGGGATATCAGGGTAAGAATTGCGTTAGTAAAGGAGGCATTATAGAGCTGGAAGGATTGACGAGAGGATCGTTATGAAGGAAAGACTGGTGAAGAACCTGATCTGGAGGGTAGCGCTTTACGGTGAGGAAACATGGACACTTTGGATGGAATACGAGAGAAGATTGGAAGCATTCGAGATGTGGCCGTGGAGAAGAATGGAGAAGGTGAAGTGGACGGAGAGAAGGAGGAACAACGAAGTGCTGGGCATGGTGGGTGAAGAGAGACAACTTTCTGATGAGATACGGAGGAGACAAAGTATGGATGGAGCGAGTACTTAGAGGGGAGGGGATGTTGAAAACAGTGTTTGAGGGTAGAATGTTGGGTAAAAACTAGGGAGAGGAAGGAAAAGAATAGGATTTTTATGTATAATGAAAGGGAATAAGACTTATAGTGAATTGAAGAGGAGATTGCTTGGAGGAAGAGGAGACTCCCAGAATGCTTTTTGAGTAGGTACTCCATGGAAAACTACCTTAATCGGTAGAATACTTTAATAATAATAATGGTTTCTATATACCAGAATATTACTAAAGGAAGGAAGAGAATAGGATTTTTTTGCGCATAGTGGAGATAGATTGAACTACATTTAACGTTTCCGGCTTAACTTTGTGTAACCAAGGTAAACGAATATAAAATTCACTTTATACGATCCACAGTGGCTATTTTCGGCCACGTTTTCGGCAGGAAGTCTATCAGAATACTTCTTAAATACTCCAGGCAAACTTACTTTAATCGGTAGAATACTTTAATAATAATAACATTTCTATAAACCGGCTTTTACATCCATTTTTAGTGGTGGCATTATTTCTCTCCAGGTAATCTCCGCTGTTCTCAACCCCCTCGAGTCTCGTCCGGCTCGGCCAGGAAGTAATAAGCGGGGAGGGAGGCAGGCGGGCGCCGCCGTCGTTCCTCAAGGCGTCGGGGCCTCCAGGCGCCAGGGCCCCCAGCCCCGGAAAAGGACCTCCCACCCCGATGCGGAAACCGAGACTGGTTAAGGGCCTCGGGAAGAAAATACACCCGCTGCGTCCAGGTATCGCTCTTTCTTTTTTCTTCCTGCGTCTCATGCGGTGGAATTTTGCAGCCTACTTTCTTGAGGAGAAATCTTTCCAAGTGGCGAACGTTTAGCTTTTTTTTGCGCAAATGGTGAAAGAGATGTTAACTCTATCTTGCGCTTATTACTGCCCCATTTTCTAGTCGTTTGGGATGAAAATTAAGGTTATTATCGAATTCAGCAATAAAAATATCACAAAAATGGGATCATTCATCAAAAAATGAAATTAAAACCATCTCTGGCTTGTTTAATTCATTACGGAGAAACGGAGTTTTTGCGAAATTGTACAAAAAAACGTATTTACAATGGCGCAGGGGTATAAACGGTTAATAATATATAATACTAATGATGTCGTCTTCATTACAAGCGAATTTAGGACTGGATAGTGTCCTCTCTTCCAATTAATTAGTGTTTGACAATGACATACATACATTCCCCGGATGGTGGTAAATTAACCCAGACGGGATTCAAACCCGCGACCTCTAGGTCAATAGTCGGGGATGTTACTCGGTGCTATTGAGGCCGGCCGGTGAATCGGAGAGCAAAAAGTCAGGGATGAAATTAGTGAGATAATTATTATTTATTTAAGCAGTTAACATATTATTCTATATTTATTTAGAGAGTTAATATGTTTCACTTCTCTGCAGGATCACTAGGACTGCCGTGCAAGTTAACCACTTTAAGTTGCAAGTGCAAGTTAACCATCATAATTTAAGCGAAAAAGGTAAAATATTTTGAAAAAATCTTCCGGGCATTAATGGGTTAAGGTTCTGAAGCTACATTATGATGGCTTGGGTGGATGAAAAATTTGGAGGAAAAAAATCCTGGGTAAGCCGGGTGGTGGGAAATAGCTGAAGGTGGATGAAGTCCTTGAAGTGACGGCCTTCACCAGTAAGCTGCGTAAGAATTTTCAGAATATTTTCCATATCATTTTATTTACTTTAATTTCGAAGATAGAAATCAATTCATAAAAGGTAGAATAATGACAGTCATAAACAAAAAGACAACTTAATAAAATTTTACTATTTTTAAAATATATTTTTGCAAAATATTGTTAATTTACATCAGATTCGGATTCTGTTCCCCCGAAAACCATAGAAAGAGGAAGTTAAGAAAAATATCCCCAACAAAATTTTAGCAAAGCCCTTTTAGACGACATATTCACAGGACTATAAGACTCAAACAAGAATTGAGATTTTGAATTGCCCACCTTCATCCATTATTTTGATATGCCGCCGTCGGAATTGGAACTCGGGCTCTCTACATGATATTTTAGTAGTCCAGCCAGTGAACCAACCTGATCCCTTTGCTTAATTCAACCCCGCACTCTGGGCGCTTCTGTTGCCCGTCTTCAAGCTCTCGTATCCGCGAGATGGTTCTGGAAACTTCTATCCAGGTCTCAGCGTCGCTCGCAGGAGCTAACGCGGACTGCGAAGAAGCTACGTCATTCGAGCTAAGTCTGTGCACAGCGGTCACCAGAGTAACTACCCTGTTTTATCCTTGGTTTTAACTTCAGAGCTATTAAAATTTTCTTTCGACTTTCGATTTAACTATTTATTAACGCATTGGTAGGGCTCCATAACTTTTCTGATCTCATAATGGCTTTCCTATTTTAAAGTCGGTGGTTAGGTCCGAGCATTACTTAAAATCGTGGAAAAATTACCGATAACACAGCGAATTCTAAAATTCTTGTAAGAAATACAATATGTATATGAAGCCTCGAATATTTTTATTCTCGAAAATCGAGTAGTTCTGTGATTCTACTTGTTGGTAAGCTGTGTATTAACTATCATAGAATGAAATAACTTGCACTATTTCTACGTATTACATATATTAACCAGTCCTCACATTGTTCACCTCTCTGAAATAACATCAGGACTGCTGTACAAGCCAGCGGAGAATATAAACTCACGTAAGGAGGATGGGTTGATGAAGAAGTTTTTAAACTCCTGGATAAGCCGGGTGGGGTTGGAGGTGGATGGAAGTCCTGTAAATGTCGGACGCTACGTAATAATTTGCAGAATATTTACCATATTATTGGATGAGCTCCCCTTATCATATAGCAATTATGTGATCAAAAAGCTGCATGTACGCATTAGTAATGGTATGAAATTGAAATATTTTAGCGCGGTGGAGAGGAATTTGTCCTCACTGAGCAGAATTTCTTATTGAAATTTGTGTTATGGAAACTGATTGGTACAAGTTCAAATGAGTTTTTATAAAAATTGTAGTAATTTTGTGCTTTTCAGCTAAAATGTTTTGGCCACTTTCGCGGCCTTACTTTCACCTTTCACTACCGGCAGTATAGAAAGCTTCAGATTGCATCCATGCTTTCTAACGTTTATTTAGTTAATTTTTAACTAAACGATTTAACGATTTGAAATTACTCTGAGAAACGGTTAAAAATAGACGTGGTATTCTGGTTGTGTAACCATGTTAAAACTTGGATTGCCGTATAAATTTTTAAGAAATCTTTAGTACCTCTTAATCTCATCGACTGTCAATGCACCTTGATAATTACACTACGTGTCGAAACCGGGTCGGTACTTTGTAAGTAAAATTGTGTGGAAGTTTACCATTTTATTTCATTCTCATGCTAATTCAGTTTCACCCAAAGCAACCTTTAGTAAAACGAATTGTTTTCTAATCAAAATGCCGTATCACAATCCATGGCAACAATTTGAAAATTGTTTTAGATTTTCTGCAGACTACCCATGCCCAAACAACGAATCTATTTGATAATTTACTTAAAAATATCATTTTAATTTGTGCCGTATTCTGCAAATGAAATATGGTCAATAATCTTTTCCTGTAACATGGCATACTTTCTTCACCTTTTATTTACTCACTGAAGATTTTCATGTAATCTGATAGGTTAATATTCAAGGCACATTTGAAGTATAAAGTTTCATAAACATATTTTTCTCAGCTGTTTTTCCTTGCCAAAGATCCACTGTAGGCGATGAATCGATGACTGCGAACTAGTATTTTCTCATATCGTGATTGCTGCATCTAGTTTCTTAGAATGCTCATGTTCACCATCAGGAATGATTTATTTCTCTCTAGAGCGAATACACTATTAAGTTTTTGGAAGGTTATAAGAAGTCGAAAACCACAACTTCAGGAGTGCGCAGCGTACCTACTACTCCGGTAAATGTAAAATATATTTTAGTTGAAGATTTAAGGAGGTAATACCTCAAATTGACTCTGCTCTGTCAATCATGGGATTTTTTTGTTTGATTACAAATTTGTATATTATTTTTAATTACTATTCGTGTAATAAGGAAAGATGCTGGGAAAGCGGTAAAGACGGAAGAAAGTAAAAAATAAAAAAGATTGAATTCGTTTTTACCCCGAAGCATAAAGGACTTTAATAAATGCCAGTAGTAATTTTATTCGAGCATTTGCTTTTTATGTGTAAACGGCTGGTGTCCTAACACCCCCCGCCACACGCATTTGTAGGCGGCTTGCGGGGTGGTATGTATGTAGATGAAGATTCATAGATAGAGTTATGAATTGAAGTTATTGCGAAGTTCAATGTGGGAAGGGGCAGGCAGTGGTATTCGTAAAATCGCTCGATAACTGGTGAAATATTTTTCATGAAGTAATGCTTTGAATTGAAATCGTTTACATTTTTTTCGCTATGTTATAAATTCCATGAGGATTCCCAACTCGCCAGCGTATTGACAATTAGCCCTCCACTTCCACACTTGAGAGAGTCGTGACTTTTGGCGGAGTTCCTGGGTCATCTCCGAAATGAAGTGAGATCATCTCGGTCTTAAGACTCGGGCCTCTGCTTAATGGTCGGTTGCTTTTTAGTAAAGAGCCGCTGAGTGTCGGACAAATTCTTCAAGCCTGTAAATGCTTTAGTGGCGGCATCGCGTGAATTATGATCAATGATGAACGTAATGTTTTCCTTTGTCCTATCTATCTGCGACCTTAAGAGGACCCATATCTCCCAATCGAGCGGTCGTGTTTTTCCTTCATTTATAACGTTTTGCCCACTAAAAAATTAATCTATTATATCTGAGTTTTCAGGATGCATGGAGTTAGTACTTTTGCCCAAGCCGTTATTTCACTTTTAAAAAACTTGTCTGAATATAAGCCGTTATATCACATTTAAAAAACTTAAGTCTGAAAAAATACCGAGGAGAAACTCTAAAATTTTTTGATAAAGGCAAACGTTGAATATGGTATACTTTATAATCCGTCTCCATACGTCACTTATTAAATATCCTTCTCAAACCAAATTAAGAATGTTTTTTGTTTTTTATTTCTTAATGCGGTCCTCCCGCCCTTCTTGTACTTCAAAGCCATCTGGTTTTTAACTACGCAATCGATAAAGTTATTTAGCAGGCCCGCTGGCCATTTTATAGGACGGATAGTTCGCACATGAAATCGTAATTTCACATTGCTAACATTCTCTACCATCCATCGAATCGGAGGTTCGGGATGTGATTTATAGACTTACACATATAGCACATGCCACTTTGAAAAGTTCCCGGGTAATATTCATTCGAAGAAGAAATCAAGACTAAAATTAAATTTGGGAAAGAAATAAAATTGGGGCACCTGGAAGAGATGATCTAATGCTGTAATTATAAGCATAATTACCCGCGATGAAAGAAACAAGAAAGATATTATTGGTAGATGTCATTCCGACCGATGTCACTGCCACCATGCACGTGCATGCTGACACTCGAAACCATGGTCGAACTAAATTTTATAATGGCGGAAAATAACAAGTGTTTATTTCAATTCTCTAATTTACCCTAATAAAGTCAACTTTTTGCGGAGGGATGTCGTTGAACAACGAACGAAATCAGCGGAGATAAAATATTACCTAAAAATGTTATTAACAGCGTACTACACGTGTTTCAATTGCTACACAAAATTCATCAGGCACTACCAATGGCATAGCCAGGAATTTAGTTCGGGGGGCAGGGTTGGTTGGCCCAAATCAGGGTGGAAAATTTTTTATAAAAACAGAGTACTACGTAGAGGGTTTTCAACTAATTTTAACACTTTTCATAATCGAAAATACTTCATTTGTCAAAGAAATCCTTTGCAAATTCATAATGTTTCAATATTTCTTTTCTTTTATCAAGGGAAGGAATTTATTTTTATATTTCGGGGGGGCCCGACCCCCCGAAATATAAAACCCCCCTCGCTACACCACTGGGTACTACGCTATGTGGTACGTTGTTAAGGGCTTAATATAATCAATTCTAATAATCAACAAAGCAATACGATGTCTTCTTTGATCATTACAACTTTATCCCAATAATTTGCCTTTTAAGTAAAAATTACGGCGATTGATCTCTATATGTACCCTTCTCCCGAACGTAAGCCTTAGTAGTACGTGGAGAGATGGGTGTACTCCATCCCAAGCGCTAATCCATCCGCCCTAGGTACACCCGAACTGCCTCTGTTCTCTCGTTCAAGATCTCTCCCCCACTACCCTCCTTCACATCACTTCACTCACCCCTTACCCCTCCTTCTCACTCCTCCACCCCATCCCTCCTCCTCTGCTGTATAGCTGAGATCGAGCCGCCTTCGTCTCAAAGCAACTCGGGACCACGTGGGTGGCCTCCGCAGTGGGTCGCGCAGGCCAGGCGGGCGGACGGCCCCTCCCCCCGCCCCTACCTACCCCACCCTCTATTCTCTCCTCCTCCCGCAAAGCATGAGCTTTTTCCCCTCCATCAGCAACAGTCCCTCCATCCAAGCCTCCCCTACCAGAAAACACGGCGGGCCACAAGGAGAAAAAAGATGTGGTAAATGAACGTGTGAGGAGAGGGGGTAAAATAGGAAGGCAAGAGGGATGAATACAGTCAGTGCAAGAGTACGCAGGTTCATTCTCATGTCTACTCACCCCCTGCACTGAAATGATGAGTCAAGCTCGTCATTAACTTGCGATAACGAATCGTGCAATATCGAATGTGTCTCTTCATCAGATTTTCGTAAATTTAGTACTATTATGGGTACATGATAAATATTTTGAAAGTTTAACAACGTTAAAACATCCATAATGTACATAAATATTTCATATTTCATGAAATATGATGCATTGAAAGGAACAAAATGATTTTATGCGAGTAACGATAGCTGTGTTCTCGATGTTCTTGCGCGTTCGTGAACAATATAAAATAGCAATCACTTTTTATTCCACTTTTCTACGTTTATTACAAACTACAAAGTATCATTTCATAACCTACCATTACATTAAAAAAAACCACAGAAAATTAAAGAGAGGATAGGAGCACGATATTCGTGATATAAATTGAAGTGGTGGGCGCTATTCATGTCATGATTGGATCCAGGAGGGATGACAACCTCCCCCAGAACTGATGTTGGTCGTGTCGAATTGAATTTCAGATTGCAAAATGTTATGGTAAAACTACACTTTAACCATATATTTTTTAATTTTATAATTTTAATTACATGGATGTTATGAATAAGATCAATTTATGGGCAGCGATAATAAAGGATCACCTTCTCTAATTGGAATTTAATAATTTTACCATAATCGGCTTCTTTATTGCTGATTTGCAGTGTCTATTAGTAAATTCAACCGATTCAGGAGTGAATTGGTGGGAGCTCTTCGTGTTGTGAATGCCCATTATTGAGGAAAAGTACAAATCCATTTTATTTCAATGTGTCCAATAGTCACTTTTTGTCTTTTTGCGTGGTATATTTTTTGGTATAAACAAATAGGATACCGGTGTAGAAAAAATTGAAAATATCCTTTTAATTCTTAAAATTCTATGTTTAAAATAAAATTAATTTGTGCTATAGAAGTGAAGGAATTCTTTATCTTTTTTGAATTATTTTCTTCATAAAGAGTGGCAAACTAAACGTCAGGAGAAACCGAGGAAGTATGAGGAAGAGAAGGTGGTTTGTTTACGTGTTACTTTTTGTTTCATTTTAGGAAGACGGGTGCGCTGAGCGAGAGTAGGGGCACGAACGAAGCGGTGGAAGAGAGAAGGGCAGATGAAAACGTTCGTGGGAGAAGAGGCAAAATGTCTCATTTTTACATCGTATTTTTTCCGAGCGGCGGAGGATGAGGAACCCCGCTTGCTCCCGCGCGCGAGTGGTGTGAGTCGAGGGAAGACCTCCCGCCGCTCGGTGGGATGAGTGTTGACCGGTTGCTAGGCAACCATGGCGACGGCATGGGGACGAGAGCCAATGGGAGCGCGCGGGAAGCGTCCAATCAATCACGGTCGGCCTGAGCAGGAGAGAGAGAGAGCTTTTTTTTAAGGAGCAGAGAGGGGATGAAAGAGAGAAGGATAAAGAGAGTGAGGCCTCGGGTGTTTCCGTCAACGCTCGGCTCTTCTCCTCTCCATCTCTCTTCCTCTTCGGTTTCTTCTTCTCGCAGCCCGCCCGAGCGGATGAAGTCGAAACGGGGATGGGGAGAAGAGAGAAGATGAGGGAGGCAAGCTTTTTCTTTCTCCTACACACCGTCCTTCCTTGCGTCTGCTGTGTGTAGAGTGAACGTACACCGTACGTGGGGCGGGAAGGTTTGAGAGCGAAGGAATGGCTGTGAAGGGATGGGAGCCTCTTTGAGGGGAAGTGAGGGGTGGTTCTCGTGATGGTGTGGGTAGGACGAGGCACGGGAGGAAAGGGAAAAGTCGGCGGTGGTGTGGGGATAGCGTCGGTTGGCTGCGGAGCGAAGGGCTGAGGAAGGGGTATGAGGGTTTTCGGAGGGTTGGGGAGGCTGGGAAGGGAAAGGACGGGAGGGGTAGATTTGTAGAGTATACAACACGAGGTTTTTGCCACCCACGAAGTAGTCGGGAGAAGAGTATCGCGGTGGACGGACGTGGTGTGTGTCAGTGCCCGAGCGCCCACGGAGTGTGTTTTGTTTTCGGCTGCGTGTTTATTCCCTCGCGATCTAAAATTCGAATAACCCGTCCTCTTCTCGGTTGCGTATCTTCGTGAATCTCGGACGTCCTTGGCAATTCCTCGAGAGTTTTTTTTCGTCGCAAAACAGATATCGTTGTGGCAGTGTCGGACTGTGCTGGTCCGTGGTTTTTCGCCAGTGAGTTTGTGTGACGAATCGGAAAGATGCGGACTCCAAGGCTTTCGAATCGACCGGAGATGTGGCTGTGACAAGTGTTGTATTCCCCCATTGCGGGGGAAGTGATTTACGCCATGCTCTACGAAAGCTGATGATGCCTTCAGTGACTTGAGGAACATGCGGGAAAACTCGTGGATGTGATACTGAACACGTCCTGAAAGATTTGTGCTTAGAAAACGCTCTCCTGCTTACAAACGTGACAAAACTATTGGATTTTTGAGGAACTTTATAAGGACTGTTGTCTGAGGTGTAGTAGAAGTTCTTCCTCACATCCTATATAGTTCCTCCTGCTGTTTGTGAACAAGTGCTAACGTTTATTGTGTTAGCAGAGAGACTGTATTGTTCGGAGTACGTGCTTCATCCGTCATTTCGTGGCGTTTTCGCGATTCTTTTTGGTAGTTACTCCTTATCCCATAATTCGTCTGACATATCTCGGTGTGTCTGTATATTTCGTGTCGTATTTTACCTTTTCTTTCGTTCAGGGAAGACTGATCGTGTTTCAATTCACCCTAAGAGTTCCTTGTTGTTCGTTCTTATTCCCTTGTATTGTGTTTGAAGTGCTTCGTTCCCCAGAGGATATTGGATTAGAGAGTGAGGATTCCTGACATCTACCCTTGGCCATCTCGTTCACCTAATCTCTCTCTTTCTATTTACGTGTAACAATTCTTGTGCCTGTGAAACCGTCCTTACATCTAGCACGATTCCCTCGTCAAGGGCCCCGTGCATATCGCCGGATGACCAGCCTGCCCGCGGGGAGCGACCTCCCCGCCAGGTTGTCTAAATGTGGACGCCTTGCGCCGTCTTCTTCCTCCCGAGGCCGCCTCCCTGCCGAAGCGCCGCTGCCGCCGCGGCACCGCCGGTGACGGCCGCGACCAGGACCCCCGGAGTCCCGGCGACATGGCCTCCACCTCCTGCGACGCCGGCGCGGCGGCCCAGGCCAACCTGGCCTCGGCCATCGCCGCCCCTCAAAAGCACCATCACCACCACCACCGCTCGACGTGTGGTGGGTGCCACCATGAACCCCCCCAACGACACCAGGCACCGCCGGGTCGTAGAAAGTGGTGTCATCGCAAGGATGCCGAATTCCTCATCCGTCCTAGTTGGGTCGACGCTGCCCTGGCACTCAAGCAGATAGACAAGGCAAGTAGTACCTAGTTGTACTCACTCTCATGCCCTCCTCACCAGTTTCTCGTGTCTTGTCTCGCTCGTGTTACCACAGCTGACGGTCGGTATTGGCGCGATACCGAGGATTGCCCGTTGGAATTTCTTTGGAGTCCGTGAGAGAGGAGAGAAAGTGCTCGTTTTTTTCATTACGCGTCGTCCTTCCTTCCCGAGCACATTAAAATCTATGTGAGATGTCATTGTATTATACTATCCCATAACTATTATCCTCTAGCTCTTAATTATGGTGTAGTCTTGCGCAGAGTTTAATCTCTTGCTTCATCTGTATTATGCGTTGATTTTAATTTGCTTACATCTCAGCTGGCGTGCTACAACTTCGCCCAGTCCCCATGTTTCCTTGCCAGACCGTCACGAATACGGTATTGAGGACCTCTTTAAGCGGTATAATTGTCTCCCTCAATCCGTCCTGTATAGCCGGACTCAAGTGTCATAATGTCTAAGATGTATCGGCCTGCAATGCGGTCATGGAACGATTACCCATGCCTTCATTTTTGCTCGCATACCATCGAGTACCTTTCTCTCCCCTCTTTTCACTCTGTGCACGAGCGCCATATTGTCCTCGTAACCGTGAGGATTTTCCCCCGAGTCCGTTGATGTCGGCGCGAGTATTTTCTCTTGTGTTCTCGCCCCTTGAATACCTGCCGAAGCTCGCGGGCGTAATGTTTTAAGAGTGTTATGGTGTGAGGTGTTTTACGGTGGGACGTCGATTGCTCACTACGCTATTCCAACATCTGTTTTAATGGCAGTTGAAATATCTCTCACGTGCTGCTATGCCTTGCGCACATGAATGAAATCCGGTGGCCGGAGTGGGTCGCGACCTGGCGGCGGAAAGGGCGAACTAAGAGCTCCGACCGAGAAAAGTTTGTTTTTCACTTGGATCTCGCTTCCCGTTGTTCGGCCAGACATCCTCTTTGGCGATTGCTACAAAGAGGATGATCAGAAAGGGTACTTCACGTTTTGAGGGTTAAATTTATGCAGGGAATGTCAGTGTGTGTTTGTAATAAGTTTCTGGTTAACATGTTCGATTGACATTGCCTTACGTGGGCCAGGCTCATTTGTGTTTTCGTTTCGCCGCTTGGAAGAGAGAGGTTTTGTGCAATAAAAAGAGGTGTTAAACATAAGTTACTCTTTATTTTTCATTTCCTTTCCGAAATTAGCATGTCCCATTATTCGTTATTTTTTCTCTTTTGAGTTCAGCAAGGGCTATGGGAAGTATTGTCAACATTAATTTAATGAATTTGATCGTAATGGCATCGTTTAGTGCTTAGTGTAATTATATTATTTAGGTCTTATACTCATAGGCGGATATAGGGAAACACGGGGACATGCCCCACCCATTAGCTCAAACAATAGACAAGATTTTAATGCGTATATCATATCGTTCGTTTTGTAATGTGTATTACGGAGCCTCAATCATTTAATTTTATATAAATAACTTTCATACCAAATTAAAGATAATATTTTCTTCAGTAAAAGGTGTATTTTGTTTTTAATCTCAAATATGACAAAACCTGTCAGACCCTGGTGCCCCCCCGGAAAAAATCCGAGATCCGTCCCTGCTTATATTCGTTTTAACTAAAAGAAAGTTATGAGTAAGTTAATAGCGGTTGGTAAGCAATGAAGTTTCATCTTGTGCGTGTAATATCGTTTCTTATGCCCCGCCCCCTGTCGGTATTTAGTTAAATCCGCTGCTTATGTGGGAAGTTTTACACCTGTTAAGTAAAGAGTTCACAATAGGATAATTGTAACACTCTAAATCATAATTTATGCTTCATAGTTGAAACCCAATAGGGGGTCGTTCGCTCATACCCGATATCGCAATGTAATGAAATAATGCGGTAGATCAATGAGAAATATTAATTCAAAACGATAAAAAAAATGCAAAAGTTGCCGCCCTTTTTATGAGCTAGTGACGTCATTAAAGTACTAGTTCATCCAGTCGTTTTAAGAGACCCAGTTGACGGAAGTAATCGCTCATTACTCTGTTAGTGACAACGAAACGCGGAAATGTGGACAGCCTCTCAGCGAAAGTCAGTGACTTCACGGGTTAAACCTCGATATTTCGTAAATAGTTCGAGGAGGAGGCAACGGATCGAAAACCTAATAAATGTCTCATAATTTTTGCAAACTATTGCAATCTACAAGAATTTAAAAAATGGACCAATGTTAATTTTCAAAGCGTTTTCATGGTTAAGGCATGTGCTGCTACCCTTGTTTTGATAGATAGAAATTGGATGATACGTTATATTACAGTGCCTAAGCGTTAGAATAAGATCTATCCTAGTAATTGTGTCGTTAAAGACTCCCCTTTCATTTGAAAAGTTTATCATCCTAATAATATTCATCCCCGTCTGAGGGTGGAAAAACGAACTCTACTAGCTAATATTTATTACATACATATAACTGAAATACTTCACATCGTTCATTTGCACATCATTCAAAACGCGTCGATCGTTTTCTTTTCATAATTTTAGTACAAATGGCCTACTAACCTGCCTGAAATAATACGAGTGCTACCACATAGATGCTTGAAATTGGAAGAAAATTGATACATAAGAATAAACCGAGCGGCAGTGCCTATATAATTGTTTGTTTCTCGAACACTGCCGTAGAAATATTGTAGGAAGTGACGAAACTTTTTCATTGACATAATAATTGCCTAAAATTCCGTCGTAAAAATACTAATGCTTCCTAGTGCATAGATATTTGCACGAAATTGAATTGTCATGTAAAATTATGCGTGCAAAAAGATATAAATGTTAACTTTATTATTGTGATTCCCTAAAATAATACCATATCTCGCTCTTTGCGTATACCGCCTAAGGTCGTCAAATCTATATTTTTTACACATTTTTATATTAATTTAGGTAGATTAATCATATATATTTTATTGGCGTGTATATTTTTGCTATATACAATTTTAAGAGATCTACATTCCTATCGAATTTATTCTATTGCATTTTATATATTTCATCATTATTATAATCCGTAATCACCGTAATTATAAATCGAAATAATTTAAAGAATGTTTTGACCCATCGTCCAACGTCAATACTTCGCACCCATTAAGTAATATTCTATAAATATTGAAGAAGAGTACAAATCAATGCTGTACATGCTTAAATGTTTTACAGACTTTTGATGTGTGGCGCTCTAATTTAAATTGTTAAAGCTTTGCAATCATCTCATCACTCAGGCTTTTATCCTGGCTTCCTAGTGGGGAAGATAGCATAGTGCCCGGTAACCGGGGGGATTGCCGGGAAACCGGGAATTATGCATGAATTATTCATTAATACAGTTGCGTAACTATGGGGGGGGGGGGGGATGAGGGGATAGATCACCCTCAAAGCCTCTGTAGTATAAAAAAAGTTATTTAAAACTATTATCTGTTTTTGAACTTTAATAACTGCATCTGCTTAAAGTTTTTTTTGTGTCAAATGATGTAAAATGTATATCCAGGCATGTCATTTTAAAAACATTTTCCCCAAAAAGGTTCTCTGGGGGGTGGGGAGTCGCCCCCCCCCCCCCAGGCCATCCCATCCTCCCATAGCATATTCCTAGTTACGCCACTGCATGAATATATTTGTTCTAAATGCCTGAAATTTCAAAATATTTTATTTCAAATTAATTTCACGCAAACATTTTACCCGTACAACACCCATTATCTGGATTAAAATTTGTTAGTCTTTTTTTGTAATTCTTTTAAGTATGAAGAATGTTTTTGAGGTGATATGTGATACATTCACAATTTAAGTGAAAAATTTCTATTATTAAGTGTAAGTCTTTAAATTAGGAACGTAATATGATGCTTAAATATAATATTTGTAAAAAGCATTGAAGTAATATTGGGTGTTTCAAAATTTTTATCTATCGCAGTAATCACGTAAGATTAACCTGGAATTTTGTAGAATATCCCTGGAAAACCGGGAATTATGCGTGGATTTTTCTGTTTCGATTCGCTGGACACGTATCGGTAATAATGTCTTCCCCTTTAAGCTCTTCCCTTCACATTTAGGCTTAATCCTCTTCGTTCTATTTAAAAATCCTTTTTCTCTTCCTTCCTCTCCCTCGTTTACCTAGGGATAGAATTAAGGCCTTACAGTGGCAGTAAAGCTTTATCGGGTTCTACACTGGGTCAGGTCTTCCACATCTCCTTCCAACGTTTTGATAAGCAAATCTATATTCGTATTCAGGGATTCAGGAATCCAAGGATCATTGTATAAAGGATGAGAATAATTGGATACCTGAATCCCTGAAGACGATGGGCGAGTTGCTTATCGAAACGTTGGAAGGATATATGAAGGACCTGACCCGGTTCAGAACCCGAGAAAGCTTTACTGCTAGTGTTCGCCGAAAAAGAACCAAACATTACAGGCCCTAAAGTGAATTGAAGAGGGAAGTATTTGAAGAAAGGGGAGGCTCCTAAAATACTTCTTATTAAAACCTAAATCCAAGCCTTTCAAAATACCTCTATAGGCTCTCAAAAGTACTCCATGGAAATACTCACCTTAAATAGTAGAATACTTTGCAATAATGGTAGCATTGGTGATTTAATCTCCTCGCGCTCCACATTTTATCTCTATACCTCTAGTACGCAGGATTTTGTATATCATTGGATCAGTGGCGGAACTTGGAATATTCCTTGGAGGGGGATGGGAGGGCCTGGGGGCGACCCCCCCCCCCCCTCCCCGAGGGGTCCGGGAAAAGTTTTGCAAAATTACATGCCTAAAAATACATTTTACAATATTTTGGCAGTTAAAATTTAATTTTGAGAAGATGCATCTATTGAATGTCAAAACAAGACAAGTTTTAAATATATTTTTGATTTATCTGAGGCTTTGAGGGGAGGGGGAATCTATCCCCCTCATCCTCCCTCCCCCCAATAGTTACGCCACTGCTTTGGATAGTATTTTGGCCTGCACGTCTCGGACTGAGTGAGACATCCAGGTTCGCGCTTTGCGTCATCCTATTGGATATCGCTTATCTTACCCTGCCGATCACTTCGCACGTTTCAGCGTGACCGCTGATTCTTCTTTTTTTTTGTTCCTGGTACTTGAAGCCAAGAGGCGCCAGTGACATACCAATTCCCGAAAGATGAGGCTGCTTTCCCTCTCTCTCCCCCGCGTAGTACGTCTAGCCTTGGCTGTAAATCAAATCGGACGTCTTGTCGTGGCGGACGGAAGATCACGGATGCTGCTCAGAAGTCGCGTGTCCCCTTTTGAGTCTTCGAGCCGAAGGGAAGAAAGACAGTTGAATCTCGATCATGCGACTGTCCACCAAAGGAAGAGTTGATTTGGACAGGCTGTCTGTCGCGTCGCGTAATGTTGTCAGTTTTTCCATTTTCATGTCGCGAGGGATGTTACAAACGTTTGGAATTCCCGATTACATCTTCATTGCATCTCTCTTTTCCGTCCTAACATGTCCGTACTGTATTCTTCTCCTGGAATGAAAGATTTGGACAATTTTAAACACGTTTTTATATTAATTAAGTGTTTTAATAGTGTATTGTTTATTATTGGTTGGTAATTTGTTTCCTAAATATATTCTATAAGAGACTTTGAAGTCTATTGGATTTTTTTATATATTTTATCATAATCATCATCATCTTTAGTCAACAATCTGAAGTATGGTTTAACGCAGTTCTACGCTCCGCTCTCGTAAATGAGAAATTGTTTTAATTCATTTATTTCTACTCTTTTTCATTATTCATAACTTGTCCTATGAAGCTTATTCTGTTCCGTCTTTTGCCTTTCTTACCGTTCACTTATCCTTCGAAAATTGTCTACATCAGGCCATTAGGCTTCATGATGTGGCCGATTAAGTTGGCCCGTCTTCTTCTGAAGAGTTTTTTAAATGGTTTCCATTTTAGCCGAATGAGTAGTAAAGAATTTAGCAATTCTTTACTACTCATTTGGTCGATCCATTATAACCTTCTTCGGTGGCGCCACTTTTCAAATGCTTCCACTTCTCTGCTACTGTGAACGCCCATGCTTGTTGCCCATAAAGTAATGTGCTCTAAATATTGAAGAATAATCCGAATAAATGAGGGAAATTCTTACCTAAATATTTTATGGTGCTCTAATTTTTAACGTAAAAGCCTTACAATCATCTGGTCACTTAGACTTTTATCATCCTGACTTCCTAGTCACATAAAGGGCCACAACGAATCTCATCTAAATTGTTTAGCTACATTCGTGTTCGTGCTCTTTAAGTTTTATGGGTTTCTCTTGATATAGATAGAGGTGAAGATGTTGCTTTGCGTTAGTTCATTGGGTAATAAATTTGATGGTGGCAAGCATCACTTAGTTACACTCATGGTTGATGAAGTTTTAATCTTCAAACTCGATAAGTTCATGGATTTCAATGGAATAGATTTCAGTGGTCTAATTCGGCCTCGATTTTAGCTCTAATTTAATGTATGGGCATGTTATGAGGCTTAATGGTCTGATGAAAACAATCGTAGAAGGACAGTGAGAAAAGAAGAAGAGCAAGGGACGGCTCCGAATGAGTTACACAGGATAGATTATAAAGGATGTCAAAGAGAAGAAATATGTAATTACTAAAAGGTAGCATAGCGGAATGGAGAGCTGCGCCAAACCAATCATAGGATTGTTGGCTTATAATGATGAAACTTTTGTCGGTATGAATGAAATATGTAAAACTTCACTCATTTATTTTCCTCATTTTCTCCACTCATTTGGAAAAATGTGTGTAAGGTCCCGTTTCGCTTTCTGTCAGTAAATATTTAAGCCAAAATTCCTTTCACGATTGAAGATCAAATCAAATCTTCCCCTTACTCACCCCTGCTGACATCCGTTCTACGCTCAGACAATTCTTATCACAAGGTTTCCATTGTCTTTTCGATCACCAGTTATCCCACTTACCAAATCCTTGCGTGCGTTTGAAACCGCGCATAAAAGAAGACCAATGCCTGGCACGGCTTTGCCCCAAACTGTCTTTCGAAGTCGTATTGGTTTTTCTGAAGAACGATGAGGTGTCGTCACGACCATCAATCTCAGTAATTGCCCTCTACGCTTCTATAGAGCGATGTTCTATGCCCGTCTTGAGTTCTCGAGGTTTATATACAGTGGCGCCGACTCCATGGGGCCTGAGGGGGCCCGAGCCCCCTCAAAAATTCATTATGGGTGTGTGAAAAAAATGTGTCAGGCTTGTCGATTTTCCCCGAAGTGTCCAGATATCGAGATTTGAGTTATCAGGGTTCTAATGTTGATCATATGACTCTTCTAAAATTATTAAAAAACCCATCCAATATTTTTGTAAGTCCGGATCCCTGTTTGTATACCATTAAGAGAGCGATGCGACTGTTTTAGAAATAGAAAAGGAGTCTAAACGTGGAATTTGTGACTTGGGTAGTGCGCGAATGATTGTGTTCAGTACCAAGGATCAAACGTTTAAGTAACAGTAAATGAGGAAACAATGGGGTGTGGTTGATGAGGTCACTTACCCAGGAATCACGAATACGAAATTTGGAAGAATCAAAAGGATAAAGGAATTCACCGCGAACTGCTTCACATACTTTTTTGAAATAGAGTTGAGTAGTGTCTAAGTTGTGTCGATACCTTTTTCGGAAGTATTTGTCCATTCCATATGATATCTATCCACGAATATTACAAGAGAGGATCCACAAGTCGGCCTCTAAATGTGTTGTCACCCACCGCACATTTAAATGGGTTTACAAAATCGCCACTCGCGTCGCTGATGGACAAATTGATCCGAGTCTCTTAGGGAAATAAGGTATAATCAGCGTTTTTGACCGAAATTTATACACATGATGATGTGATCTATCAAATTCATTACTTTTCAATGCTATTCCTCGCAATTACAAACATTATACTCCAAAGTATTGGGATAAAAGTGGATCAAATTGCACTCATTACCGCGCCGCGGACATTTTTGAAAACGGATTAAAATGCGACCGAAATGACAACAGAAATCAGACTTCTATGGGAGGGAATTTGGCCTCCTCTATGGAATCCCATTGGTTATTTTACATACCGAGATGCCTTTTGCTATGATTTGAGTTAACAAAACCCTGGGGGAAATCGCATGAAACAAATGCCTAAACGTTCCGAGCATTTCTCGCTGATTTTCCCGTAAATCTAATCTAAAATCGGTCATTCGTTAATTTCACTTGGTTCTGCTCTAATATTTTTCTATTATCGTCGTCATTAACGTATGAGTGCTAGATTTCACGCTATGTACTCCATAAAGATAATTGTTTTCTATAAACTGCCCTTCACGCTTTTGGCTGAGGCCTTGCGAAAGCTTGATTGTGTGTTGAGGGGTATTTGGCAGTGTTCGGAACGATTCCGACCAAATCTCATTCCGAATGGTTGATTCCGATTGGCTGCAACTCGGTCCGAATTTGTTATGTTTGAAAA
Source organism: Ischnura elegans (assembly GCF_921293095.1). NCBI lineage: Eukaryota > Metazoa > Arthropoda > Insecta > Odonata > Coenagrionidae > Ischnura > Ischnura elegans. The sequence goes on from NC_060249.1 coordinate 51,622,010, forward strand.
TTTTCTCTCCGACGAATCATTACGAGGGCTCATATCATGGTCGGAATACGAATTTTCGAACACAGCAAATTACGATCGCGTTTAAAACTGCGGTATCAACAATTCAGAATGAAAACCGATCTTAAAAATGCAAAATTAGTCCCCTGAAATCTATTCCATTTAAATCTTTGAACTCTCGAGTTCGATGTTTAAAATTACATCAAGAGTGATGTTTCCCACCATGTAATTTATTCCCCACTGAACTAACTCTAAGCCCTATCTTCACCTGTGTATTGTATAATGAGGATTCCACCAAATTTTAAGAGCACAACCGTAGCTAAACAATTTCGAAGAGATTCATTCTTTTATTATGAATGACTCGCAAGTCAGGATGATGAAAACCTAACTGAAATTGATTGCAGAGTGAAATAAGATTTTATGCTTTCCCGGCGAATAATATAGATGTTGATAATGTAGATGGATTTAGTTTAATAAACCAAATTAATTGTACTATGAGACTTGCCAACAACTAATAAAACTAGAATTAAAACCCCTGATGATGAGCCCCGAGTCGGAGCTTGAATCGTTGGCTAAAATGGGGAATTTAACCTAGTGGGAATCCCGAGACGAGTTTACCCGGATGATTGCAATGCTTTTACGATAGAAGATAGTGCGACACAAATCAAAAGTCCGTAAAATATTTAGGTCGGAACCGATCGGAATCAACCATTCGTTATGAAAACCGATCGGAATAATTACGAACAGTGTCTAGCAATCCCTCCTCAGTGCCCGTTTCCTAGTCCACTTCCGATCTGATGGAGTGAGTGAGAGAGAGAGAGGAGTTATGTTTCACGCGCAGGACGCCGCATTGGCACGTCGCCTGCGTATTTAATTCCTGCGTCGTCGCGCGGTGAATACCCCGCTCGCCCGCCTTCAGCTGTTTACGCCGCAAGGTCGATTACCGGCGGCTGCGGCCGAGGAAGAAGAAGAAGACTTCCCCGGTCGCACTTTTATGGCCTCTCTCGGCGATGATGTTTTGCGGGAGCGCGGAGGGGGTGAGTTCATTGAATGGAGGAGTGCTGGAGGAAAGGGGGTGGGGTTGGGGGAACCGGGCCTAGCTTACGTGCGATGGGGTGGGGGGAGGGGAGTATGGCAGTACCACCCCACCCCGTTTCCCCTCTCCAAGTGTGCAAACGTGTATGTATGTATTCACGTGAACTGGTGCTACTCCGAAGGTGAGTAGGTGAAGGTTGCCTTCTCCGTGGTCGCGGAAGGGGCGTGTCCAGCCAGCGAGCATAAGTGGGTTGGTTACATGCTCGATTGTCGGGCACGTAGCTAGGCTTTGGGGGCTTCGCCCCCCCGATTTTTCTCCTTGTAGCGACTACCCGCCGTACATTATTTTCGGCGACAAGTGGCAATTATCCTTTGAACTTCTCTTAATTTTAACGAGATGAGGGACTGAGACCAATGTCTCAGATCCGATATTTTCCTCAACATCGCAAAATTCTACAGCCAATGGCCTTTTGAAGTTGAAGATATTTCGAGCAATCAGCTGAAATTCCGTAAACAAACGCCTATTTTGACGTAGCCATGAGAGCAACGGCCGTTTCTCTAAAAGCCCACGATGATTTGAATATTCAGCGCTGTGCAAAATAAATTTGTACATTATTTAATGAAATAATTTTTTTCTGATGCTTGGATATTAAAACAATGGTCAGTAAAGGAAACCCGCATAACTTTCAAGGCCTTCGAAGGTTATTACAGGTCAGGTGCCTGTTCCGAGTGCATCAGGGGTGTGCACAAAAGGCAATCCCCTCCTTCCAGAGAAGGAAACATTTTAGTGTTTAAACCGTCTGCCGTTTAAAGCTATAGTAGTACTTCCCTACCGTCTTTTGTCATTATCGGGCTTCGCTAATATTTTAAAATTTTCTTATAATTCATATTCATTGTAATTATAAAATACCATGGTGTGTCATTTGCTGAGTTTATTTAACCTAATAACACATTGATTTTAGCCTTGAAAGAGAAGATAAGAAAAAAATGCACGTCAGCAAGTACTTAAAAGATTTGGAAATGCATTTTTTTAAATAATGTGGCACAACTGGTCATGGGAATTCCCTTTCTTTGATTTCTTTGACTACTTTGCGAAAGTCTTTCAGTGCCCAGCAATCGCAGAAATCGAACATAAACTGGGATTCTATTTTTCAGTATTGCATTTCGCATTACATATACATTTCACATCCGCACAATTCTATCCATCGTTCAGAAAATTCCGCCAATTTATTCATTGGGTTAGACTTAGATTGGGTTAGGCGCAAAACGAAGACGAAATGCATTTTGTATATTGCTAAAAATGCATCTTTTTGTGAGACAGGGGAAGTGCCGTTAAGTAATTTATAAACTTTACTAAATCGAGAGAATAGTTTTCATTCAAAACTATCGTATATAAAGGTCCGAAATTTTTTTTATTATTTATTTAAGTAAATTTCACATACAGCCGTGACGCCAATTTACAGTGAAACTTTTAACAATGACATACATGAATTAGACACAATACAATAACAATATAAAAACAAACAAAGAATTAACCAGTAGGGAAGTATAACATTCAATTAGCAGACATATGGGTCAAAGCTTGTGTGGTGAATTTTTTGCGTGACAGGTAAAAAGGATCTATGGAAGGAGGGAGCGAATTTAGAAGGGAGGAGAGGCGATATAAAGGTGAGCGCTTGGTCAGGGAGATTCTGGGAATCGGTAGGTGGAGTAGGGAGAGCGAGCGGGTGGAACGAGTCGGTATTCTAAAATTCAACTGAGAGAGGAGTTCAGGGCAGTCAAAAGTCGAGTTCAATATGTTGTGTAGAAAGTTGAAGTCCGTTTTAAGTCTGAGATTCTGCAGATTAGACAAGGAAAGAGAAGCAATTGCATTGCTTAAGCATTGCTTAAGTGAGGGATTCTATGCCTAACTATTTTGGCAAAGAAGTGGGGGATGCAATCGAGGGATTTTAGGTTAGTCGGGGCTGACATGGACCAAATTGGAGAGCAATACAAAACTATGGGAAGGACAATCGTTGAGAAATAGGAGTGAAGTGCAATGGGATCCTTAATTTCCGTGAAGCGGTAAAGAAGGCCTAACAGAGACATGGCTTTCTTTTTTTGTTAAAAGAAGATTTTTGTAGCCTATCCCATGCTGAATGCTGATTTGAAAACATTTAATGTGTTGTATGCTTAAAGTCGTGTAGAATTAACTCAATCTTTTCTTTTAATCATGATACGTATATGAATGCATAAAAAATTCCGCCCTGTGCGAAATAGGTTCCCTCTCAGTTTGCGATTTTATACCGTTGCGCGGCGGCGTCGAAAATCCCGTATCTATTAATTGTACAAAGTGTAATTTTAAGAGAGAAGAATTATTGGTAAGCGAGGGATGGGAGAGAAGAGAATAGGATTTATAGATGAGATGGAAGGGAGTTGCCGTTATTTTGAATTGAAGAGGAAATCCCAAGTTATGAGAGGAGCCAGGCCGGTGCAGTTCGCAAAATGCTTAAATTAAACCCACCCCATCCGGTAACTAAATAATATTAATAGCAGCCAAAATCAACGTAAAATCCATGTTTATGAAGTTCATTTTTTCTGTAACTTTGTTTATATGTTACTTTTTTTATTTGTTCATACTTTTTTCGTTTGAATATTTTCTATCATTGTTATAATATTTTATTTTGTATTGATTTAATATGGTTGTTCAGATAAGACCATTGTCAATTATAGACCGGATTAAATGTTAATTAATAAGTTAAATTGAATTTTTTATATATTTTATATTGCAAATAGTTTTGATATACTCATTCCCTATCCAAATAAATGTATTAAACTACAAAAGGCCATAATAAAATCAAGTTGCCGCATCACGAGAAAATTTCTTGGTTTAAAGAGTTAAGATGAATTCAATTGATTCGACTTTCACTCTGTGAATATTCATGCTGAATGAATAAAAACAACTTTATTAATTTTCACAGAATTATTTTAATGGTACGACGCGTGTCGACGCTGAGTTAGGAGAAAGAATTCGAGAGAATGACGCCTAGTACTCGAGAATGACGCCTCAGCGTCGAAACGCGTCGAGCCATTAAAAAAATTACAAACAATAAGATTGTTTTTATGCATTCAGTAATGAGTCACTGCGGTGAGAACCCATACTCTTTGCTTTGAATTCAGTGAAAATTGAAGAAAATTTAATGAAAAACGATAGTAATAACAATCAAAAATTCATCGTGGGTCTGTTTCGATATCTCCTCGTATTCCGCGAAGGGTGGTCGTATACGGGCGTTGTTTAGTGTAGATGGGAGAGAGATCTGTGTGGGTGGTGGTTGCCATGACCGCGGGCGGACGTGTTCCTTGCGGAGAGAGGGATCGGGAGGCCATTAGGGAGGCCGGGCTGAGTGAATTATTCGTGCAAGAGGTAATGAGGCCGCACAGTGGGGATCCGTGCTCGCTGGAAATATGAGGGGCAAGCCGGTGCGAGCACCGACCGTGTCCCCCTGTATACACTTGGGCCAGGCATTCGCTTTATCTGATGAAACCCCGTAAAGGTCTAATGACAAGTTCGCGTCTCTTTATTCCTTTTTTTTTATCCCGATACACCTCTACTTTTCCCTCACTCTCATTCTCTCGTTATTTCAACTCTTTTCTCCTTTTTCTTTCGTTCTCGTGATTCTCTCGATGCTCTGGGAGGTCTGCGTGGATTTTTTTCGCCTTTTTCTTCCCGGAATGCTAATGCGCTTGACGTGAATCTTTTGTTTTTTGTTACTTTGTGCTCTTCCTTTTCCTTCAGTCTCACGTTTCGCCATTGTGTGGGGTTTCGCATTCAGTGAAGTCTCCATGCGTATGCGAAAGTTTGATGGTGCAAAAATTATAATGTTTTGAAGGCAGGTCCCGAATGATTTTTTGGGAATATTGTGTGAAGTTCTGAATATGATGACCTGATATTTCTCAACGGAATATATTTTCACGAGTTTTTTACCAGAGAGAATTTTTCATTAGTTTTTATAAAGGTTGAATGTATTAAATTTGTTTTGTATAATAAGGTAACAGCATTCAGTTGTATTGTGGCAATTCCATTTCATTTTTATTTTAATTTCGCATTTTTGTCCTAAATTAAATTGTTTCTCTCAATGTCACGAGTGATACTCAGTGATGAGGTCTCACGGAGAGAGTTCCTTTTCTTGATATTCTAAAGGATCACCAAATGTTCCCGCGGAAATGTGATGAGAAGGCAGTTTTTTTTTAAAATTTTCTAGCTTCTTCTGAAGAATCGTGTCGGGCTGTAGCCTGGTTTCCTTCGGATTTTATTTTAGTCGTGGGAAAGAAATGGAATTCCATGCGGCGAAAAAATTACTCAAGTTTTGATGGAGATTTCATTTACCTTTCGATCCATTATTTATAAGTCGGATTTGGCCAACAAGCATCTGTATTCCAAGAACGACATTTGAGGAAAAAGAGATAAAATTTTGAAAAATTTGTAATATAGTTAGATACTGTGAAGAGTACACCTCGTGTATTCTGAAATTTTAGAGATGAAAACATAAGTCTTAAACGATTAATGTGTCACGAAGAATTACTGGTTGAGTGGGAATTATGCGTCGTCTTAGGCATTAAAAAAATACTTATGTGTTTACAGTATGGAGTATGGTTATGCCTGAGTAGAAGGTCATTTTTTAGTGATGGATTACTTGATTTACAATCATGATTACTTACTTCCATCCTAGCTTGGATTACTCCGTGCAGATTATCAGTGATTATGTCTTCCTTGGTGATGTGGATTCCATCCATCCTTCCTGTGGATGTTGTATTTTTTTTTACCTCTGATACCGAGGATTTCCAAAACCAATTTGTGCTCATTTGATCATGTTTTTTTATCGCGACAGGGCAAGGCGTCCGGACGTCGGGCGTCTGCTTGGGTGCGGTCGTGGGCGCAGGGTCGCCTTTACCGCCTCGGCACGTCCGTGCACGCGCACGCGGGCAAAGTGATCTTCGTGGCCACGCTGCTCATCGCCTGCTTCGCCGTCGGCCTCAAGTCCGCATCCTCGGAGACCAGGGTCCACAAGCTATGGGTCGAAGGTACGTGTCGACATCCCTACTATTCTTTTGTCACTATTTGACGTGCTGGAACCGAACGGAGGAAGGGTTTCCCCGCAACTAAACCATTCCCTTCGATCAGAGTAAAATTTTGGTGAAGTCCCCCGAAGTGGGTTCTAAACTCTTTCCATGCAGAAAGACCATGAAAATCTAAGTTCGAAGCTCTCTTGGTGTAACTTTGTCATGATGTCTGTAAAAGAATTAACATAGTCATTGCCGTAAGTTGTATTTACAAACTTAGTGCTTCGATGTCACTTGAGGATGACATAACTGCCGATATCGTCTTTTTCTTATTAAATTAAATAGTTTGGAAGTGGCTAAGTTATTCTTTTATAGGCATAAAGACTATATTTTCCACGCTATTGCCACATTTAGGTCGTAAATACGGCATTTATTGTCCAAATCATGGTTGCTCTCCGCCAATGTACGGTAAAAAACCCAGTATTTTCTTATCATGAGTGAGATCACTAATTTTTAGAAGGTGAAATCAGTCGTACATTGACCGTGTTAAGTCTTGCAGCTATAGTTTGTGCCAATTCAAGCTTTAGTAGTGCGCTATCATGTTAAATCAACTTAACCTTGAAAAATCCAGAGTTTCGTCGAAATCTGGGTATAATATGAGCTAGAATGGGAGTATATGAAAGGGTTGTTTATGGAGAATATCATGTTTGGTTTGTTTTTTTTTTAATGCATCGGCGAATGGGAGTTCATTAATTCTCTTGAATTTTGAGTAATTCACTCATAAAATTTACTAAGGAACACGGTATGGTTTTCACAATATTTTTATCTCCTTTTGGCAGCAACGGCAGTTGCCTCGGGTAGTTGCGATCGACCGAACTTTGGTGGCTCAACTGCCCACGTAATCGCAACTACCCGCGAGTCAAACGACATGAATGAATAAATTGACCAGAGGTGTCCTCTTCCCCCTCCACAGAAATGTTACGCTGGCCCTCCTCATCTGGAGGAAATGTCCCGTTCGACTTGCTCCCGAGTAACACACTTCGGATGTCGTGATCCGATCCGTGGGCGCGCCAATAAAAACCTCATTCTTATGGTCACCTGGAATCCGGTTATCTCCTCCCTCATCATCTGCCACCATCGTTCGCGGAATGGTCTTGGGGTTCCCGTGGTGTCTCGTCTCTCGAATTTTGGGGCGGTAAATTAATCCGTCTGGGTTTCGAATCGACACGGGGATGTTATCTGTTCGCTCCTGCTCGTATTATTTCGTTTCATGACTTCATGCTCCGCTCGTCGGACTTTTATGCGTGGTGGACTCCGTTGAGTTACGTCGTTTTCACGATTCGTTGTTATTGTTATGTCGGCCGAGGCGGTTTCATATGGGATCCGGCGCGCAAATATTGGTGCCTCGCAATCAACCCATCCGTGTCTTATATTCTCCGTTCAAACAAAGCCCGTTTACTTGTACCACTTTTTACTCTTTCTGTCACTTACTTCGTTCTGTATCCAGCGCATAATTTCGCGGCGCGAAATTTTTCGTGGTAAGGTGTCATGTGGGAGCCGGCGCGCAAATATTGGTGATCCACTTTCATCCGATTTTTGACTTATAATCTCTGTTCAAACAAAGTCAGCTTTCTCTCCCACCCAATTTCTTTCTATCGCCTACTCATTCTATTCTGTTTCAAGCGCACAATTTCGTCGTCTTCGCTGACCAGCCCTTTGAGTCGTATGAAGGCTATATTCATTCGCCAAGCTGTTTAGTAAATACTTAATAAATATTTGTTATAGCAGCCTTAAAGAGAAGGATATTGGGCAACCTGGGAAGAGGTTCATGCAATGAAGAATGGTGGACGTTTTTACCTTTTGCAAGGATTAAGTGCAGCGAGGGAATGGGAATTGGGCGAAATAATTAGTAATTTCTTCCATATAAACATATCTCAATCAGTATAATATGAATTACGATGATAATTATAGTGATTTTCAATATTAAAAATCTCTTACAACTCTCAGCATCTCTTAGCAACAATTGAGTTGTATCATGTGATATGATACTTAGCGTGTAGTCATGATGTTGTTCACGGTGTTAAAATTATTAATAATTACTAACAAATAATGACTATTTGCGCCCATGTGGCGTTCGTGGTAGGTACATTTTTTTCTGCGGTCGGCGTCGTTAGTTTCTTTCTATTTTTCTGCTTCGCATTACAGTTATTTTGGTCGTTTAAAACAATGGTGCTTAAAAATAGAATCATTAGTTCTTTCTACAGCCTCTCTTTTTTCTTCTACTATTCATTTACCTCTTTCTTTTCCTTCACGTAATTGAAGCGTTGTGGACCGTCACCCGTGATTAAGCCCGGATTATGTTTTCTTTACCCCTTTGGAACGTCTAATGTTTTAATTGTCCTCCGCCAGTTTTCTCGATACATTGTTCCTATCTTTTTTAATAGCCGATGAATTGCTCCCTCGGTAATAGCCTTGCCCTTCAGGGGTGCATAGCTTTTTTAAGCCCTCCGTATTCAATGCCTGTGCGTCCTCCTACCCCCATCGTTTATGGCCGCTTTATGGGGAAAAATTTACTATCTCGTTTGCCCTGTTGTGAGTTCCTATTTTTCGGCCTGAGATGGTGCGGTTCGCTGATCATCGTTGTGTGTACGCCGTACTATTGAATGTAAAGTGGGATAATAGAGATTGGTTGAATGCGAATTACAGGAAGACGAGATGTATGGTGTGATGTGGCATCTAAGATTATACGCTTAATCAATTTGTAAGCAAAAGGCCTCGAGATTATTTAAAGACAGATCCACATTCTCGAGTACCTACTTAAAAATGATATAATGAGCTGGAAATTAGTGCCGCAAACTTGGAAATTTTCAGTTGAAATTAAAAAAAAAACTGATGAGACCAGTATTGATGGAAATCTCATCTAATACATTTTTTTCTCATGTACACCCTTTCGTTTAGTGCTCTGTGTTCGTTAATGAGGTGCGCCTTGTGTTGAATTCAAAAGCATGGTAATGAAATGACATACTTGCAACCGTCCAATCTTTTTATTACACAGCCTAGCTTACAATTATAATCTTTCCTTTATTCATGGACTTTAAGTATTATAATGGACTTTCAACTTTCAATACGCTCCAATAATGGCGTATTATTATTATTGATATAACGGTAAATAAGGGATCATTGAATGCATTTTATATCTCGGAGGAATAGGTGTTCCCCAAGATATACATTACCACCCGTTTAGGTTTCAAACTGTCAATATCATGCAAAGTCATGATAAGTACTACAAAATCGTTCGATGGATTCGGCATTGAATCGGTGCTTATTTTGTGCGTCTTTTGTTTGCCTCAAAATTTTCCGATTTCGCTTCCACTTGATTCGACATGTCTTCAGTTTAGTAATTATGAGCCTTATTTGTTTACGAAAGACGTTTGTTAACGTAGTAACGCTTACTTGCGGTGATGTTCTTAGAACCGATTTCTTGTCCGGATATAAAGCAGATTCACCTTACGATGGAATTCGCTTTGCGATCGGTCCTCCGGATCGGATTAGCATCGTGTAGCGAGGGTATATCGTAATGAGAAACTGGTGTAACCTCTTTTCAAGAATGTTGTATACTTCTTCGGTTATATCTTCGGAGGGAAAGCTGAGCGAGCCGCTTCATGCGCTCGTGTGCCATCGGCATAGTACACATCTCGGTTCGATTTGAGGGCCTTGTATTTCCTTCCCCGGGATGAAGACGTCTTCTCCTCCGACTGGAAAAGAATCAACTTCGTGCACTCACTCGCTAGTTATACCGCCCCCGCCCATATACCTACCTTCTCGGAGGAGGTAATCATTTTTTAATCCCACGAAATTTTCACCTCCGAAGGGAAGGGTGGATACCGTTTCTTCCTATTCCGCCCGGACGTTTCTCCTCGAGGTTTCTTCTCCTCCTCCCGGGGCCGTTTCTCTCCATTTCCCGTTTCGGAACAGTATCTCATTTGGCCGTCATTGATGTGACTTAAAAACTCGCTTGCCCCCCCCGACCCTTCCTCCCCTTTATCCCTCTAATAAGCTCCGCCCGCCTAATGACTCTATCTTATGCCGGGCTTCGCGGCCATTGGGCCCGTCCGTTCTCTACTCCACCCCTAATGCATACTTTTCTGCTCCCTCCGGTCTCGTGGTGGGTCTATAGATCGAGGTTTCATGGTCGGGACGAACCCAGTAGACCTACTTGATTGTAATCGAAACCCTCATGGAACAGGGGCGGATCCAGGATTTCTTTCTGGGGGGGGGGGGGGCACAAGCAAGGCCGTATCCAGGATTTTGTTATGGGGGGGCAGAAGGATACCTCGTAATGCAAAACGAACGCAATCATAATGGGACAATATTAAAAATCTAGCATATTCTTGAGGGTCTGAGGGGGGGGGGGGCACGTGTCCCCCCTCCTGGATCCGCCTATGTCTAGGACGAGTTTATACTTTTTTTAGGAGCAGTTGAGATTAGACGTCTTTCAGTGTGAGCTTGCGAATGCGTAACGTTTTGAGTCGCACAATATTCCGAGTAATGATGAAATCCAATCCACAAAGGAGATATATATTACAGTAGGAATTCGTTTTCTTGCAAGACAATTATAATAATAACTTTATTGTGAGCACAGGGGCATCGTTGTCGTCTAGTGGGTAGAGCGAAGCTGTATGATATTGGGCACGATATGGTGGAAGTTCTTAATATTATTAAAATTAGGCATATTTCCACTGAGTTTGCAAACCAAACTCAGTGGAAATATTGAAATGTCTAATTTAAATAATAGAGCGATGCCGAATCGGACATCCCCAATTAAATTCCTCGAAGGAGGTGGTGGCTCAGGGAAAGTTGCTGGACCTCCTACCATGAATGTATGTAATTCATCCCTAAGGCTGTCCTGGGTGAGCTCTACCTTCACATGTCCAGAAAAACCCTTCGGGTGAATCACGGAGTGACTGAGTAAGAAAAAACCTGTACCGAGATCCTATATCCTCTTGTTTCAGCATGGCGTTAGATAATAGATTGACAAAACACAGTTATGCCAGCGGCAATTTTATTGACTATGCTTAACCAAACTATCTATAATATTGAAAAGATTTTTACATGAATGTACATTTCCCTTCCCTAAAAATATATTTTCATACCGATTAAACATTGTGAAGCACCTTATTTATTTGTTTAGTAATCATTAAGGCGCTGACGACGGACTTTTTTTATTTAATAATTTGCAAGAGGGTAATATTATTCAAAGTTGTGGTCATTGGTCGGAATGAGTATTTGAATCGTGGTACTGCGGGAATTGAAATTGCAATTCAATGGGAATGGTTGTCAGAGAGATTTAACTGTGACATATGCGAAAAGTCGGGAACTTACTTCATCCCTTAAAGCGAAGAAGACTCGACTCTATGGTTCCTGGCCACTTCCACGGTGGGAATTTTGAAAAGAGGTGGGCCATAGGGAATCGTTCGGCTTTTAGGCTTCGGAGAGCGTTTCTCGGAATCGGAGTCCCTACCACCTGCCTCGGTGGGCTGAGGAGACGTCATCATCATTTCCACCGCCTCCCTCCCCTACAAAAGCGGCCCTATTATTCCCCCTCCGCCCATTTCCCCGTGTGAGTTGAGACGTACGTGAGTGAGACGTATCCCCCTTCCCTTGTGCTGCTTCTTCCTACCGCACACAACGCATGAAGCCCATCTCGTAAGTTCCCTCCCCTCAGCTCTCGGAGCCAATCTCCTCGCCCCGAGGTCCTCCAGGCCGCATCTTCATTACCGGTGGTGTGGTCTGAGGTTTTTGTGGGCGCCGGCCCAGGGTCCACCTTGGGTGTTTCCTCTCCCTCCCTTCCTTCCTCTACACCCCTAGCCCCCCTAGCCGAGACCTCTCACTTCCAGGGTCGTCATATCGTATCAGGGTGGGCCACCCTTTTCGTAATTCGTGTAGACTCAGAAAAATCCTTTTTCTGAAAAATCCTTTTTGTGATTTCTCTTGTTATTTTGTTGGTATTGAGATATCATAACGTCGTAAATAATTAATTTATATTGTCTTTTAGCTGCCTTTCATTGCTAAAATTCATCATTCACTGTGACGGTGGTTTGTGGGTTTATGATAACCACTGCCATGAATTTATGGTCATTAGTAACCCTTTTTCATTTTCTTTTGTCATTTTCTACGTCATTTTCCTCAGTGTCTCGGAAATTAATCCTATTTCACATGCTATCATCACAATACTATCCTCAATGAGTCGGCCACATTGGCAAATGTTGTCAGCGCCTTCAGCGCCACAATCGGTGATTTGAGCCTCGAATTCGTGCCGTGGAAAGAATGTTTCTTTCACCTGCTCTTTTGTAACACCTCGCCTCGATTTTTGGTCTCAATCTGGACTTTTTCATGTGGTCTTTTCGCATTGCAGTTTTAAATAAGCTTGAGGAGTGGGCTTGTTCATTTTTTAAATCGCTGATGATGACAGAGTTTAAAAGATTAATGCACCCATAATTTTCCGTGTCCCGATCCGTCTCCTACTTCTTGAGCTATATGTGTTTAAAAATCGACGGTGCGAACCTTTCGGAGATAAGTAATTATCGTCGCTGACTTCTGCCCAACGATTTATTGTTGTTTACTCTTTTTACCTTCACTCTATGAGCGTTTCTCCGCATGCAAGTAAATGAACTGGAACTTTTCAAAAAATTTGTTTTCCCAATTCTTCCATTCTATCATTACTTTGAAATTCAATGCCGCAAAAGTTGCCGCCAACTTATTTTGAGTGTGGAGTTATGATTTAATGACTCGATGAGGAAGAACCTTTCTGTGAGCGAAGAAATCACTAATAAGCGTGTAAATTACAACGAACAACTTAAGGACAATGCACAAGACCGAGAACTAGCTCAGACGCCGTGACACGCATGCCATTGGGTCGTGACGTCATCAACTTATGTGCCTAAGGGTTAAGGCCGCCGAGTTTTCGCGGCGATCGAAAAATGGAAAACTAGGAGTGTTTTTCTTTTCAATCCCTATTGCAGCCAACAATTAAATAGAGTCGGCGAAGCATTCCATTTTTGCAAACTGAGGAGAATAATAGAAATTAAGACGTTTTGCTTTGCTGTAAATCCGACTACTGATCTCATCTTTCGCTCGTAAAATATTTTTTTCCCGCCGGCGCGAAAAAAAATCCCTCACCCGGATGGTACCTCGGAAGTCCTTTCATTAGCTGTGTTACAAATCGGTTGGCACGTTAATGCCCGTACGTGTGCCTTTTGGGTGAGGCGACCGGGGGGGAGGGAATTCATTCCACCGGTAATTTAGCGCGTAATCTACCGTATGGGAGGAGAGGAAATATCTTTCGTGGCGGCGGCGGCGCACGGATTGCGGTCGCTTCTCAGTCTTTTGTTTCTTTTTTTTGCGATCGACCACCCGGCGCGAGAGCGCTCGTGTGCTACGCTGCGAGTCCGACGCTTGCTGAGGTCAGATCTCTCTCTCATTTCCCCTAATCCAGGACTCTAAAGCTTGTTTGTGAGATTATCGCCGTTTGCTATTTCTCATCTAAGCCCATGTGAGCCATTACTGACTCGGAAATACTTTTTGCTACGTCCTTGGCGAGCTTGATTGCCTTAGGATGCTTGTAGCATGAGCTACGGTTTCCAATAGAACGAATTGAAGGATTTATTGCCAATTTTTTTCCTTAAGCCTTGCATTTGAGTCTAATATGTAACTTCCTAGCTTGATAAGGATATATCACTACCGTGGTCGAGGAAATTTTAGTGCGAACATCGGATTGTATATGTGTCAAACAAATCATGTTCGTTGAAAATTAGTCACTACTATCAGGAACTTCCAGCAAACTCTGATTAAGGAATTCAGCACGGGCGTGTATCATATATCTGCTGAGAAATGGTCATTGCATAACGGTACGCAATTTCAAAATTGCTTGTTGGAATCTGTACTGCACTCAGTTCAATGTGAGTATGGAAATATCATTATTTTTTACAGAACATATTACCACTGTCTTCAATCGATGAACCTACCATTGAGTTGTTTGGGAGATGTTAATAGTGTACAATTTTATTTTATTTATAATATTGGAAGCAATAAAAATTACGATATTCTAGCATCTGATCTTCGATTGGTTTCCCTTATCGTGGCTATTCCTGTTCACGTAAGCTCGACGTCTTATGTAAGTCTTTTGTTCTTTCTTTTGTTTTTCCCCACGTTACGGCAATCGAGCTTCATTCTTTTTTTCTGTTCTGCCATCCTCCTTCAATCGTGCTTCTCCCGTTCGTACGAATTCATTTATTTACTCAACTGTTCGTCCAGAACCGTCCCTCCATCTCGTGGCTCGTTAGGCAAACATTTCCAAGTCATCAAACCCCCCCCCCCCACATCACTCCCCCCGACCCCCTCACTCTTAGCGGTCGTGAATCACTCTTCCGCGTCCCGGGATTCATTTGTTTTCGTTCGGCGCGACGGCGGCGGCGTCCGCCCATGAATGTGTGTGTTTATAGTGGCCTACTCCGTACCGTCTTGACTTCATTAGTCCGCCGACATGATGTACTGTTTCGCGAGTGGTTTGAAATTTATTTGCGGGCTTAAATCATTGGCACGTCCACTTGTACTTGCGTGGGTGACCACTTTATTTTGCGCGCGGTTTATTCTCCACCGTTCATGTCGCTAGGAATATTTACTTAAATATGTACAATTCTGAATGAAGTATTGAGGAAAGTGATACACGTACTTATTAAGAAACTCAATTTTAGCTGATTTACCTAGCCTAAATCCTTTTTTGTCGTTGAGAAAAAAATAATTTCAATATTTGGAGGAAAATAGAATTGAAGTGTCTAATTATAAGTCGCTGGAATAACTTTCGTCGAAATTCTTTCGAGGAATAACTTAGTCGATCATGTTAAATAACTTTTACTGCTACCTGTCTCCACAGTTGAATATTGTTGCATGGCGTCTCTTTGAATTTTGAACATAATTACGATCACGATCACATTACGAGATTGATGGTAGTGGTAATGTAACGTACGACTTTAGACTTCAATTTGATCATTTTTTGCCACTTGGCCTAAATAATTAGTGTAGTGGCGTGTGTAATTAGTGTAGCAATCTTGAAAGCTAGTCGTTCTCAAGCGAAAACCGTGTTAAGCGAATTCGTTGTAAACTTAAATTTAAGAATTCTACCTTTGTGTTTTCTCCGATGTAATTATTTTTATATTTGAGATTCAGAAGAATGTAGACTCTTGGAAATTCCGATAGGATAGCCTAAGTTTCAAATAAGGGATTCTTCGCCGAAGAAAATCCAATATACGACTGGGCGAAAGGGAGGTGTAATGCTCATAATAATTCGTCTTTATTGGGACTAGTTACCCCTCGTTAAAAAATACCTATTTGCTGAGGAATTCATTTTCCAGTCGCTCTTTATTTTTTATACAGTCATATTATAACAAAGGAGACGTAGAAGTATGCTTTAACCCTATTTAACCCAGAGCTGCTTCTGGGAGAAATTAATTTTCAAGATCTCTCATTTTAAAATGTGAAAATTTTCTACTCACTCATGATTATTGTAGCAGCTATATATTTCATCATTAAACTGTACAACACAAAAGACGTTGTAGTTTAAACCCGTCCTGAATAGAGCTGAAAATGTATATATTTTTGATGTTGCTTATTGCTAGAAGTAACTTTGGGTTATGATGGGTTAAAAGCAACAAAAAAAGCTAAGTTAACAGAAACATATATACCAAGCGAAAAAAGATTTGAACAAGAGTAGGAAAAACGAAAGGCTTTCTTTGATTTTGACTTTTGTCCTTTTTGAAAAAAAACACAAGAAGGTGGGCGCGTAAAACCTGCGAAAACCTTCTGCGAAAGAGATACTTTAAACATGGATGTGTACAAATACGAGAAAGTTCAATAAATTTTACCCACGTAGGTAAGCGACCTCTTAAGATCTTTACTTAAGCAGTATAAACCTTCATCAACATGGAGATCATCATCTAATCGAATGTGATCCCGGCGTCCTTCGAGGTCGCGCAACACCTGCCCCGCACCGGTACGGAGGCACTCGAAGCCGCGAAATATAACGCGGTCGAAACGTTACATTTGGGATTCCGTGCAGTGAGTGCGGCGTGGGGGTTTATGGTGCCCGAGCTGAATCCAAAATGCACTTCCTCCCGAAGACCTTTTATGAACGAAGTCAGTCCTCAGTCCATTCCGACTGGAACCCTTCCCTCTCGGGAGATTTCTTGAAAGAACGCTCGGCAGTCGTCTTCTTTTTCGTCGCAAAAATCGTGATCCGCGTGCTGAGAAGAAGAAGGCACGGAGACGGCTGACATTCGCTACTTACTGAGATCGTTCGGCAGTTAAGTGTCGAGTCTCATGGTTCATTTCAGCTACCCTAATGTTTTAGTACCCTTATCATGGATGACAAAAATCAAAGGAACAGTAGACGATAGGAACTGTGTAAAGTAAGGACTTTTTTGAGATATATTGAGTGAACTTATAAATGGCTTAGGGAAATATGCACATAAAATTTAAAGGTGATAGGAGAATTTGGTGTAGATTTTTCTATCCCTTCTCTTTCACATCCTTCTTTACCTATTCCATATAGTTGCATTGTTCGTTCTTTTACGTTTTTGTCATCCACTCGTCCCTCGACAATTGCCTTCATCTGGCTATCATGTCTAAATATATGGTCTATAAGGTTGTTCCGTCGTCTTATCAAGGATTTTATGAGGCTTCTCTCCCACTCTTCTTAAGAATTCTTCATTGCTGATTTTTCATCATTTCATGTCGATCTATTTGATCCTCATCAGTCTTCTGTAGCACCACATTTCGAAGGCTTATACCCTTCATTTTCTAGTTGCTGTCATTGCCCGTGTCTCGCTTCTGTAGAGAAACATTCTTCATTATAAGTTTTAATAAATAGTTTCCTTGCTTCTATGTTTGAATTTCCCTCTGTTATTAGACCTTTCTTTTGGTGAAATGCTACTTTCGCCTAGGCTATTCTGTTTATAATATCTTCATTGGTTTTCCCCAGCGCTAGCTATCCTGCTCCCCAAATATCCACCTATACCAGTTCTCTTTTCTAAAGGCCTTATTTTTAACGGGGCATGTCATTGCGCAGGTTAGCACTGAAAACATTTTTGAAATTGCGAGAATCCGAGCTCGGAATTAGAGCAGGAGCTATTTTGCCTCCTCGCATTCGTTCTAGCAACTCACCTCTTTACTCGATGCAATTTTACTGGGCCTTCACACATTCATCAGATTGCGCAATGACGTGCCTCGTGTAAAACGACCTTCAGTGATATTACCACTAAATATCTACATCTACATAATACCCCGCAAGTCGCCTAAAAGGCGTGTGGCAGGGTGTGTTAGGACACCAGCCGTTTACACATAAAAAGGAAGTGCTCTAAGGAAAGAGGAAATTACGACTAGCCATTATTTAAGTCCTTCATTATTCGGGGGGGAAACGAATTCCTACATGAACATAACGTCCAACAATCGGGAAGAATATGACAGTATCCTGGAAGAATCAGGGAATTTTAGTGAACTATGGATGCAGCGTGGAAGGACTCCCCCGCACAACACTTGTTGAACGTACTTGCGATACTTCTCCGGGGATAGTGCGGTGTCGGTGACATGGGCACGCAGCCGCATTGTTCGCGTGTGCTGTCTTCCTCCACAGGGCAGACTTCACTCTTTCCCTCCACCACTGGTGGCTTGCGACCTGTTTTTTTTTAATACCTCTTCATTCCTCCCCCTTCCACACGCAAGAAGCTCTCTCTGTATACGGTGGTCCCCCCCTTCCATCCCTTCGACCACGTCAGTCTATCCCTCCCTCCCCTACCTCTAAGGGCAACCCCACCCACTTTCTCTCTCTCTCCCTCCCGTGCCGGCTGCGAGGCGCAGGAGGGGAGGGTGGACTGGTGGAGTGGGGATGGAGGGGAGGGACCACACACGCCGCTGAGGTTCCTCTCAGCTCTCCAGCATGGTGGTCTCCGAACAATGAAAGGGGCTTCCTGCGGGGTGTAGGGGGGAGGGCGGAGGAGGAGGACGGTGAGTAAAGAAGGGGTGGGGTGGAAGGATGGGGGATGGTTTATATATATTTTTTTTTCTTCTCCTTCGTCTTCTTCTTCTTCATGGCATCCGGGAGAGTTGAGGCGAGACTTGAGGTTCGCTCACGAAATAAACGTTTCTCCTCGATTGCCTTTAGATTTTTTGATATGTAAGTCAGCCAGTAACAGAAGTGAAGAGTTCTCGGGCAGTGGCGTAACTATGGGAGGGGATGAGGGTTTAGTTCCCCCCCCAAAGCCTCTGAGAAATAAAAAAGTTACTAAAAACTATTGTCTAGTTTTTAACTTTAATAACAGAATCTGCTTGAAGTTAAATTTTTAGAGCCAAAATGATGTAAAATGTATATCCAGGTATGTCATTTTTCAAAAATTTTCCCGAAAACGTAGCCTTGTGGGGAGGGGGTGCCACCCCAGGCCATCCCTCCCCCCCCCCCGCCCCCCAAAGCATATTCCTAGTTACGCCGCTGTTCTCGGGTATTGCACCGGGTAAGGTCTTCCATATCTCCTTCCAACGTTTCCACAAGCAACTCGCACATCGTCTTCAGGGATTCAGGAATCCTAAAACCTCCATTGCTTGGATTTCTGAATACCTGAAGACTATGGGCGAGTTGTTTGTCGAAACGTTGGAAGGAGATATGGAGGACCTTACCCGGTTCAAGACCCGAGAACTATTCTCTGCCATTGCTCGCCTGGTAAGAACCAGACATAATATCACTTAGCCAGCAACAGGGTAATTGTGATTCAGGATTGTGATGGTGCTTGCAATCCATGCATGGTAAGGGATTTGATATCCTTTATGTCAGTTCACTCTCTTTTATCGTGCTCTATTTTTTTTATAAAAGCAGCTAGGGATAAGGCATCACGGGTTTATGTTTGTGATTCATAGAAGAGATTGTGATACTCAATGTATCAGTTATATCGCATAAAATTAGGGATTGGCTTTTTGTTATATTTTATTTCTCTTTCAAACGCTCGTCTCAAATACACTGTGTGAGAGAATAAGTTTTTACGGCTTTTAGTGTTTGTTTTTCATATTATTTCAAGGCTATAAGGCCCAACCTTACTTTCAGTCTATGTATCGGTTAAACCCTGAGAAAACAAAATGCAGTCACACCTTGGTTGGGAGTTTCTCTCACGGAATAAGTGTTTTAACCCTTCAGCTAACAAATCGAGAATTACTGTGCAGGATGCACTTAATCGATCTTGATTTGAAAATCTATATATTCGCTTCACTCTGAAAAACGCTAGTCGATTCAGGTTAACAGTAATTCGGAGGACCTGTAGTCTGAAATGCCTCGAAAATGTAAGAAAGTAAGGAAAGGGCTGGGTAGTTACAACAATAAGTAGTTTTTTCTAATGCTTTTTCTTATGCTTACTTCTTCCTCTTCGTGTTTATTTGACCAACACGGAAGCATGCCCTGAAGTAATGATGCTTCGGGAGAGAAGACATTAAAATATATCATACTTTTTCGTGGCACACATAGCTGACCATTACAATCCGTTCAATATAGTTAGGAATTTGTCGTTACATATCGTGTTAGTATGAATTGAATGATTTTACTATTGAATGTTCTGTGCTATGATACAGACTTTTCCGGTTTATTCGTATTGCTGCATTTTAACCTTTAAGGTGATTTTCTCGCGTGTACACTCTGTTTTTGTATGCATGACTAGAACCTTCTCCACATGTGGGTGCCCTAATTGGATGGCTTTCTTCACCTTCCCTTTAGGCTCGTCGGTTGTTTCGGTTCATCGCTCTACACATCTTTTACACGCACGAGCCGCATTTGCTCAGGGGAGGTCAGCAAATTATTACCGAAATAACATTGACTTTAGCGTTTTGTAACGGGTAAAAAAAACTCATTGGGTACGAGTTCCCTTTGACGAAGGCAATGAACGGTGTGAAAATGTAGTCGCTTTGATCTTATGGGACCGTCTTGGAAAATATTTTCTCATTTTTTTTTAAATTTTTTACTTCCTCACGATTAGTGAAGGTTGTCGACCTCGTTAAAATTCTCAAATCGGCCGTCTAGTTTTGCCGTTTGAAATCCGTGTATCTCAGGTCGCTCAGTCATCCCTCCTCTCTTCATAGCTTAACATCCTCGGAAAACGCACTTAATGAACGTGTAATCAAAATTTATTGCTTCTCTTGAGCTCTCGCGTCCCGTTTATATCCTTTTCCGTATGGATTCGTTGGTGTGCATAATTGAGGGAGGGTCCACATTTTTTTTATATCACTGCCACTTTTTTTCCTAACCAGCTTTTTTTACAAAACACTTGGAATTCTCTGAAATTCACTGAGTTGCTTAAAGGGGTTGGTTTCTCTGTCGAGGAAATTTATTGATGTCGCGCGTAGATTTACGTTCCCTTCCGTAGTTCTGTCAAATTTCGCGGCGTCGAATCCTGCCCATGTCGTGTAAGATGATGCTTTCTAGTATTTCTGCGTCGTGTACCGTGTGATAAATATTCGGTGTTTTCTTTTGAAGGCGCGGGCCTTTTGCGAAATTATTCAAGCAGAAATGTCTAAGTGGTTGGTTGCGGTGATCTATTCCAAACGACCTGGGATGCATAATTTTGTGTTGGCGGCAATGGATTACAGATTCGGATAACATATCGTTCAGTCCTTAACTTGATTTTTTTTAAACCTGGACACGATTCGGGGGGAGGGTTTGAACCAATAGAAAAACCACTCGCTTCGGCCTAGTTGTTCATATGTACTCAAAAGCCTATTTTATACTAGGCATGTGATTGCGCAACCTGAAGAACGTATGAGCATTAATTTCAAAATGCAATGCGTATTTCCGCGAATCACATCAACGCATGCTGACGTTATCAACGCATAAAATGTATAAAACAAAGTAACTGATAATAGGGAAAGAAAATTAAGGTAAGGAGGTGCGTGTACTGAGTTCAGCGCAGCATTTATGAAGCAAATTCTAAAGTGCTCGGGGGAAGAACGAATACCCATACCGAACCGACCTATCTGTACTTACCTACATACCTGTCCGTTCGGAAAAATATTTATCTTAATTTATCGTCTCGTTCGGACTTAGAAATATGATAAGGCTTTGAGATGATGCTCCCCGTGCCGCTCCGAAATTTAATTGTTCTCCGAAATATTATAATTTTTATAAACAGGAAGGATTTTATGAGAGGATCATTATGCAAGAGTTTAAAGAAAAGGTTAGTGAAGAGTCTGATCTGGAGTGTAGCGCTTAACGGTGTGGAAACGTGAATACTGACGAAAAAGGACGAGAGAAGACTGGAGGCATTCGAGATGTGGGTGTGGCGAAGAATGGAGAAGGTGAAATGGATGGAGAGGAGGAGGAACGACGAAGTGCTGGACATGGTGGGTGAGGGGAGGCAGCTTTTAGATGAGATACGGTGGAGACTGAATATATGGATGGAACGAATACTTAGCGGGGAGGGGATTTTGAAAACGGTGTTAGGGGGTAGAATGTTGGGTAAACGAGGGAGAGGAAGGAAAATAATAGGATTTTTGGATAGAATGAAAAGGTCTTTATGGAAAATGTGTTTATTGTGAATTGAAGAGGGAAGTGTTTGCTGGAAAGGGAGGCTCCCAGAATTCTTCTCAAGCACTACTCCATGGAAACCTACCTTAATCGGTAGAAAACTTTAATAATCTATGAAAAATGAAATTGATTCAATTGAGAAGTATAAAACTTTATGTGAAATTCTTTATTGCTCAAGCAATCTAAGCGTATCACTTAGCCTCCGAGTCTCTCGTGGCTCCCAATCTAAATTTTACCGGCTGTGTAAGGAATTAAATACGAATTACGTGAAAGCATGCGCAAATACATGGACACGGGTTTTAAAAAATAGCTCTTGCTCATTTTTTAAAATTATTTCACGCCCGATTGAGAAAAAAAGACGCAGCTTGAGGATGTGCAATGACCGTTTTTCCCCGTGTAAAAAAAATAACCTCGAGGGATTGTCAGTCTGGTTCGGTCGGCTCCACCACAGCCGACCGTACTCCGTGACCGTCGTATTCTTCCGAGAAGCGGTGCATCGTCTCTGTGCACTGTTGCGTGCGGACCCCCTCCCACTCCGGTCACTTTTCCACCCTTTCCCCCCCCTCCCCACTCACCATCTTCCCACCCACGTCACCGAAGGTTGTCCGCCACCCGCGAGGGTTGGGTCGCCGTATTTGACGCGACTTCCCCCCAACGAAGCACTCAGACCCTCGCCCGAATAACTTCACGCGCCGCTCCTAACGACTTCGCACCCATATCCCCCCCGTGAGGTACTGCAGCGCCGTCGAGAATCACTGCTCGCATGTGTGCTTTTGTCGACCGGGGTTGAATTATAATTAATCGCTCCCTTGAAAAAAAAATGATAAACAGCTAGGCGTGACGTCTGGGAAGTGTTTATTCGGGTCATTATTTCTCGTTTTATTTTATGTCAACATTTTTTTCTAGTATTCAACTTTTAAATTCAATATGGGCGCACCGCGAACAAATTCTGCAGGGGGTAAAACGGATTCTGGGTTTTGCTGTCTTTATCTTACTTCACGCTCCACTAAGTAGAGTCGTAAGCGCGAAAGCCGGCGCACACCGCGAGTAAATATATCGATACCAAATATGTGGCCGGGATTAAAATGTCTATTTTTTATTTCGCTGTTGAGTTCCATTTCGATGCCATTCAAAATGTCGAATAGCGGAGTATCGAAGAATGAGAATGCCGACAGAAAAAATGTCGATATTCACCTTGAATATTCCTTCCGATATCGATAAATGTGAATATTTAAAACTTGTTGAGTTCTATTTCAATGTTATTCAAAATATCGAATATCGGAGTATCGAAGAATGAGAATGCCGACAGAAAAAATGTCGATGTTCACCTTGAATATTCCTTCCGATATCGATAAATGTGAATATTTAAAACTTGTTGAGCTGTTGAGTTCCATTTCGATGTCTTTCATAATGTCGAATAGCGGCGTATCGAAGAATGAGAATGCCGACAGCAAAAATGTCGATATTCACCTTGAATATTCCTTCCGATATCGATAAATGTGAATATTGAAAACAACCAAAATACCCTCCACAGTATATTTTATATTTTTTAACATCAGAATGTCGCCATAGAAGTTAACACCTCTCCCGTGTGTCCTTTAGTACACATTATTTTTTACCTCGCTCTATTAATATTTAAGTGCACACGTAAGTATAGAGGTTACGCCAATATCTTGTTCGAATAATCGAAACCGTACAATGGGCTCAAAAATGGTTATAATAGCAAACAAGGAAATTTATTATAGAACTCGTACTTCATCAATCATGGGAGTAGTGGCTGAAAAAAGTAATAGTAAATTTCGTAGTGGGTAAAATTGATTCAATTGCTACCCTCTGTAGAAGCTTCCATTTTGAGAGGAGAAACGCCATAGAATGTGATAAAAAATACGCGGATTTTGCTCAAAAAATAAATTTATTCATCAGTGGTCTGGGAAAGCTTCACTAAAACGATTTCACAATACGATATCTCAGTTGAAGTTGCAGAAATAATACTAAAAGATACTTTTATCTTTCGTTTGTGATGTTGATAAATTTATCTGTCCGGTATAGAAATAGCTATTTCTCAGTAAATTTTCATGTTCTAGAGCTAATCTTATTCGGTCTCATGCTCCAATAGTAATTCAGTCTATGACTATAGCATATAAATGTACGTTTGACGTCCAATGTGTGTAAAAAGTGCAACAAAATCGAATTCCCTTGATTTAATCGAGCTGGTTCTTAGTTAGTTGTAGTGCACTTGTGTATTTTTCTCGCTTGGTGGTTATTTTCTTTGTCTTTTTCACCAATGTGAATACTTTTTTTTTTTAGGTATATCGAATGTGGATGCAACTTCATGTCCATTCTACCGAAAGAGCTACATTTTCTTTCTCCCTTTGTTTTATTCCTTTTTATTCTCCCAAATTTAATTTTCCAGTAGAAGGCTTAAAAGGATATTGAGTTAATTGGTTTCGTAACATTTTCCCGTTTCGCTGTGCCCACGAATTTTAAAGTGTGTGATTGAAGGGTCGAAAAACTTGCGAACATGCGAGATTTCCCAAATTTCGCCGTTTGCCGGCGGCAATCAAAACCATCACGCAATGGTAAATGCGTCCACGATGTATTTAAGGAGGATGGAAGTTCAAAAAAGTTGACAAAGTTTTCAAGAATCTGTGGGAGCCTGACAGCAGTGGCACGCGAAAGATTCAGCTTTTTTTTAGTTTTTCTATTAACCCCACCATCTTGAATCGGCCGTAAAATGTATTGCTACTTATTTTATAACACCATCTCAGCCTTGCACTGTTAGAATGAATTCCTTCTCTACGGATCCACTGCAAACCTTCGTAATATAATAGTCATTTACTTTTGCTACCAAATAAGAAGAAATGCTTTGTCGTTTCGCATTTTCTTCATTCCATTTGATGAGCTGCCGATTTTTTTATATATATTTTTTATTTCAAATACCCCCGAAAACGGCACAATTAGGCATTCACATCGGGAGTTTAAACAATCAACAACAGAGGATCACACATACCCATGTCCTGGAAGGGGAACCTATCCAGGCGGGACCCGCGAACTTCGGTGTGGTAGGCGATGACTTAATCGTCGTCGCCACCGTTTTACAAGGGTACGGAAAAGCATACCTTCAAGCTGCCTGTGATTCTCGATTGGGATTTGAGTGATTTTAGAAGTATAGCAGAGGCAATTTTTTATGCTTCCATTCATCAATTCGGCGGCTTTACACGTAACTTTTTTCATTGCCAGATCGCGTGTGCTTCGAATTGTGCAACTTGGATCGTTTGAAACAAATTTTAGTATAATTCGCACTCGTGTCATTCAACAGACCGAATGGTAGTTCGATTGGGGAACTTGTTCATGTTGTTGTTGTTATATGTTATTGTAAAACGAACCGTTATAGATAATTATTATATATACTTAGTTTTTGGGATGTGTAAAAATGTTATTTACTTCATTCATTCGGATGGTGTGGTCATATGGAGGAACTCTCGAAAGCCGTCTCCCTGTGCCATTATCGCCTTACCTTTCTGTTAATACTTTCGATCCATTATTTGCTTCCGATTTGTGTTAATCAGTAAAAAATTCTGAAAAATTGACATGAGCCCCCTTAGGTATACGCATATAATTAGAGGAAAGGAGTCCAGTTGTCTGTGGTTCGATAGCAATTCAAGTTCTCGGAAAAATATCCACCTTCCGCCTTTAAGCTTAGAAGACTGCTTATAAACTGTCCCTCCTTTATCCCGTCGAGAAGTTTTTTTCCAAATCGACTTATAACCATGCGAAATTTTTTATCTCAGCCCGCATTTCAGAAAGAATTAAATGCCTCACTATCGAACCCTGCTTTCAAGCGAGTGTTTACGCGGTTATTTTCTCGTTCGCAGGAAAATAAACGAATCAACGTTTAGAGCGCAATCGATCAATCGAGCTTTGTCGTCTCGATGTCGGCGACGACGCCGTGATCGAAATCGGTAATGCAATGATGACGTCATTTTATTTTTCCGTCGTTTTTTTTTTCTTTAAACGCTCCTCCAAATGTTCGCGCAATGCATTATGTATTACGGGTTAGCGAGTTCGGCTACGGTTCTGCGCCGTCTTTTGTTTCTCGACTTGACCGCTAATCGAACCCATCTGGGTGCGATATCACGTCCGGAGTGCATCGACAGGAATGACGAGGGATGGTTTAATTATTGAGGTTCGTCGGCGACCGCCTGGCCTGGCCCCAGCACAGCTCAGCTCGGCTCGGGTTTCGCTTGCGGATTCCGTATACGGGATCCACCCCTCCCACTCGGCCCTCTTCTCGTACGGGCCGATGGCATTTTTCATTCATCCGTGGATCCGGTGAGCTCAGACAACGCCCGTCCGGGTATTAGGCGTGGCCAGGGATTTGATGTTTCTAGGAAAAGTCTTCGACGTTCCATCAAATTGTATGTTCTCTTGTAATGATTATGGAAGAATTCATCCAGCCTAAAATTGAAGTTATCTTTATAAGTCACTGGTCGTCATAATTCAATTCGTATTTCTTTTAGGTCAATTTAGGTGTTTAAAATTCACTTGGTGCGTCCCTCAATTTGCATAAATTTTATGGTGAATATGAAGTATCTTTTTCTGTTTTTATTTGTTTTTGGTGTGTGTTAATATTTCGCATGGATCTTAGGATTTATTGATAGGGACTGCAAGTGTGTTTTTACTATGCGCAGTATTTTTTTTACTTGTGATCATTTTAGCTTTCTAACTCTCGTCCAATTCTCCGTATGATCACGATGATGTCCTATGTTCAATATCCTTCCAACACAAAAACACAAATACAGTTTTACAGTACAATGTGGACAAAAATTTGCCGCGCTGCGGCCTTTTAATTCGAAAAACGCCCGTCGTGATTTAAATGTGGTTTGCTTTTGTGGTGTTGTCCCCTTTTTTAAAAAGAAGGATCCTTTGCAAGGGGGGCATCTGTGGGGTCGCAGACTGGTTATGTGCTGAAATATTTTTTTCGGGAGGTTGGAAGGAGGTCTTCGGCTATTCCGTCCCCGTGATGTTGTCCGACAGGTGAGGGATAGACGCTCAACATGTGAGGTTGCCTTTGTGGGGAGGGATGGGTGGTGGTGTTCCAATGCTTCCCCACATTCACCTGTTGAAGTTCGCCGGCTCCGTCTTTGTCGTGTCCTAACATCTTCAATTCTTCTCCCCTTACCATCTGTATCAAAGTTTTTTGGTTGCAATTAATCTTTTTACCTGTGACTGTACTTCAAAAATCGTTCATGTGTAATTTTAATTGACTTAGTATGGAAGTTTTTGTAAAAATTTACAGTTACTTTAATGACGCGGGGACCCAACAGAAAAAATGGACGATAACACAAACACAATGAAAGGAAAGATACACACTCACACGATTGCAGGAATCTACCAAATCAACGTTGTCCTCGTCCTTTTTCTATTATATGTTCCTATCCCTTTCTTTCCTTGCCTCTGAATTTATTTGTATGTTTGCTCTTAAGGTGTCTTGTGAATGAATAAAGTAGCATATTATATATTAATTAGGGTAATTAATAATTAGGGTAGGGTATTAATTAGGGCATATTATTATATATTAATTAGGGTAATCTCCTCAATGGCTGCCGATGTTTGGGGGTACGAGTCGTACTTCATGTGATTCACCCCTGAATGATGGAGTAGCTGATATGGACTCTGCTTTAGCAATAAGGGCCTGCCTTTCCTCGTCTCTCGCCTTCAATGTATCCCTCAAGTAAACCTTTTCGCCCCGGGCCCTTCAGGATGCCGAAAGCGTTTGACCTTTGGCTCTCGTGCTGCGACACCGATTACCACCTCTCATTCCATCGCCGTCTGAACCGCTTGCGACTCCACTCAGTGACTCAACGCCGTGAATCAACGAGCGTTGTAGATCGTGGAGCATTCGTGCCGGCCGTGATGAATTCTTTCGTCCATTAAAAGGAGATCCCAGGCTCCTCTGCCTAATTCATGCAAAGCCAACCGACGCAAAGACGCCTTCGTTAGTTAATCCCTCCACCATGTGCGTACCCAGCGAGGGGGGTGGGGGCAGCTGCCCCCCCTAGAAGCAAAAATCGCAAAAATCTTTAGGCAAAATCAGCACTGAATTGAAGCGAAAGAATTCAACAAATTTTCTTTAAACCCACGACAATGGATATGTATTAGTATAAGATATGTAACTAAAATAAAACTATTTTTTTCAAGGAAATAATCTCATAAACTAATAAAGCGCTGTTGTCATTTTCTTAAAATGTTGGTTTCATTCACCTTTTCCATGCTAAAATGGGACAACTTGGCTTGCCTCTCCATAGACCATGGCTTGTCCCCCCTAGTTATAATCCTGCCCTTGCCCTCCACGAATATTCAGGCGTAAGTATATTTTTCGCATGGCGTTGCAATCACTGTTAGCGGCCTTGCGTTCTGATTCGCTGAAGGATGGTGCAAGCTATGGCATTTCCTACCCAGTGGCGTAACTAGGCATATACTTTGGGGAGGGGATGGGATGACCTGGGATTGCGACCCCCCTCCCCCCAGGCAACAGGTGTCCGGGAATTTTTTTGAAAAACGACATGCCTGGAAATACATTTGGTAGGGATGTGCGAGTACTCGAAAGTTTGAGTCGAGTCGAGTTGGTACGCGACTCGAGTGTTTCGAGTACTATCGAATGTCGAGTCGAGTAGTTTTGGTTACAGAGCTGTCGAGGCCAGTAAGCCAGTGATTAAGTTACGGATGTAATCTTTATTCCTTGTGCAAATGCCTTTACTCAGGGCTCTCCCAAGTCTTTTGGATACACATATTAATTAAATTTTCGACATATTACTAGGGGTTAATTTATTTAGACTGTGCTTCAACTGTTTAAGACGCATAATTTCCATTAACCTCCTACTGCTGACACAATTATAATCAACGTTCCTCATTTTTTTCATTTTTACATCAGGATAAGCATTCAGAATAGAATGTGTGCTAGGGAATTGGAAAAAAGAGAATATATCGGAGCATGTATTGTTGTATTTCCTGTTCCAGAAATTACCGTACTCGACTCGTTACTCGCGAGTAGTTTTTAACTCGACTCGAGATCAAAAAGTACTACTCGCACATCCCTAACATTTGGCGTTTAAAATTTAGCCCTAAGCAGATGCAGTTGTTACACGTGTAAACTAGACAATAGTTTCAAATTATTTTTTTTTAATTTGTCTGAGGCTTTTGGGGGGATCTATCCCCTCATCCCCCCCTCCCCATTGTTACGCCCCTGTCCCCACCGTCCCTTTCTCCATCGCTTATTCCGTCTCTTTCCGTATTTAAAACTTTCATTCTATTAAAAGCCAAGTGTGGCGTTACAATCACTGTTAACGACCTTGGGGTCTGATAGGCTGAAGGACGCCGCAAATGATGGAAACAGGGACGATGAGAAATGATGAGAAAAAGGATTGGATTTCCATCCCTCGAGCCGTCGCGGAAAACGAGGAACTCTCGAGGAACGGTCATTTTTTCCGACATCGCTGGAGCTGTCCCTCGGAAGGGACGAAAAAAAATACGATCGTGTTATTCAGGCTTAATCTCCTTGTAGATGCCCCGCGCACATCCCCGGATCTCCCGCGTGAAAGCAATCCCCACTCTCGCCTGTTTACGTTTCCTGTGTTTGTTTTCGATTGCTTCCATCACATCCCATTTACTTACTTCCTCCATTCGAGGAATATGACGGGAGCTTCCATATGAGGGAACAGCTGGAGGAAGTGAAGTGAGTTTGTTAAGATGGATGAAAGAGGAAAGAAATAACAAAACAAAGCACGGAAAAGGATCCCGTGGGTCTCCCAGAAACGATGGGAGGAACATTATCTCCCTCTCCACTGGTCTGCCGTCGTGGCTTCGTATATCGCTCGCTCGGAACGAACTGTCAAAAGATTTCAGAAATCGGAGCGAAAAGGGGCGTACTCGAGTCGTTGACTCCAAACGATGTTGTTTGTCGGTGTGTGTATATTTTGTTTTTGGTTCAATCCTTTTCTGTCATCTCTTCATTCATCCGTATGCGCGTGTATAGTTTGCGGCGAAGAGAAATGTGAAGGACGTTTAAGGAGGGCCTAAAGAGGAAGAAAATGTTATTTTCGAGAAGATTTCCAAATATGCATGCTCTTGAAATTGAGAGCGTAGGCAGCCATTCAAAAAATTGTCTTGCCAAGCTTAATTTTTAAAAATATATATATTTTTAAATTACCTAGCTGTTATTCTAACCTAACTTTTCTTGGTACGAGGTGAAAAAATTAGATTACAACTACCGAAATGATTAATTCGTTCAGCCAAACTAATGCTCTACACGTCCCGGTAAAATGAAATTTTGGCGTTTAAATTTACTACTTTATGGGTTATTCCAACTTTCACTGCAGTTAATAAGTCTTTCTGGAAAATTTGGGATGCAGTTTCACCCCTAATTACCAATAAATGATCTATTAATGTTATTTTCATCCTTGCCTTACGAAGATTCCCCATCCTTCCCCGCGCCGCCCGCTTCAAGGTTACCGTCTTGGAATTCTTAAAATGTGTATAATAGGTGTTTTGCTACATTTTTTTGTATCTCAATGATTAAAATTTCGTACCAGAGACTGGGCTGAAGTAAATTTTTAAATTAAAGATGCGATGAAATGTTAATACAGTTATAATGCTATCTATCCTGAAAATTTCTCGGTTATACCCAAAGTTACAAGCATGTGTCTCGTCGCGTAAAATGCACCGACAGAGCAGGACTGAAGCCTCCTCTTGTGCATAAAGAAAATAGTTAATATGTGCTCAGTAAGCAGCGTAGTTATAACGTAATCATTATAGGTATGTGTAAAAGGTCATAGTTTATTTGTGGAAGGTTGGTCTGGCTTGAATACTAAAGAATAAAAATCATCGTTGCGTACCTACTTCTACCCGGATTTTTATTGCTCCATGCAGATTACCAGTATTAACTTATTTCATGCTGTTTTAAACCACTCGTGTTTTTAGGTTAGGTTCCGCGTCCTCGAATACGTAGGAATAAGGTAGTTTCCTTCATCAAAGATATCGAAAGGCATTGATTGCGATTCGTTACCCACCATTAGTGTATTCATAATATACAAATTATTTGGTTTTAGAAATACCGGTTTAGACGAATGGCAAGGGTCAATTTTATCCTCATTTGAAAAAGGCCAGATTGGCGCCCATGCGATGCCACTCCACGTGACGTCACAGGGACCTAGTTTCTGTACGGGTAGATAGGAGTTTTACATCGTCTGAGATTACCAATTCATGCATGAGGTACAGAGCTCAGGGAAACATGTCGTAATAATCACCTATTAAAACTGGCTAAGGTCGGAAAGTCTCCTTCGTTTGATAAGGTATTAATAATCCTTATTTAAGCCAAGCGCTACCAGATAGCATGGTACTCTGCTACCTGCTAGCATCCTGGGTCGTATCAGCGCTCAGAGCCTCGCCCCAAGGTCATCTCACTTGCGGCAGCGGGAACCAGAACGACGTCACACGGAGTTTTCCCGGCATTCATACTTAGCCATCGCGTTTTCGCGCGCTTGAAAATTTTCACTTTTCGTTTAATCGCGAATATTAGATATCGTCATTTAAAAATCTAAAAGCGTGAAATACTTACTCCAGTAAAAATATTTCGATTTAAGCAATAAAAAAAAGAATAGGAAACCACCCTATTCAAACCCACTTCATGGTTTTGTTTACTTTATCGCGAAATTTTTGTTTACCTCCTAGTCCTCCCTCTTTCTCTTTACACCTTCTTGTCTCCTTATTTTCTTCGTTTCTCTCTCTCTCTCTTGGTTCGGCGTCTTCTCATGTCTCTGCGTCTCGCCGCCTGCCGGGGCAATTTGGACGTGGTCCAAAGGCGGTGTGGACTGGGCGAAGGGTATCACGCCTTCTGCTCTGCTCCCCTAATACACACCCCTTCCCATAGCTCCCTCCCTCCTTCCCTTCCCTCTTCCCGTCCTCAATGGTCTGTGTGCGCGCGTATGGGAGCGGATCCGTGTGAGAGGTGGCGTTCGTGTCTTCGAGTGGGGGGGTGTCTCCGACTGCTTTTGAGAGGGGAGAGACGCTCTTTCTTCCTCTGTGCTTGCTGTCTGATCTTCCATCTCATTACAATTTTTTCCACGAAAAGAATAACTTTGTATTTTTTCCTCATAGATTTATTGAAAAACTTCACTGCCTCCTCGATATATTATCATTATTGTTCTCAACCAAAAATAGCACAAAGGCCTTGACTTTGGTTGACCAATATAATTTTAAAAACGCTCTGCAGGGTCATCGTAATAGAATGGTTTTGTAGAAAAACTGTTTTAAACGATGAATTCGAAAAAAAGGATCATAAACTGTAAGTAAGTATGTTTTCATTTAAACTACGTTCAAAACCTCACCATTCTTTTATTTTAACCATGAATGACAGTAACATGTGTAACAAAGCATAAAAAACGAGTGAAAGACCACTTCAAAATACTAGTCAACGTTAATAATTGAGGTCAAAAGAAAGGAAAAAAAACTCGAAAAAACGATTGGATTAAACTTAGGGGTTGGAAGGCGGTGAATAATTAAGGTGACGTATTATTGTGGCGCTGTTTACTGCTTGGTAAGGCTACCGAGTAGTGGAACTAGTTGGGAGTAAGTATCATGTTATAACCACTGCGGAATAACAAGTTCCGCAAAATATAGAGTTCCAATAAATATCGGACACTTTCCGTAATTAATTTTGTTTCATATTTCGAAATTATAGTGTTGAATTACAAAGTGAAGTGATTGATGTATATTCGGTACATTTGTTTTATATTAGTACTCTGGTTGACGATAACCTGCAATTACTGTTTTTTCTTGTTCTTTTCATGTCGCATAATAAAAAAAAACTGTTTCTTCACTGTATAAAAAGTTGAAATGCATTTTTTTTGGCCGCACCAGCAAGCTGTTTCCATTTATATCTTATCGTGAAAAAAACGTTATGCCATGGCAACTCTAACACTTGTTGTTTACAATATGGTGCTTATATTCTAACTTATGTTAATTAAGCCAAGGGATACAACTGATTTTTTTCTCAACGGAGTTATGTAAAGTTAATTGTTAGAAGGAATACACAAAAATTGGTTGCCTAGGAATATGAGTGAGTCTCTGCTCTGTGCTGACATTGAGTGGAAAATCAACTACACTATATCAAATATCTAATTCATCTCGCTTGTTTTCTATACATAATTTCTGTACCTAACTGAGTACAGAAAAATAAATCACTTGTACCCCTTGGCTTCCAAACCACTCAATTCTGTTTGAAAAATAATTTTTTTAACCACTCTCACTTCGATTAATTTTCTGAATATCGTGCTCCTATTCCCTATTTATTTTTTCTGTGGTTCTCTTTTAAGTTGTAGGTAATGAAATGATATTTTGTAATCAGCGTAGAACCGTGAAATTAAGTGTTACTATTAAACATGGAGAACACAACTATTGCTACTCTAAAAAAAATCATTTTAATCCCTCCAATGCATCGTGTTTCGTGAAATATGAGTTATTCATGTATACTATGAATATTTTAACATTGTTAAGCTTTTTAAATAATCACATTGTTCCTCTAAATAGTGCTAAAATTATGAAAACCCGATGACGAGATACACTCGTCATTGCGCGGTTTGGCGTCGAAAGTTCATGACGAGCTAGACTCGTCATTACAGCGCAAGGGGTTAATTTTTGTGGAATAAAGCATCTATGTGTTTAGTGGACACCTTAATGACTAATGATCGGAGGGAGTCATTGAGGCTGGATCGTAGTCACCGCTTGTTTTCCGCGTTTCGATCCTCTCTCTCTCTCTTATCCGCGGTCCCCCCTACCACCGTCTTTGTCCCTCCAACATAAGAGCTGTCCGCTTGTCGGGGTGATAGGCGGTCCGTGCGAGGAATTTCTCCCCCCCCCCCGCCCCACCCTGCATGCATTCCCGAGAGTCTTGCTCGTGATTCACCGACGACCGTTTTGAGGAGCATCGAGTGGAGTGGGTAGGCGGCGGCTGTGTGTCCCTTTGGCGCAAATTATCCTCGCCATCCCAAACATTCTGTCCTCCTAACGAGGGGGCAGTTTTGTTTTCCCCCGCTCTTTGGCGTCTCATGGCGGCGAGATGGATCTTTCCCACTTTTTTCTTCCTTCACCTCGTACAAGATGTTTCTTCGAGTCTTTTGTGTCTTTCATTGTGTTCTATACTGTGTGTACCCAACCTGAGTTTTAATTGTGTTTTATGTATATATATTATTTTATTTATCCGTAAATAAATTTTATCGTGAGATTACGAAGCCACTAGCTTCATTCTCAGCGTCCGATAAAAACTCATTAGTGTATTTAAATAAATAAAAGATTGTAGCACTTCTGCGCAAAATTCACGCATTTCCACAAATTTTGTGGAAAGGTACTACAATCTTTTATGTTTTTAAATATGTCTAACTTCCACCAATTGAAGCCTGCATCTGTTAATCTGTTGAACTTACTCGTTAGCGTTTCTCATTTAGTGATAGTGACTCGTTCTTGCGCTATTATTATGTGCTACACGCAACATTTTTCGACATTATTGTGTATATATACATATGCCTCGCGAGACTTCTTTTTAATGCTTTTTCTCTCTCTCTCTCTCTCACGAAAAGTCAAGTCAAGTCTCTCTCTCTCTTTACCTTATTCCGAAGAAGTCCATCGAGGATTTTTTCACCGTTCTCTCTCCCGTCCTTGATGATGCTCGACGTGTGAGGTCCGTTCCTCGGGCTCTCTTCTCGTAATGTGGTTTTACGGAAAATGCGCCTTTTTTTCTGCTGCGCTGAATAGGCAAAACGGCCGCGATGCCTATCGTTAAAAGTCGTGTTGTAATGATCATCAAATAGTTTTGAACCCATTCGAATGCGTATATTTTAAGGTAGAAGTTTCACCTAGTGTCCAACGAACCAATCCCTTCTTTAACTTTTAGTATCATCGAGTAATATCCTATTTTACGGCGTGGAAGCAGTATTCGGAGAACGCTGAGTTTGGGGTGATGCTGTTTTATGATGATTTCATAATCGTGTACATTTGGCGTTTACTACAGTTGTGACGGATAGCGCAAAAGAAGTGCAAAATATAATAAACAGAGTCTCTGTCATTAATGTGAAAATACGATATGATTTCATTCGCAGCACTTGTTAAATCGATACCTTCACTTCACAAAAGCTCAACAAACGCCCACCATATGCACTAGCATCGCATAATGCCAATTTTTAGTGGTAATTTCGATGCCTCCGCTGCCCAAACCCTCAACAATCGCCCACCGAATCAAATCCGCTCATCTAGTAGCCCCATTAGTACTAGATGAGCGAATTTGATTCGGTGGGCAATTGATCAGCGTTTGTGCAGTGGAGGCATCGAAATTACCACAAAATATTGGCATTATGTGATGCTAGTTCACCCTCCTCGATTGTCGATGTTCAAGTAGTACCATCGGCGGTCATCGCAGATATATTCGATTGTTTCATTGATATCAATCAGGTGGAGACACTGAATACGATGAAAAATATTTGCCTTTCTCACTGGCACCCCACGAGCCATCTCCTGTCTGCATTTTGTGTTGAAGGGCCGAATACGAATGAACTAAAAACACTTTTTTTCAGTTCCTCGTTCATGTCGCTGCTCTTTGCATCCATTTGGGACCGTGTCTCCCCCAAAACGTAATGCGATAAAAAAGTGAGCGACTAAATTATGTCTTCCCGTCGAATGAATGGGTCTCATTGTGGTGGTTGCCATGCAGCATCCCGGAGAGGAAGGCGTCGGAGAGCATTTTCGTCCCTGTCGGGCCGATTGGGAGCAGAGGAGGACGATATCATCCACTAGGGCCTCGAACCACATTTCATCGATTCATTTCGATTATCGCCGTTTCCTTTCCTGGTATTCGATTTCAATGATAGTCGTAATCGAACATCTCAGGATGTTTTCATTCAAGAATCATCGGCTGTATATGGTTACAGTTGAGAATCGAAAAGCGAAATCATTTTATAACAGTTTGCTATTATCATTTAGTCACCATAATGTCTTTCTTAACCTTATTTGATAACGACACGCATTTTTGGCGTAGCAGCATAAGCATACGCTCTTTAAACTGGTTCTTCGTCCGTTAATAATGCATATCCAACATATGGTGGAATTCGCTTTATCTTCGGTCCTCCGAAGTAGAATAATACCGTAAAGTGAGGGTCTGCTGTTTAAAAAGATTTTATCTGAAAAATACTTCAGTAAATTTTTCAAATTCGGTTTACAGAAAAAATTATAACAAGCCCTGGCTCCCCTGGCCCTGGCTCCCCAGAAAATTGACTGAACTCTAAACAGTGGAATTCTGATAATTATGCACCATACTTTATCGATTCATTACGATTATTGCCATTTCCTTTCCTGATAGTCGATGTCAATGGTAGTATTTTTTGAGCATCTACAATCGCATGGCCTTTGCACTCGAGAATCATCGTCTGTTGATGGTTATCGTTGAAAATCGAACAACGATAGTATTCGTTAATAATCACTGGGCCGTAAACCATGGAATGATGGTCATTAAGCTCAGGGCGTGGAAGCAGTCGAGCCCGGTAGAAACCATCCGGGTCTCCCGATCGTGCCTGTCTAAAATCTATTTTGAATAGGCCAATACGCAAAATTCGATAGAAAGACAGGGACTGTTTAGGTGAAAAAACTGTTGTCTAGGATCCAAATAAGTTTACTGTCAAGTCGTAATCTAATCCGAATAATTTGGGTTGAGAAACTGTTTCAGTTTAGCGTGATTTCAACGTTCCAGGGGTAGCCTTGGGTTCTCGATCAATGAAATCAATGGCGTGACTCGCTAGGACGAGTCATTGCATATTTTTATTTTCCGAGAGAGAGAGCGTTGGGTCCTATTAATGAATTAATACCTTCATGCCCTGCGTCTTGAGAGCCGAAGGAATCGGTCGGTGGTAGGATTGAAGTTCTCAAGATGGGTGTGAGCCTCCTCCTAGGAGGGCGCTTGAAGCTGATTCTTGTCGAGAGGAGTAGCCGCCAGTCGGCGAAGGAAGGAGGGCCCTTGGAATTGTGTCAACGGAGAGAAGGGCGGTTCATTGAAGAGCGTAGTAAGTCAGGATGATGGCGTCTGTAATTGGAACGCTTAACTGAGGCGCAACGTTTCAATTAAGCGCATGAGAAGGAAAAAAAAAGAAAAATCCGAAAGGAAAAATGATTCCGTGGAATGTGAGTAGCGAGCTTAGCGTGCAAAGAGAAGCGATGTGTTGGAGGAAGAGAGGAGGATATCCGAGCTCTTAGATACGATGTCGTGGGCATTAATAGAGTGTTGATGTAAAAGTACCCTGGGTATTTTTTCGTGATATATTACCTGTTGAAAACAAGTGCTAACATCATTTCAGGAGAGGCAGGGCCTTTGTTATCAGTTGCCTGAATCCAAAATTTGAAAAATTTACTGCGGTATTTTTCAATATTTTTTAGCAGTATACCCTCATTTTATGATATTAATCTGTTATGGAGTACCAATGGTAAATCGAATTCCGTCGTATTCTGTAACTGCAATATTTCTAGAACTCTTCAAAGAGCAGCAGCACATGTTAATGTTGCTACGTTACAGTGTTTGTCGTCACCAAAGAAGGTTTAGAATGACATTATGGTGACAAAATTTTCGAATGGAAACACTATCATCGAAATTTGACGTTTTTAAAAAGCGCGCGAAAAATCAGGTCTGGTCGTATTCAAAATTCATCGAATGTTTTCTGTTTTTGATATTCAGGTAAATTTTGGCAGAGGCTACTCTATATACCATTAAAATTTCAAGTTAAATGCGTTCGGTCTAAAGGCGTAATACGGTAAGAAAAAAATACGACTTGCATAGCGGGAGTGATGCGTCTCCTTAGATGCTCATTTGCACTGAAGATCGCCCACCACAACTGACAATACTTAGCCAGAAAATATGTACCAACTTTGCCAAAAAAATCTTTCAGCAAAATGCGTCGGCTGAAGGTTAGAGCCCGAGATCATGTTTCTTGGGCCTGATTCATCTCATGAACCCTATAATATTATAATTACAGGATTCGGTGGGTACAGAAATTAATAAACACCATGTGAGCTAATTTTGAAAGCGCTTTACATAATTTCAAATATCGACGATCGTGTTTCCTTTCGAGCACTAAGCAAATTAAAATTAATTTTGGAAATCAAATAAATTTAAGCTTATAAAAATTTAAAAAATGAATCAAACAAAACTTAAAATTTTAGCAAAATAGGTCGTAGATTTTTTTAATAGCGTAAAAGGCATTTTTTACTTGGAGAGAGATTACATGGTACTGGTCACATTTTTGGCCCAGCATAATAAACTTCACGCTTAAGAACACAATTTAGAACCAAGAAACTCGGTCAAATGATCACGTGAAGGTATGTATTAAGGGAAAGGGATTTTGTCGCCATTCTGCGGTAGCTGCGGTGAACCCGGAAGTCGAAACCTCATCTTAGTTAGACCGCAGGTCGGGGTGCATATATGCGGTCTGGCGGAAATATCACGTCGCCTGAAAGTCTTTTTAAATGGGCGAGGGAGGAAGCGAGACAATAGGGTGAATGTGGTTTGTAACAGAAGAAGGTCGCTGGGCGCGTGTGTGATGTCACACTCTTGAAGATGTGCCCTCGACGCCACCACGCCCCTTTTAGCCCAGGGACTTAATTCTGCGGGCGGCTTTAGTTGGTCGAAGGCGTCTTGGCGTGCTGGAGATGCGGGCCTATTCCTCTAACTAGCCAGGTACTCGGACGAAGTCGGGAACCGGAGTAAGATTCGGGAATTTACTTTTTGTAGGGTTAGGGCCCGAAGAGGCTTCATTATTTATTTAATGCAGTCCAGAAATTGCTCAGTGCCAATTAAAAAGGACTCATAATGATGAGAAAACAATTAAAAACTAATAAACAAAACGTACAAATCAATGAATTGAACGATATTCAGGATTTTTATCAAATAACAATAAATGAACGGTGGAATTCATATGGTGGAGAGAGGAGTAAAGAGTTTCATTAAGTATATATCCTTTCTAATATTTAATGGAGGGACAAAGCTTTATGTAGGTCAATATTTGAATGAATTCGAATATAAGTCCTGCAAACTGAGCATAATCATTGATTATTGGTGTGAAGTGCTCCGATTTTCTATGTAAAATCGTGATAAAGTGTGGAATTTTTTAATGAAAATCCTTCAACAACCAATTTGTGGACGACCCCGGTTGGAGACAACGGGAAATCGACATCGAGAGGCTTGCCGATGCTTATAGACGCACAGCCGCATCATTATTTCTAAGGTGTGAGAGCAAGTTTTTTTTAAAATTAATTAAGGTTAATTTTTACGCAAGAATGTAAAGTTTTCTGGAGTAGACTAAATTTAAATGTACTTTTCATTCAGAGTAGTTTATCGTGTTCAAGTTTATGTGTACGCGTTTGTGCGTTTGTCGTCTTGATTTTCGGCGTCGTCGAGCCAGTCAAAGTCTTGTATTCTCCGTCACGCTACACTTCTTCCCGAATCCATTTCCTGGAGGGAGGGGATGGAGAGGAAGAGGGCGACGAATTGGGAGGGAAAAAAAAGAAAATCGGTGACATGTGTCACGTGACCGTCATTTTTCTCCCCCCTACATTCCTCATGTCGCATAAACAGTAGAGGCTTTGCTAAGGCCAAATGTTGGTCCAAAACATGAGACCACTCTGAACTTCAAATCTTGAATAGTTTTCTCCGTGAGACACATTCACGTCAGCTAGTTTCGTCTACAGGGAGCTGAGTGAGGCTTTGTTTACAGCATTCAAACATGTGTTCTTAAGACTTTATATATGTAGTTAATAAAACTTGAAAATTATGGAATGAGAATTGACGGAAAGATGCGTAATGCCCGATGATATTTTGCGCATTAACAAGTTGTTGTTATGCAATAAATCAGCTAAGCATAAGTATGAAAAATGGCAACCGTGTGAGTATTATATTTTAGTGACGTGTGTAATGAAATATTTGTAATATTCCACTTAAATTTTATTTATCCAATTGGGTTCAATACGTACCGAGCCTTTGTCAAATGTATGAGATTGTGCCCAGTCATGGAAAACGATTATGCTCTGGTTGCACTACTAATATTCGAATTCATGTCCGAATTGACCAAAATTTTGTTCCTCCTTTAAATATTAGAAAGGGCTCTTGGCTAATGAAGCGAGTGTTACGTTATTTTAAAGTATTATAACCAATTTATTGTTATCTCTAATAAATATCGATACAGAAACATAATCTTTCCATAATTGATCTCTTTTAATATATCATTTCTGCTGAATCGAGAAATGTGGTGAGGTTCTTCGTGTCAGTAGCGCAGCGAGGGGGGGTTTTGGGGGATAAACCCCCCCGCCACCCGGAGCTCAGAGAAACTTTTAAGTTTAATCCATTTTACTTAATTGGATTGATGTTACTAATAGAATAGCGTAACGATTAATAAAATATCGCTCAGA
The DNA here is from genome assembly GCF_921293095.1 of Ischnura elegans. Taxonomy (NCBI): domain Eukaryota; kingdom Metazoa; phylum Arthropoda; class Insecta; order Odonata; family Coenagrionidae; genus Ischnura; species Ischnura elegans. The sequence continues at coordinate 51,662,181 of NC_060249.1, forward strand.
AATTGAATGGATGAGGCAGATACATCGTGGAGATCCATGTAGAGATATGAAGTAAAACACTTTGCACTTTCCACATAAAAATTTATTAACCTACAGTCGACATATTTCGCATGAAACGTTTCGAAACATGTCGACTATTGTTTAATAAATTTTAATGTGGAAAGTGCCAAGTGTTTTACTCCATGTCTCATCACTCAGAAAGCCGTGAAACTCACCATTTTGTGACCATTTATCTTAAAATTCCGCAATTTATTATTCTCGCACCTACCGCTTATCCTGGTGGGTATTCCATACCCCCACACACCCCAGTATTAGTTGCACCAAAACACCCCCCCAGCCTTAATTCCTAGCTGCGCCCCTGCTTCGTGTAGCTCTGATTGTGAGTAATATCCATTCTTCGCTCAGTGCTACGCGTCGATGATTTAGTGATATTTTTCTGTAAACTGGGCTTTACCCGAAATGTCAACCAGGGCACAGCCTGCTTTCTTCAATAAAGGCGTGGTAAACGAGTCCCTGCATTATCTAGTAGCTCAAGCGACCTATACCTAGCGAATAGACTTGGAGCTTCTTGCGACTCCCAGCCGAAATCGTCTAAAAGCTCTGTAGATATATCCAAGGGGCATTCCCCGATGGGTTTCAAAAGAGTTGGAACGAATTATTGCGGTCCGTCCGAGCGGCGGTCTTTTTTTAATTCAGCGCAATTGATCGTTTGTCACCGTATTAATTCACTCTATAAGTTGGGGGTGTATATGTCTCTCTCACATGAGAACAGAAGGCCGCGGTGTCTGAGAGAGATAAAGGCGACTAAGGGCGGGGGTGGAAGAGGTCTGAAGTGCTCCTCCGAGGCTAATTTAGTTTATTCCTGGCCGAGGGAACCATGGTTCCACCAAGTGATGTAATTTGGAATGCTAAAAGGTCGGGTGTGCTTGTCAGACTTAATTAAATTATTCACCGGAAACACAAACCACTCGTGGTTGTCACGGACACGTTGGTGGCAGAAAGGGTTATGTATGTATATCCTCCTACCCTTCTGCGATACTCGTAGTTCTTTGACGGAAGTCTTTCCTGACGTTTAAATTAGTAGTTTTTAGTTCTCTAAATAATACATATCGGAGTTCCTCGGTAAAATTTATATTTTTTATGATGTTCGTATGTAAAAGTTATAGCGGAAATTAATCTAATTTTAATTCATATAAATATAGTTAATCTAATTAACCTTGATAATGTTACTCTGTAACGAAACCATGGTCGGTGTCAATAAATTACTATGTGGAAATATCAAAGTTGTTGATCCTTCTATTCATGCGGTTATAGCGGGAAGTGTAAATTTCTTAGTGAAAGGGGAATTTCAATGCAGGGGGTGGTTTAATTGTCAATTTTTATGTGTTTCTTATGTCTTTTACCATTTCGAATTTTTGGGGGATGGAACTGAGCCTGTAACAATCGTCGAATTTGGTTGTCCTAATTCATGCAATGGCTGTTCGATTGTAAATATACTGCTACAGAATGGGCGATGTCTTTCTTTTAGCAAAATCAAATGAAAGTTCTTGGATTGTATGGAGCGTGAAAAAATAGTGATTATTGGAAGAAAAATAATCGATGAGTTCACAAAATTAAGGCGGAAATGGGGAGGATCAGGTTGGTGTGCTGCCCAGAGTGCCCAGCTTCCCACCCCGTGGACCTTGGTTCGATGTGCGACGGTGGATGAGATTGCTCGATCCCTGCTCGATTGTTTTGTGGAGGGCACTTTTATGTTCAGCAATCAGTCTGTCGGCTGGGGCGGTAAGCCTTGATCCTTATTGCGTCTTCCGTAAGAATCTGTCTAATGCCGACGCCGGATTTCTCTCCACCCGTTTTCCTACCCTCCCCTGTTGTGCAAATCACTTTATCCTTCTGTCGCCTCCTCCAAATGCAATGTCATACGAAACTGGGGGTTACATATTCAATTACATACATCACTAATAACTACATCAGTCATCACAGGTCCTTCTTTGTGCTTTCATTTTGTTTTCAGTGATTTTCATTGAATTTCTTGCGCACACTCCTCACTATGCGTGTGTGCTGCGTCCATTGGTCTGTTTATTATTCTTCGGTTTATGCCGATGCTTAACAAACATATTTTTCCATTCGGGTGGATTTGTGGCCATTCATTATTGCGTTTGCATTCATTTCTGCCTTTTTTATTGAACACGTTTTATGCGTAATCGTCTCACCGGCTACTTTTTATCCACCCATTCCCTCCGCAGTTCATGAAACGCGTCTTTTATGCCTCATTTATGCATTCACAGCCTTCATTACTGATTTATTCATGAGATTAAGGGGGTGGAGAGCGAGTTTCAACCAATCGGCTCTCGCTGAGACCGTTTCCCGTGCGCGTTTTTCGGAATCACGGTGGTCCTCTTCCGAGCGACGACTTGACTTCCTTGTCTGACTTCCCACCCCACCTTCTTTCGGACATCCCTTTCTTCTTTCTCTTTTAAGCCCCCCCCCCCTAATATCCATTTCACCTCCTCCTCCTACTTCTCTCTTTCTTCCGAGATTCCCGTGCGCGACTTGGCAACACCGCGCAGCGATGCCCGCGGGTGAGGGTAGGGGATGGAGGCCGCTCGTGTTGTCCTTTGAGCCGGTGGAGGGGAGGGGATAAGTCTTTCGGTTGGAGCGGCGAGCTTTTCTGGAAGGTCTGGGTGGCTTGCTTCTACTCTCCTCTCTTCCTCGACGCGATATCTATCCATGTGTGTGTGTGTGAGGTAGAACCATCCGTCTCCCCTTGTCCTCCCTCTCCAGTCTCCACCCGCCAGTCCATCCTCTCTCTCTCTCTGGGCCTCGGGTTCATTACGTCGTTCGTTAAAAAGACCACTGCGAAGAGCGAGCGAGCCGAGGGGCATGTTGGAAGGTTTGAGGTGAGGTCTGCTACGTGGGCGGGTGGAATGGTTATAGGAAGGAGGAGATTCCATCCCTTTTTTCCCATTGCTTTTTTTATCATCCTCCTCCCATCTTATATCATTACGTTCACCAAATACTTTCGCGTTTCTTCGTTTTCTTTTCCTCGTTTCATTATTTAGACCATACGAGTAAACAGAAGTGCTTCGCATTCTAAATCATAGTTGGAAGTTGATCAGAGCAACAATGTTTACACCTTAGGAGCCCAATCAATTTATGAATATGATTTTCGGCTAGTTTATCAGCGTCGCGCATGCGCAGTAAGTCTATTCTGTCACAATTCAAGTAGATACGAGACGATTATAGCCAGTAGTCCTGACCAAATTCATCATTGAAACGTTTTGATGTTAGAAACAGTCAGTTCATTTTCTACACTAGACGCGTAAACAGGTATGCACCTTTAATTCTTAACCATAGAGGCCGTTGATCACAACAACAATACTTTCGCCTGAGGAGCCCAATTTATGATTACCATTTTCAGCTAGTTTCTGAGGGTTGCGCATGCCAGTTGCGTGTATCGTCAGTAGTCTAGACACTTCTCATCATTCCTCATTGGAACGTTTTGTTGTTGGGAGCAGTAGTTTATTGCAATAACGGAAAAGGAAGGCCTAGAACAAAATATATAGAACAGGTAAAGAAGGACGTGAAAGAGAAGAAATAGCTAGGTGTGAAATGTTTACCTGATTGTATAATTGAGTAGAGAGCTGCGTCAAACCAATCTTAGGATTGTTGAGCAGTGACGATGATGATGATGAACAATATCATGGCTTAGCAACGCATCTACCGTTTGTATGACCGAATATACCACTCCGCCTTGTCTTCAAGACATGGCAACGTCGCATGTACGATTTTCAGCGTATCATTAAGGGTACTAGGGAAAATATTTTTTAGAAGTACGTCCTCCGTGCGTGGGTCGAGTTGGGAACGCATTTGGCCCGCGTGTCTCTCGCGACCGTGTTTATGTCTTTTGTGTCCGTTGACCTTGCTCCAGTTTTTTTCTGCACCTCCTCCCGCTCCTTTCCTGTCCGCGTTTGGATGGCGGCTTTGTGAATGCAGTCCATAAGTCGGCGAATTCCTTCTCCCCATCGGCAGTCCGGAATCCAGTGGCTTGATGAGAGGTCGCTACCGGTATTCCCGCACATACCTTTTTCCAGTTAGAGGGTGGGTCGTAAAGGATGCTATCTGGAGCTCTCATCTCTGTGGTGACCAGACCTGACTCTCACATCACTCTTTTTGTTTCTCTGAAGGATTACTCCGTTGAAAGCGCTACAGATACAGTGGATATTCATCGTTCGCCAGGAGTCGTGACCAAATTCATTACTGAAACGCCTTTTTTTTGGAACAATCATTTCATTTTCTACACCAGACGCGTAAACAGACATGCCCCTTTGCATTTTTTTAAACCATAGAGGCTGTTGATCACAATAACAATTTATACCCGAGGTGCCTAATTTGTGAATACGATTTTCAGCTCGTTGCTGAGGGTTGCGCATGCCTAGTAAGTCTATTCATAGTCAATTTAAGCCCTATCCGTAGCTCCGTGGATGGATTGCTTGATCAAATATAAATTATAATTTAGTTTCTAATTTCATCTTTCGCAGACTAGGTATACATGTACAGATTGTTTCAGGAGGAATCTGCAATACTTCAGGAAGTGTTAGGGGAGATTATTTTAACCATTTTTTTGTTCATAAACATGGGGTCTCAAACCCTTATTTACTGCGCTATGGCAACGCAAACAATGATTTGAATGCACTTTGCATTTACTATGAAAACGGCTTTTCTTTCGTATCCAGCTTTTTCGACTTTTGATTTAATGCTCCTGAGTTTTAAGGAAATTAAACAATTAAGGTTGGATGAAAATGTGTGATTATAGTGGTCGGTTACAATTAAACTTTAAGCTTAATTAATCGAGAGCTTTGGGCGAATATCAGCAGTACGATTGCGCAATCTTATCCATTTTGATATGAATTGTTTTCCATTTATAATTGACTTTATTTATGGAGAAATTCCGCATAGTTACTGCCGATACTATTCTTTCTAAAGGTTTTTTTTTGGGTTTTCTATTTTCCTGCATGACCTCGGCACTGATTCGTTATCTTGTGGCTTTAAAGTTGGTCTCAGCTTTTGGTCACTGCGTAGGCTGGTCGAAAGCTCTTGTTTACGCTCGCCGTGAGGGTGCTCTTAAATTCGGCGTGTGTTATAATGGCCGGATCCGGGCCATCCCCTATCCGTAAGCCAATGCCCTTGGCGTCACATCCGCATGTCACCAAAACTGTTTCTGGAGCCCTAGACCATGACGGAGAGGAGCCGTCCGCCTTTGTAGTTAGTAATGACCGGTTAGGAACATTTCGCTCTCGCTAATGCTGGCACGTTTTTCAAGTCGCTTTACGTGGGAGAAAATTCTCATCGTATCGTCGTCAAATGACCGAGATAAATATTTTCGATTGGAAAGAGTTTTAATTCCTTTCACAGGGCATGAATCGCGTCCTAGCCACGTGTTTGTCAGCATTCTTGTACCCGCTGCTCCGCGTTTCTCCCTAATGTTTATGGCGTGGCAACAGTGATTATTTGAAATTCGAAATAATCATTTGTGGACAGAACTCATTTCTCTACTCCTTCCCGTCTATCATCTCCGTGAGCATCGATCTACTCGTAATGTAGTGCAGTCAAGATGTGCGTTTTGCAGAAGAGTTTTGGGGTGTTTGGATTTTTCCTTTCATACATGTATTTTGGGCTTCTAAATCCGAATCTGAGGTTTTTTATGAAATTGCGTCACGCAACATTGCATACGATCGGATAAATGGCCAAAAATGTCAACTTTTTTAGTACGGCGAAGCTGTGCATGAAAACGTAAACGTCTAAATACTAATCTTCATTCCAGAAGGCTTCATTCAGGAATCATACTGTCCCTAAGGAATTTAAGAAGTGATTCTCCTCCTCGTCACCTAACCTTAAACTTTCCTCCGAGGGCCCTTTTTGCTGACGTCTTGACTGGATTAACTATCCCCAATTGTGTCAATGCAATTGAAATAAAAATGACTTGTTGATGATTCATTTGCCTGGGCAGTATTGTAGTAAACGTAAGCAATTGCCCGATATGGTATTTATTGTAACTTTTGACTAAAATAATATTGGGAGAATCAGACAAAGTGTAATGGGCTAGTTTCCCCGCGATAAGTTCTCTCAATGCTTAGTACCTCAATGTTTTCGGTAGATTACATGACTGGGTTTTAAGTGCAACTATGTGAGCACTTTTGGATCATGCGTTAATTAATTTCTTAACGACCACACGGTGAAAACATTGTTTTTCAATGTCATGCCGTTGGTAACGAGAAGAAAATAATTGTAGTTCCGTGATTACGATGACTTAGTAAGCTACCAAAACGAGATCTCTTCTCATCCGGCTGTCATCGCTGGAATTTCCATACGTTCCATTCGCTGGAAAAGGTCTAGATCCTACAGCAGTTGGGCCGCGTTTAAAAGATAAATGGAGAAGATGGGTTCGTTTTCTAATTGAGTGTCGTTGGTTTCTCCAACCCCTCTGTGTTGCGTATGTGCCGCCTCTAAGATGGGGCCATGTGTTCCCTCCCATCAACAGCGGTGTGAGTGTCCAGGGAAGCTGCATCGCTGGTTCCAGTGTAGTGGACTGGGACGCAGGAGTGTGTTCTTTCCTTATCTCGCTCGTTTTCTTCACTTTTTTGCGCGGAATTCTTCCCAACCTCTTATCCTGCATCAGGAACTTAGGTTTGGAGTTCAAAAGCCTTCGTTGCTAAATTCTGCCGTATAAGATGAGGTCCTTAATAATAAGGTCGAAAAATATCGTTATTGTAAAAAATGTTATCTTGTTTTTAACGTTATTTACTATTTTAACCATAAGGTTTTCATATTAATTAAGTTGTTACTTCGTGAGGTTGGCATGCCCAGCCATCCTCCACTTATTCCGTCTATGTGACGAATATTATACCTGATGTAATCTGATGTATTATAATAAATCGCTTACGCGGGCATGGTGCGCTGGTACTCCGTTGTAATGGTAACAAGAATGATGTAATTTGGATTGGCTGTCCTCGTTTAAAATTCGCTAACCTAATCTAACAACTCTCTTATCCATCTGAAGTGCTTTTTAGTCTAATAGTGATCTTTTTTCTATAAATGCCTAGAATAATTGGGCTGTGATTCCCTCTGAAATTTACCCCGTCCCGTAAAAATCCCCCTATATTTTTTGTCCGCGAGCTACCCCACTTTCTTTCTTGCTAATAATGTAAATTGGCCGTCTATTTTGAATATTTGGTGTAAATGCGACTCCTTCCAAGGGAACCGTCGTCAATCCTCTTCTTTTTCATCTTGGGATCAGACCGGAGAAGTATAAAGACATCACTTGAAGGAAAGGAAGGCGCCGTCCGTTATCAAACCCTGGAATGGAACGTCTGCCTCCCTCACACTTGCACTCAAAAAGAAGTCGGAGCCGTACCCTATCTCTCTCTCTCTCTTTTCTGCCTCGTGGAGAAAAAAGGCGCCCTTCCCGGCGTGCTAAAGAAGGGCGACAAACGAACGGCAGCAAGCCGTGACGCAATAAACTACACAAATGCATCCTCCTCCTCCCACCCACTCTTTTTTCTTTCATTCCCATGGGGAGGGGGATACGTCCTGGCTCTTATCCTGGAAAAGGTCCGATCTCTTCTTCTGAAAGTGTCGTCGTTCTTTAAGACGCGGCGAGGGCCCCAAAGGGCCAGCACGCACAAAGGCCGCGTGGCTAAAGGGCTCTTCCCACGGACCCTCCACGGGGCCATCCTTCGGAATGAGACAGGGCCCCCAGGAGGGCGGTGCGAGGATGTTTGTGGTGCTCGGCATGAGTGGAACGGGGCTGCCAACCATCGAGCACCATTCCAGTGCGAAGTAACGCCAGGGAGGTGCTACCATGGAAGAAGGAGGTCTGCCATTTCTTCCGTGGTGCTACTCACTCGTGAGGCCGCCACTTGAATGCGCGGCGAGCTAATGGGATCCGACGTAGAAATGCTTAATCCACAAACTAAATAAAATACACAGCGAAAGCTGCGCGATTGGTGAAATGAAATGCTACAAGCAAGCATGAAGCCTCACATAAATTTTATTATAATAAGGGTGAGAGTATCTTGAGACTGAGCTACGTTCTAGGCTTAGATTGCTTGAGTGGTAGTTATCTGTTGAGGTTGAAATGGAGGAGATCATTTTGGAACCTAACTATGTTCCTGGGTCAGGCGGAAAAATTATATAAGGGAGATATTTTTCCGAATGGGTTGGTGTAGGACTTCGTTTTTCTCTCAAACGATAAAGGACTTGAGCTAGAATTTTTGGTGTGACTCAGCAGTCAAATATCTATAACGCGCAACTTCCAATATGAGTGAATTTTCATCATTCAGGGTAGGGGAGAAGATCCTTCCCTCCTGTAATTCGTGTTTTTTCCCGTTTTGGGGCGTCCGAAGGCTTCACCCGGGATTGGAATCAGGGACCCTCAGACCAAATTTGAAATTTGGAGTCGTTCAAGATGTGGGCATGAAGAAGAATGGATATGGTTAAATGGAGAGGAAAAGCAACGGCTCAGTGCTATTCATGGTGGTTGAGAAGAGGGAATACGAAGGTGACAGAGGATCTGATGGACCCAGTGCTTGGCAGGAAGAGAATGCCGGGTACTGTGTTAGGGGGAAGAATGTCGGATAAGTTGAGGTAGTACCCTAATCTGACATCACTTGTGGATAGTAGCTTATGAAATTGAGTTGGGCCGCTCTTACTATCTACTTCCTAGCCCTTGACGACCCATTTCTTTCAACGCACTTGCCTGCCAGTTCCCTCACAGTGATAGAGATTAGATATTGAAACATAGCATTATCATGCGAGGGAGTATCTTCATTTTGAATGGTGGGCTGGCTTTGTGGTTCTTGCGGTGGGAGCATCCCCAAATGCCAGTACTGAAGTTGACGGTGTCAAAAGGTCAACTCTTCTTTTTTTGCAGATGCCCTTGAGGTCGTTCTGGTCGTGGGAGTATTCGCGATAACCTTTGGGGCTGAGGTTGTGGCGCAACCCAAAAATATTTTCCTTGACACCTACCGCCCGAAGTGATTTTGTCATGCAATCGCGTCTGGAATCCATCTTTGAAGCTTAATGCTGCGGGCGGCTGTCACTCTAGGATACGCATAGCGATAGCCCAGAGTTCAAAATTGGAAATCTACATGCTCATATTGATCCTATTGCAAGGGGATCATGGAGAAGTTATCCCTCCACATTACATTGAAGTCTCCTTCCGCACTAATTAGTTATCGTTAAAGAATTTCTTTTCCTATTGCTTTTGTACTTATGTCGAAAATTTTCCACGTGCATGTGCATTATTTATTGACATTACTCGTCAATTGCAAGCAACCTTTACCACAATAGGTGAAAGAGAATAACCTATTTCAGAGTTGCAATGAATGATGAATCTCCAAGTCGGCTGATCTCGGACTGAGTTTATTAAACACGGTGTTCACGTCCACAGTGCGTGGCATAAGGGACGGAGGTCCTGGTTTCTATAAACCACCATCTGAAAATAAACCCTCCTTTTTCGCTATTCCGTAACGGACGCTTTTTTGTGGTGCATTGCTTTTGAGCCCCGCCATCACGAATCGCCAATTTTGCGGTTGTTAAGAAAGTACTATTTAAGGGATGTTGACGAGTGTTTTCCGAAAGACCTCCACGAATATTTCCACCCGTGAAAGCTCTCCTGCTTCCCTCTCCCACCCCTTCTCCCCTCACTAAAAGCTCCACTTTAAATGAAATTTAGTGTCCCCACTCCCGACTCAACCGCCTGCTCCCTATTTTTCGAACACCACCCGTGCTTCGTGTCGGACGCGGTGGGGTGGGAGTAAGAGATGGGAGTTCGGAGCGTGGATGAGTTCGGGAAGGAAGAGGAAAAAACATTTTCGAGTGAATGCCACCCGCGCGAAAGAGTTTTACTGTTTTTTTTTCTTGAATTTATTTATTCCGTCCTTCAATTTTTTTTCTCACTGTCATGCCTAATTCACATTACGATAGTTCCAGCCGTCGTCGGAACTATCGTGCATTCATACAACGATGGTTAAAACCTGTGCTGCCCTCTAGTGCTGACATTTAAAGTGAACGGGAAATTGACGGTTAGCAAAGCTGTTGAGATATGCATGGACTAGATATTAGTGTGTTCAACGTGTATTTACCAAATAATTTTTCTTCCGCCCATATTCTTCCTTCCTAGGACAAATCCATGAAAAAAATAGAGCTTCACGAGCTTTTTGTCTTTCACTTGTCGCTTCCGTTTCCGGTCTCCCAGCGCCAAACCATAGTAAAGTGGCAACGTTCGGAACTACGTCAACTATAGTCAGGACTTGCATTCACACGGCTAGTTCGGTCAACTATCGTTAGGACGACGGCTCGAACGATCGTAACGTGAACGAGGCATCAGTCTGTTTTCTCTGTTCGTCCCTCGCTCGTTCCTTCTCTGCTTTTTCCGTTTTGTTCCTGTGATAGTGGCCTCGTGGTCCTGATCGAACGGTCAATCTCGGATAGGTGCTCTCTTTCTGAAACGAATTCAAAGTTTGTCAGAATATGCAACTGATACGAATATGCAAAATATCGACTTGAAAGTCGCCTCTTAGAATCCCGGTGAAACTCTCGTCAACCTCTGTGAACCAACCTGGCGAATACTTAAAATGGAGTGATCCCAGAATCTTAACGATTATAGTTTAATATTATCCGGTTTTTTATTTTGATTTTTTTATTTAAATGTTTTATTGAAATGAGAAAAAATAAATAATTGTCGTTTAAAGAATAATAATAGTAATGAGACATAAATTCGTTTTCTAAGTAAAAATAGGAGAAAGATATCTCAGCTGAAGTTAAATATAGAGATAGATCGATATACGTTGAATTATGTGCAATGTGTAATGCAATTGGAATAGAGTGATAAGGGCGTATTTTAAAGGCTGTCAAAAATTGCATTTTCTTAATTTGTCAGTAAGAAACTAGATGATTAAGAAGTTCAATAACAGCAAACTTTAAATGGCGTAACTCGACTTGATTGGATTATAGATTTGAATTTTGAAAAATAGCTTTTCTGTCGGAAATATTAAGAATTATAGTAAGTCCTCTGTAGTTGATTTCATGATTGATGCACGATTTTTTTGGTGACAATTGTATTGAAGAGTAATTTCATGGTGCGCTCAGAAACGGAATTACTTTTCGTAACTCCTATCTGTTCTAAATTTCCATCATGGGCGTTCTTGTATGTACTTCTGAGGTACGGACATTTTCAGGCAGGCCGTCTCAGCCGTGTCTTTCCATCCACCCTCCTGCTCCCCGTATTCTGAAACAATTCTTCGCGCTCGCTCCAAGTTCACGAGGGATTCGTTCCGCCTTCCATCTCTCGCCCCGAGTTCCCAATGTATGAGCGCCGTGGAGAGGAAAAGGGAACGGTGGGTCGAGGATGCCTTCCCTCTCCATCTGCGAGAAGCGAGGGATGGAGGGAAAGACATCACCTGGAACAACTTACTTAGTTTCGGAGAGGATGGGAGAGGGGAAGGGCGGTGTTGCCAGATTTACTGTGGTGTATTTTTGATTTTTAATGGGATTTGGTTGAAAAGTCAACATCTAAGTAATTAATACCTCTAGTCTAGGGAAAGACATCACCTGGAACAGCTTACTTAATTTCGGAGAGAAAAGGCGAGGGTGAGGGCGGTGTTGCCAGATTAAATGTGGTGTATTTGAGATTTTTGTGGTAATTTGGTTGAAAAGTCAGCATGTAAATAATTACTGTCTCTAGGTCTACTCCTCTATTTGTACGGAATGACATCGCATGGAACAACGAACAACTTAGTTTCGGAGAGGAATGGCGAGGGAAGGGTGGTGTTGCCAGATTCACTGAGGTATATTTATGATTTTCTTGAGGGTTAGGTTAAAAAGTAAACATCTACGTAATTACTGCCTCTAGGTGCACTACTTTAGGTCTAGGGAAAGACATCTCCTGAAAGAACCTACTAAGTTTCCGAGAGGAAAGGCCAGAGGGAGTGCGAAGTTGCCAGATTTACTGTGGCGTATTTGTGATTTTCGTGGTGATTTTGTTGAAAAGTCAATACCTACGTAATTACTACCTCTTGTACTAGGTGTAGGGAAATACCTACAAAAAGGGTATAATTCCCGTGAAGACTTCACCAAAATTGAAATGTTTCAGTCTTTCCCGATGGATAATGGTCATTAAAGTCTCTCGGGTAACTTCCTGGGTCAGATGATCTATATCCTCCGACGTTTGTGTTTGGCCTTATATACTTTAGGTATCCTCCTGGCAGGATCCTGTCTCTGGACCATGACCTTTCCTGTTCTAGATCGGTCACTGCGTTTGGCTTGGTGGAATCCAATATTCCTATTTATCTAATTCCTCTCCAATTAGATCTAGATTGCCTCCTTCACCCGAATTGTTCGACAGGAAAGTGTGAACTCTTGCGTCAAGTAATTTTTGTTCGAGGATGTTGAAGTACTACATCGAAAAAAGCATACTTACGAATATGGGGAAAGATGGACTGGGAAAATTGTATGACGGATGCGTAGGCCGGCCCCTTATCATTACGTGCATTCCTTTCCCTCCCCTTCCATTCCGCTGTGGAGTTATTATCGTGTCTGTGAGGGGGCGCCGTGCATTCTTGGTCGGAGCGGGACGAAATCTGTGCGGAGGAAAACGTTTCTGGGGCTGGGCCGACGCGAATCGGTAATTATTAAGAGTGCATATTTTAATAGAAGGGTGGGGACGCGCGGCGTGGAATCTCTTCTGTGGTCCAGGCTGGAAAGATATCGACGCCATCGCGTGTAAATTGAAAAAATCCAGTTCGTCCTGATGAAACAAATTGCACTAAACTTTGAGGTAGTAAAATTGTATTTATTTCTCGCTAAAGGGATTCAATGCTGAGTGTTGCATAGTGATTCACCCCCTTAATAATTCGATTTTCGCATGATTTGTGCCCAGATGTGGCCATCTCTGAATTGTCACTTTACTCTTTGTCAAAACTGTGTTTCTTCATGAATTCCGCATCAACCGGCCTAGTAATAAATGCCGGGCCGCACGACACCGCGGACTGAATGGCTTCTCCGTCAGCGGCAAAGAGGCTCCGAGGCGGTTCCCACGCATCGTTTGTGTTTCGCCTGTGGGGGCGTAGGATCCGCTCTCCTCTTCGTGGGTGGCTCCCTCTCTCTCCATTGATGTCAGCCCAGTCGGATGTCTCTCTCTCTCTCTCTCTCTCTCTCGCGTGCTTCCACGGCAAGCCTTCGGGGCTCGTCCCACTCTCCGCAAATCCCTCTCCGGGAGCTGTCACGGCGCCCTCCGGGCTATCGCCAAGATTCTCTCAATGGGATTCCCTGGAGCTCTTGTGTGCTGTCTCATCGGGAAAGTCTTCCATCCTTTCTGCTATTACCTCGCTACCGAAAGTATTGTTCCGTCCGACGTTCACCTATTTTTTTTTAGATTCTTTCACATCCGCAAACGACGTTTTACGCAAGGAAAGGTAGCTCGGTGGAAGAAAGATAGTTCACCTGTCTAAAAGGAAAGTTCACCTGTCGTATTATGTTTTTATTGTCCCCCTATTGTTGCTGCTTGAAGGTTGTTCCTTTTTTTCGCTACTTGAAATATTGGTCCTTCCGATCTTGGCCTATTTTTTAAAAAGATATTTCACGCACGCATGGTATGCGTAATGCAGTGAAGGATGTTTTTGTGCGTAAAAATGATGGAATCGTCGTCTTTACGTTTCTGGAGGTATTTATGCCCGTATCTGTTGCTACTGGTTGTTTTGTTCCAATCTATTCGCGGTCTAACACACCTTTTTAAGTTTTTTTTTGCCCAGCTTCCGAAGAAACTCAGGCAAATATGTTGTGCGTGCAAGCGGTTGAACCGACATTGTCTACTTGCCTGAAAGGAGTTATCAAATTGGACTCCTTTTCGTCACTTATTAGCCATTCAGGCATCTGAGCAAGCGTTCATAAAATGTATCTTTCTGCCAGGTCCATTTATACTAACTATTATAATGCTCCGTTGACTTTTTTCGATTGAAGTTTATAATTTCAAATAGCCTTAACCCTAGAACGGCGGACGGGACTTTTTTATCCCATCGCCCTTTGCAAATGTTTGCCATTCATGTACTAGCGGTTTGATCACTGTAAAATTTACTGCCTTTTACTAATTTTTTATGGTCTTTCGAATGGTCATATGGAAAATATTGTACGATGCTTGGTTCGCGAGAAAAACGACGATTTACTTAGAACCCCGGGGTTGGACCTTTTTGTCCCATATGGGGAAAACATACAATTTCAGTTTTTTTTGTACACTTATTTTGTATTTAGCTTAATTACAGTTTATTACGAAGGGGATCGATGCACATATACCGTTATTCTGCCAGTTAGAAGCGCAGAAGGGAATAATCTGTGCACTGCGCCGGCCGCCAACTCACGCAGGGCCGGCCGCGTCACCTCTGCCCGGCGCTGCGCCCCTCTTGACAAACAACTCTTTCGCTGTCAAAATAAGTTTTCTGTATTCCTAGTTATACTTAATAAAACGTTTTAAATATTACCTAAACACGTGTTTTGTTCACACAAACCACAAAAAACCGTCAATTATACTTAAACATGACAGGATCAACGTATTTTGTCAATGGGACAATAAAGTCCCATGCCGCGGTTTTGGTGGGGTTGGAAAGTTCAGCGGTTCTAGTGTTAAGGGTCAACAAAGTAGCATTTTTCTTCTACGTCGGAAAATGACCTGC